>NC_136423.1:134030597-134630597 GCF_052625555.1 Lactuca saligna | reverse complement strand
GTATTTGAAAAAGTGATTCGATTGATGGGATTTGGTATGATACTTATGAGATCAATGATATCGACGTGATTGATATTCAAAGATATCTTCTTAGAGCATATTGATTTGACCCCTAAACCAGGACCACCACCCAATAGCATGTTTCCACTTAGAGAATCTCCTAATTGTTTCAGAGCAACTAGAAAGAGAATATTTAATCAGAAAGAATTCAATTCAGATGTAGGATACCTATCCAAAAGTTTTCGCAACCCAATCTTAGATGATGGAATCATTAAAAATTTGACCTTTTCGAACTCTTTCTGTAACTCACTAGTGGCCCCAAAAATAAACAGAAGACGCGGACAAGCGAGATATACGACAATAAGAAGAAGGAAAAGGATAGCATAGAGGAAATCCTGAAGATTTTTTATATGTGTCGATATCAATGGTGACTCATTATTTTGAGGAATCATTTCTTCGGACCGAAGAAGATTATGAAAACACTTACTCGAAATCTCACTTATCATATTCCTTTGTGGAAGGAAGAAATTTTTCTAAATAATTTGCCATGATATATTTGATCAATTCATAATATCATGAAATATGTATACAAAGTTTTGACTGCTACTTAGTATCGATAATAGGTCTGAAAAAGTATCTAAAAATAAAAACTTTAGATACCTATACCCTGTCAAAGTAAGGAACCATGTCATATATATTCGGAATAGATTCCATTTTGAGAAAGTTTAAATAAGCACTATCTCGTTGAAAAGTTCTATACATTTGACCTTTCTTAATGCATTTCCTTAGACAAAGACTCCGTTTTTTACTCTTTTCGGATGGTAAATATTTCTCATAACATGGAGTATGAATCAAACCCATGTTTGAATTAAAACTGAGATACCGATACAAGTTCTTTGCTTATGAATAAGATAGATTCATATCTGAAAGAGGTTGACAATAAGTTCTTTCAAAATTGACTATTTGTCCCTTTGTTAGAGGCGTTCCAAAAATGTTTGCGATAAAGAAAATAACTCTACGAACGAATGGATTGGAGTGACTTGGAAAATGGAAAGATTTGTACAAGTTATACGTTTCATCACCACTTTGTGGAAAAGCCTTAGGTATCAATATGTTAGATACCTGTGACTTGAATGTTGAAATAGTATCTCTACCCCAAAAAGCATGTTGTTTTACCGATGCACAAAGAAAATATTTTGTTGTGAATGAACAAGATATCGAGGAATTGTCCATACGTAAAATCATAATGATTGATACAGGTCTTTTCCACAAAAAGGAGAATCTTTTGTTACAATAGAAGAAAAAGTGATGTGGATTATTCAAGAACCAAAGTTGATTTGCTTTAAAAATGAAGATCTCAATGAACATGCGTGAAATGATTTCACAGGATTCTACTAATTTTATTGATCGTGGAATGTCTTTGAGAAATAGGAATCCATGTTATCAAAGGATTCTAATGATTATTTATAGTATGTAATGAGTCAATCATCCATTTTGGTATCATATTGAAGAAAAATGGTGATATTGTTCCTCCATTAATCAGAAATTTTAATTTTTGGCAAGTCTCATGATCATCCAATAAGAAGGGTTTCAAAATTTTCAGACGAATGATTTGAAGACCTATTGATTTTAAAAAATATGGATCATTAGGACCTTTCAATTCATAGATGTAGATCGCAGAGCTATGAATATGGATATTCCTGAAACTGACAAACACAAAAGGGAGTGAGGTAGACAAATAAGAAGCAACTTGGATAGAAAGAAACAAAGTTGCGTAATCAAATCTTTTTTATCGATAACCTCATACCTACCTATCGAATATTGATTAATACATAATCGATCCAACACTTATTAAAAGCAATTCTTCTATTCAAAAATGAAATGTTCATGGGAATTTTAGCTCCCAGTGGACCATTTGTATCTATATGCATTAGGATCCCCATTCATGGAACTGTTGGTTCGAGAAAAAAATAAGAGGATCAAACCATCTCTTCTGACTCTTTTCAATTTTGATAAATGTTGGTTGATCATATATTCCATTAAAGTTCTACTGTTTAGAGTATCTAACATCTTAGGAATGTTTTTGATCTTGATTCGTATATTATTGCCAAATTGATCTAATTCAACTTGTCGTGCTCAAGGCATGCAGATCATTAGATCTATTACATGTCATGGTATATATGATCAATCCTATAGAAGAAGTATGTGAGACATGACTCATAAGCTCTAGTCCCAATGACATAACAAAGACATTAACATTACTTAATGTTGTGCTATATTTAAATATGTACGAGTTACTTTTTAAGTTTTGTATGTCAAGTTCCATCAATATTCAATGTACTTTTTCTTAATCAAACGAATCACTTTGATCTATCTCCATAGATACTTACTATGTATGTGTTATCTATCTCCCATGTATATTAGAATATACTTTCGTATGAATCGTACATTATCTATGTATAATACAAGGGTGACTACAATGCTTCCACTACCATTGACATATATATGGTTTATCTATGTTTCTTGAAACTCAAACTACTTGAAATTTATCATTGAAACAAAGATTGCAGTTACTCCCAGTAGCTTTGACATATGTATGGCTCAACTTTATTACTTGAAATTCAAAGTCTTTGAAGTTTCTCATTAAAATAATGATCCCATTTGTGAGATGCTTATTTAAATCCATAAAAAAACTTATTAAGTTTAAACATCCTTCACAACATATGTTTGTTTGAGTATGTGTTTGTTCCTATCTATAATTTTCTCTTCTTGAAGATGTACTTATACCTAATGGTTAAGGCAAAGTGCTTGATCTACCATGTTTTGACATACATGGACTGAATCTCGCTCTCTATGTCCTCCTTGCATGTTGTAGCGTTTAGGGCCTACCATAGCATTCGTTAGGTGGTGTTAGGAGCAGGATCCTTAAATCATATTCATGATCCTTAATATTGCTACATGATTAGGATCCTTAATATCGCTATAGGAATAGGATACTTAAACACATCTCAGGATCATGATTATTATCGTTAATATTTACTAACACTTACAACGACTATATTCTACTTTCTTTTTCTCACAAGCTCGATATTAGTCAACTAAGGACATATTCTCAATGGATAATTTATTAACCAGGGAAAAGACCTAGAATACCAAGTCAAACAACGTTTATATGCTGATTCTCAGAGGATCCCAAAATTATCAGACTTCTCGTTATTAACATTAGACTATAAGTAACACATGTAACTAACACATTTTACACATGATTAGCTCATCTAAGAAATTTGTACTTACATTTACACATTAATATTTGTAGTCAACATTTTTTATCAGTAATATCATCAAGGAAGGTTATCATTATCCCCTCCCAAGGTTTTGTGTCAAAGATCCTAGCAAGGATCAAGTGATTTCCTTGTAAACGCTTGTGTTGTCTTGATTACAATTTTGTGCTTACATCAATTCAAATACCATAGTCTCTCATTCAATTTGGTTAACTTTCACCCGTGTCATTTTTTACCAAAACAAATTGGCACCCACCATGGGGCTGTGGTGTTTAAAACCTTTTGGAAAATCATGTTTACACAATCGACCATGTCTTTTTCCTCAATTCCACCCATTTCTTCCAAAGACCTTCCACCACCTCTAGCTGGAGGTACCAAAAAGACTCCTAATGTTCCGAAGAAAAACACTCCTCCAGTCACTACTCAAGGATCCTAGGATCCTCTGGTAATAGTCTTCAAAAATGCGCTTTTTGCCATGATGAGAAGGTGGAAAAACAATTGACTTGGGAGTAAGAGGATAATAGGACGATGCTCAAGGAAGTGGAAAGAATAAGGTCAGAGATCCGCAAAGCTAAGGACGATGCACCCTCAATATTGCAACCTAGGATCCTAAACTTCAACAACGCAGGAACCTCCATAGATTGTCGAGAGATAGGATCCTTAGTACCAACATCCACTCATGTCTGGGATGCAATTCCTGACGAGTGAGCTCATGTGACCTAGGATTCCAATGAAACCTTCCTTACGCCTAATACTAAGGATCTTGGTAACTTCGTAAATAATAATGCTTTTAACACTGGCTCTATGCACCTTAATATAGGTTTAAGCTTGATTACAGCTATGGAACTTCAGGAATGAAGGGGAGTAATCCCAAGCATGCTCGAAATGGTCCAACCTTTACCGGAAGTATCCCCCACAAGCCACATGATCTCCATATTTGTTCCGATTATAGCTGATACTAAAGTCCCAAAGCGCTCCAAACCCCAACATGAAGCCTTATGATAGGACTACAGATCCTGAGGATCACGTAGCATAGTAGTGGGAAAGAATGGAGATCATCCCTATTCCCGCACACTGAGAGGAAGCCTGGCTGTGCAAGGGTTTTGATTCAACCCTCACAATATCAGCTTTAAAATGGCTTTTTAGTGTTCCTCCTTACTTTATTACTTTGTTTTATCACTTAGTTAATTTATTTAAAAATCAATTTTCTTGTAGCAGAATATTCGAAAAGATCACTACTGATCTTTATCGAGTGGTTCAGGATCCTAAGGATTCCCTTAGGAATTTTTTGAACAAGTTTGACAGGGAAGCTCTGAGTATCCCAAACATTAACATGGTCACTACAGTTGAAGACTTTATAATGGGCTTAAAGAAGGAATCTACTTTCTATGAAGACCTCATAATGATTCCATGAAAATGGATGGACGAAGTTAGGTGAAACCCAACAAACTCATATGATCACCCAAATAGGAATGCCGACTCCCAGGCCCAAAGATCCTATAAGCCAAAACGATAGTTTAAACCGGAAAATCATATGGTTAATGCCCATGAAGATGAAGGAGAGGAATAAGACTTTCCTAAGATTACTGACTATCGCTTTTCTGTGGATATTTCAAGTATAGTATTTGTTATGCAGGACCTTAGAGACAAAGCAAGATGGCCAACAAAGGTAGAAAAATCCACCACTTGGAAAGACAAATCTAAATGGTGTACATACCATGAAGACTTTGGTCATATCACATAGGATTGCATAACTCTTAGGAAGGAGATCAACTACTTCTTAGGCAACAGATACCTCAAAGAAATCCTTGGAAGAAGAAAGGAGAGGTCTAAAGAGAAAGATCAGGATCCTCATCAGATTCTCGATAAACCAGGATCCCTACCTGCTGACGCCAAGGTAATCAATGTGATCTCTGGAGGATCTGACATTTATGGTACCTATTATTCTACAGCAAAGAGGCATGACACAGTGTCAAAAAAAGAAAAAGAAGAAGGGCCACGAAAGAATGCATTAATAACAAACAAGAAATAGATCACGTTCGACGAAGTAGGTAGACAAGACATCCAAGATCCTTACCCTGATAGATTGGTGATCACTCTTTACATCGCCAACCATTTCGTCAAAAGGATCCTTGTCGATGGAAGATCCTCAGTCAATATCATACTCCTGGATACATTAAAAATAATGAACATCCCGGAGTCCGAAATAGTTACAAGATCCTTTGATTGGATTCAACGGCGAAACCAAACACACAGTCGATGAGATAAAGCTACCTATCAACATAGAGGGGGTAAACTCTATGCAATGTTTTTTTATAATTGATACATTATTCTCTTATAATTTTATACTAGGTAGACCATGGATCCATGAAATGAAGGTTGTCCCATCAACATATCATCAGTGTGTGAAGATGCCCATGCCGTGGGGGATAGTGAAGATTGCAAGAGATCAACAAGAATCAAAATAATGCTACAATACTTTAATAAAATCTTCAACAATACCACAACAAGCATATCAATTAAAGTAGGGGGTACGAGATGTGCTAGAAACAAGAGAGCAAGATGTAAAGGAAGTGCCCCTGAACCTTGAGAACCCTGAAGCCAAAATTCTTATAGGATCCTCAATGCCTGAACAAATCAAGAAAAATCTAATAATATTCCTCAAAGTTAGAAGCAAGACATTTGCATGGAATCATGAGGACATGACATGTATAGACAAAAATATAATAACACATAAACTTAAAATCGATCCATCTTTCAGACCAATACAACAAAAGAGATGAAAGTTCGCACCCAAGAGAAACCGAATTTTACAATAAGAAGTATAAAAACTTCTTAAAATAGGAATGATCAAGGAGGCGAAATTCCCAGGGTGACTAGCTAATATGTTCATGGTACAAAAGAAGAATGGTAAGTAGAGAATGTTTGTAGATTACATGGATCTTAACAAGGCTTGTCACAAGGATCCTTTCCTTCTACCACACATAAAATCCATGATAGATGTGATAGTGGGTCATGATTTATTAACATTCATCGATGTATCTGAGAGATTCCAACAGATCCAAATGGAACCATCCGACCATGAGGATATGAAATTCATAACTCCAACAGGTATTTATTGTTATACTGCCATGCCATTTGGTCTTAAAAATGCAAGTGCAACATTCCAAAAGCTAGTCAACAAGATCTTCAAAGAGAAAATGAGGGACACGATGGAAGTCTATGTTGATGACATGGTGGTCAAGTCAAAGAAAGTTGAATATCATCTCAAGGATCTTTAAGAGGCCTTTGACATACCGGATGGATATAACATGAAGTTGAATCACTCCAACTGTCACTTTGGAATGAGATTAGGGAAATTCCTTGGACACATGGTGACAAAAAGAGGAATTGTAGCGAGCCTCGAGCAAATAGGATCCCTTGGCTCATTGTATTCATTTATGACATTCCTAAGCAGCATAGGAACAAAAATTATGCCTATTTCCTCTCTCTTCTCATCATTCTAGGGTTCATAAGGTTTTGGGTACAAACCGTTAGAGACAGTAAACTTTTGGTGCTTGCTTTCCAAGGTATTCAAGAAGGATATGTGTGCGATTATTTTCTATAATAATTAGTAGTTATGTAAACCCTAACTCTGAATTTCTCTTGCTAAATTCTCAGGATCAGATCCCACTACTATATTTCATTTTTTTAATGCTGAAGTAGATAAGAGAAAGAGAATTATAGACATATTCTCAAAGATTGATAGATCAAAATATGTTGATGTCCTCAATCGAAGATTCTCTCTAATTACCATTACAAAACTTAGGTGTTCAAAATCCAAGGGACAAAGAATTCTGATAGTAAACTTAATGAGGAAAGATACAAAAGGAGAATATCCTGAAAAGATTCATGTGTTTGATCTTGTCAAATATGGATATAATGAATGGTTGGAAATTTCTATCATTAAAAATCACAAGAACGTTCATGCATAAGATTTGAAACTTGCCATCATCTTAATGATCAACAAAGTCAGAAATAAGGATTTAGTGACTCTCCCCGATTCATCTTCGATGACTTCGACCTCATTTTCTATAATATTTGGAAAAAAAGGCCATAGCATTCAAAGTTCTTACTTCCTTATGGGACTATCTAAATCAACAATTCTCTTCCAGCAAACGTTGATTTCATTCAAAATCTTTTCATCAGAGAACCTGAACATGGAATGTTCTATGTTAACAACAATGATTATATGTGCTTCCAATGGTCTCTTGATCTTCACAAAGCTCATACTGAACATCTCTTTCATTTGAGATTGGAATGCAAAGGAAAACCAGACGCTGATTGAAATCAGTGAATTATCTATTATACGCTAGACAAAAGAAGATCCGAATTAGCTTGTGATGTTTAACAATGGATTAAACTAGAGAAAATGTCAGATGCTGAAAAATTATTTTTAAAGATATTTTGGAATAGGTTTTGACATCATCAGATTGGGATCCTTCATAGAAAAACATTTCCCATGAAAACACGATACTTCTTGCAATGTTGGAATATGGTTTCCAATGAGGATTATGACATCAAATACAATACTAATAAAGTCACTATCCTCTCACTAGCTTTGACATATATACATGACTCATCTTTGCTTCTGGATAATCCAAACTCTTTAAATTTCTCATAGAAACAAATATTCGAGCTACGAGATTCTTGTTTTAATCGATATATGGAATTCTCAAGCTTATAAATCTTATCAGGAAATTTGGCATGTTCAAAAACTTCTGGATGACTCATTTAGACTTCCTTAGTACGCTTCCTATTTAGAATAGCGTGTTTTACGTCACTTTGCCATACCTGATAATCATAAATGGAAGCAATGACAAGCATTATCCTAATGGACTTAATCTTAGCAACTGGTGATAAGGTCTCAACATAGTCAATCTGTCATAATTGCGACTTTTAACACTGATCGGTATTTACGAAAAATGACCAACGTCAAAAAACAGACTTCATACGTTATGTGTGTATGTGTGTGTCTATATATATATATATATATATATATATATATATATATATATATACACACACACATATATATATATATATATATATATATATATATATATATATATATATATATATTGAAAGTACGCGTCTTCCCAATCCCAAAAATATAAATTTCGTAAAAATCCGAATACATATGAAGTCGATATAAATTTCATAAGATATAAAAATCAGCTATGTAGTTAAAATTAATTACATCAAAATGATACTTAGAGATTGGTTGAGTATTGACTACAAGTGAAAAAAGGTTTTTCGTAATACTCCTTGAGATATGAACTTTACAAAAAAGTTTGTCAAAAACGGGATCCATATGAGTAATTTTTGGTTTTTATATAATCATTACTTCTTACCCCCGCTGGGCTAAAAAATGGAAGTCAAAACTAACCAAAACAACCAAAAGGAATGTTTTAGTAGCTGAGAGATCGTCACATAGATATACAGAGGGTCTAGATTAGATCACACACCACGACGTTATGATTTTTGAATAATCATTACTTGTGTGTTAAGTGCGCGCCTCCATGCACACCGCATCTCTGCTTGCCGCACACCTTACACTAGATTCGGTCATATTGAAATTGACGTGGATACGTAGGGAGGTGACATGTGGCAACTTCATGTGGAGCCAGATTTCTTGAATGCATGTCGTACATATGAAATACATGATATAAAACCCTAAAACTCGACTATAAGTAGAAAGTTTTTCCATTTAGTTACAGCACACCATCATTCACTTCTCTCTTTCTCTTTGATATGTGTGCTACCTACTGGAGTGGTCCCCAGAGTTCTGAGCTCGTCTCTACCCTACATCAACGGTTTCAAACCCTAGAGTGAGTTCATTAGCCCTACGTTACTGTTTTAAATTTTTTCATGGGGGGAATACATGCTTATCAAATGATTTTCTTAAAATATTTATTTTATAAATGTAAAAGCATTTTATAATAAGCTATATGCTTTAGGATAGTATAACTCTAGATACTATGCCTAGTTTTAAGCTACGATCTTATGTCTAAAGGTTATAATACCCAATAATCTAGGAGTAGGTGTTACCTACATGTTATAATGACCAAATCCCTAAGAAACCTTAGTACCTAGGAGTTATGCTAGCTAAGATTTAGGATATGCATAGTAATTACTTGTTACTCAACCCAAATATTTTATTAAAATAACCATAGTTAGGCTATATATATGACGATTTATACATACAGATAATTATGAGATAATAAATATAATTACAAAATACAGATATATAAAAACTATATATATATATATATATATATATATATATATATATATACATATATATATATATATATACAAAAATCATTTGATGATATATACTCGAAAGAGGTATATACAAAGATAGTGTGAGAGCTAGGAATATCCCCAATACGTATAATCGTTATTCTTATGAGAGCTAGGAAATTATATATGGATCTATAAGGGGCCATGACAACCCCACCTGTGATTGTTAGCTACAATCCCGGCAGGATACCATACATATAAGTTGCTATTCTACATCCGATGAAGCGTAGTGATGCGAGGTATATTTACGGTCATAGCATCGATTATAAGGGCTCAAGATAATACATTAAAAATTGTCTGATATGGCAATTTAAATATGTTAGGATTGTGAGGTGTTCTAATGAGATCGTAAATTATGATTAATTAAGGATATCGTAATTAAAATAGATTAGGATCCTTAGATATCCTAAAAAGATAATAAATTAAGATTAATAAAAGATGTCCTAATTAAAATTCGTTAGGATCGTTAGATATCCTAAAAAGATAGAAAGCTAGTTTAATAATTAGGAAACTTTTTCACAAAGAGAAGGATTACTAAAAAGATTCCTAAATAAAAACTCGTGCACTCACCAAAATAATGTTGGCTTTCAAAATACATGTATTCTCAGGAAGTTGAGTGTGACTAGTAAGAAGGAGGTCTACAAGGGAGCTGGTGAACTTTAGTATCGTTTATTTTAGGAGTTTGTGTTTGTCTCAAAAACAATGCAATCCTTAAAAAAATCAGTAATAAACAAATGTTTATAATATATCTTTGTGTTTGATTGTACCTGTTGCCGAGATCCAATTATCCCTACATCGAACTACCCAGTGTTTCCACTAACTACAAGGTCGGGTGTGACACAATCCATTGGGTTTGAGTAAAGCCCGTAGCATCCAGTCTATCTTTCAACGTGTATACCTTTCCATCCATGTCAGTCTTTGTATTGAAGATCCATTTTTAATATATTGTCATTCGACCAGGTACGTGATCAATCATGTTCCACATTTGATTATCATATATGGATTGAATCTTGCTATTCATTACCTCCTTCCGTTTAGCATCCTCAAGTCCTACTATCGCTTTCTTGTATTTAGTCGACTCATCCAAATTTACCAACATTTTATCATTGATAAACATGTACCCATCTTATGTTATATGAAAACCATAGAGCTCAAGTGACATGCTAACTATACTAGATTGAAAAAGAGGTAAAGAATTGCTAAAGGGCTCAAAAGGTGCTTCGTTCTCACGTTGAGTGCTAATGTTATCTAAGGTACCTTCATTGGATCACACTTGAATCTTTTCAATATCAGTTTAATTCTTACTATCCTCTATAGATATGATCTATCTTTCAGGTAAGACTCCTCTTTGAGATATGTAGACCACATTTTCACTACATCTATACAACAAATATCCAAAGAAAAAATGTACCCCTATGCTTTAGGTTCAAGTTTGTATTAGGTTTCTCATCTAATAAGATCCTCATAACCCCATACCTAGATATGTGTGAGCGATGGAGGCTTCCCATTCCATGTCTCATAAGGTGTCTTGGCAACCATCTTGGTTGGAAGAAGAATTAGGATATGGGTGGCTGGCTCTATGGCATATCCCCAAAATGATATAGGAAGATAAACTCGACTCATGATGGAATGAACCATGTATAGTAAGTTTTGATTACACCTCTCAACTACACCATTAAGTTGTGGTGTTCTAGGAGGTGTTAATTGTGAAACGATTCCACATTCTTTGAGGCACTTGTTTAAATCGAAACTAAGATATTCTCCACCTCTATCAGATCGGAGCATCTTTATCTTTTTTCCAACCGATGCTCTACTTCGTGCTTAAACTCTTTGAACCTTTCAAAATTTTCTGATTTATCTTCGATTAAGTAGATATATGCATATCTTCTATAATTATCAGTGAATGTCATATAGTAGCGGTTAGCATCCCTTGCACAGTTCTAAAGGTCCCACATACGTCAATATGGATCAGGTTTAACAATAATTCACTTTTTTCGTATGTTTGAGTGAAAGGTGACTTATTCATCTTTCGCAAAATGATTCGCATTCATCATCTGATCGTAAGTTAATTGATTCCAACACTCCTTCCTTTTGGAGTTGGGCATTTTGTTTCTTGTCTATATTTCCAATACAAAAATTCCACAAGCATGGTTTATTTATACCATTAGAAGAATCAATATTAAATACACTATTTCCTAAGTTATTAACACATATAATAGTTTCATGGACATCATTACAAGGAAAAGCTTTGAATATAAAAACACCATTCTTATAAACAAAAATAGAATCATTCTTTTTATCAAATGAGAAGCGATATCCTTGTCTAAACAATGTATCAATTGAAATTATATTTTTAGTCATATCAGAAGAATAATTTTTTTTAGGAAATCAACCCTAACACCACTATCAAGCACAAGTTCATAAGATCTAATCTTGGTAACAGGTCCAGAACAACTATTCCCGCTGTCCAGGTTCAATTTTCCATGGTTAATTTCGTAACTTTTTCTTAAGCCCTACATATCATAGAAAAAGTGAAAATCACAGCCAGCATCCAAGATGCAAGAATTTGCATGTGTAATTGATTAGAATAGTGTATATACCTGATGAAGAACCAAATAGCTTGATCTTTCATTCCTACAAATCTTACATGTATTTTGGGCAACTTCTCTTCTAATGCCCATTTTCACCAAAGTGAATGAAAGTGACTTCTTTTGGATCACTAAGAATAGGAATGTAAATGTGGGCTTTCCCCTTTGACCCACTAATAGACCCTCCATCATGGGCTTTCCCTTTCCAAATGGGTTTGTTTACTGTGATTAATGGTTAGGATAGGAGAAATGGTTTCATCAGGGACACAAGACTTTTTCATTTCATATTTAGTTGTTTGCAACATTTGTGGAGTTGATTCATTGGTGTTTCATTGTTTTTCGTTTTCCCCGTTATTAAGGAATTATAGATCAACGCTTGTACCTATAATTAATTCCAATTGACCCAAAATTAATTCTGATAAATTTTAACTTAATTTTAATAAGTTTTTAATTAATTTATTAATCATTATAATTTAATAAATTAATTTTAATCAGTTTCTAGTTACAAGGGCAACCCAAAAAGGAATTTGCTTTTAATTTCAAGAATATACCAATTCAATAATTATCTTATACCCCGTAGTCCAACATATAAAACCTAGGAATATATCTAAGGCTATGAATAGTTCCTTAGGGATTTATTCTTCCTTGTTCATTAGCATGGAGTTTTCATCATCTTCTCCCTCCTATTCCTGTTCACGAACTCTATTGGAGTTTGACCACTCCTAGCTATTTTTCATTATGCTCTTTTGAGTTCATTGGGTGTGAACTAAGAGATGATTCTAGTTTTAGATCCTTTTCATCCAAACAAGGTGGCACACACAAGAGCCCAAGCTAGAAGGTCATTGGCTGCAAGAGAGGTATGTAGTTCTTCTTATGTATTAACGTTTTTCATAGGGTAACGGTCATTTGTTGCATTTACACTTATGTATATCAACGATTGATTTTTTCCGCTACCAAATAAAATTTCTCTTACTAAACCTGAATGAGTTAATCAGCCTTATAAAGTTATCGAGGAAAATGAATAATGGTAAGCATTTGAAGCTAATTAGTTATATTATATCGTGTTTGGTCATTTACTAAATGTAATTAGCAATATCAGACAAGAGATTAGGGAAGAGGTTCAATAGGAGAATTACATCTCTAAATACAAAAATTAATAGCATCACTAAAGAACAAAATTGGATTTAAATAAACATAGGAAATAGACATAGAAATAGAAATATGTTTTTTTGTGTTCATTAAAGGGATAAATTTCCAAATGATAAGGGATTATAAAAAGAATCATCTTTAATGATGGAAATAGAGAAGGCTAAAGGAAAAGTAAGTGAGTTGTTAATATAGTGGTTGTCAATGAACATGAAAGGTTATACTTGAAGAGGTAGTTTCATTAAGTGAAAATTTCATATTATGAAAAATGATCACTAAGAAGGATAACCTTCGGCAAAAGTGTTGTAGTGATAACTTGAATATTAATGAGGACACCTTTAAGTTATAATACGAAAAATAAGTGTTTATATATTTTGAAGTAGTTTGTAAAACATATTATGATCCTTTAGAATTTAGCGTAGGTTAGCAATGAGACTCATAACCTGTTGTGTATGTATGTTAGTGTCAACAAATTGTTGACCTTTTACGTGTCCTAGCCTTCATGTTTGGGTTTATGTGTGTGTGTTTGTGTGTTTGTGTGTGTGTGTATATATATGTGTGTATATATATATATATATATATATATATATATATATATATATATATATAGAGAGAGAGAGAGAGCTAGGTTATAAAGTGGATGGACATCTATTCTGCGGATGTGTGGATAGTGCTATTCTATAAGAATGATTAAGAGAATAGGTTTTTAGTAATGTGAATACGTTCAACCTCACACAACTATCATCGTTATCATTTAGTCTCACTAATTCATATTCACTTTTTGTTCTAATCTATTCTTTTTCACTCATTTTCATTCTTGCATAATATGATGTAATAAACATTCTGACAGATTGAGAATAGTCTATAATAACCTTATAATTGATTTAATTAGTGAGGATGCGTGATAATGACAATAGTTATGTAAGCTTGAATGCATTCACATTACCAAACATCATATTTTCTTTGTCATTCTTATAGAATAACATTATCTACATGTTCGCACAATAGATATACATCTAAATTTCAACCTGGCTTTGTGTGTGTGTGTCTATATATATACATATATATATATATATATATATATATATATATATATATATATATATACATATATATGTATGTATGTATGTATACACACACACACACACATATATATATATATATATATGACTTAAAGAGAGGTTAATGTTTTTAAAGTGTTGGTATTCCTGTATTTCCTGACTCCTTGGACTCTGTAAATTACAATTTATCAAAGTAATTATTGATATTAAGTCGGATAATCACTCTTTAATTGTGTACTCTATTTTGTAATGCTCTTCTTGAATCAAAATAAACTAGTCTTCTTATTTTTTTTGTTAGGTATTGCTTGTACATTTCCTGTTATAACTTGATGTTGATTAGGACATAGAGAGTTAAACTAATTTTAACTTCTTAAGCATGAATCATAATTTTTTTTGATTGTAACCCCTAAAATTTAAGAAAAAACATGTTATCTAGAAACTTAACTCAAAACTCAATTTGTTTACAGTACATTATATATATATATATATATATATATATATATATATATATATATATATATATATATATATATATATATATATATATATAAGCCTAGACTACCAAACAAGTAGAATTAGACTAGGAAGCAACTTTCCTTGTATAAGATTAAACCCCCTTGCTTGAGTCCTACTTAATTGATCTTCCTTGTGTTCAACTTGACATAGGAATTCCTACAACCTCCTACTAATTTCTAAGTCCTTCTAGAAATATGTTTGATCTAGACCATGGTCTTCATCTCCTTGATCTTTGTTCGGACTAATGGATTTGTCAGAATGTCTTCCTGCTGTTCTTCATCGGGAATATAAAAAACCCCCACTTATTCGTTTTCAACAGAATTACAAATGAAATGATATCTTGTGTTTGTGTGCTTAGTTCTTCCTTTAAAAATAGGATTTTTGGTGAGCTTTACTGGAGACTTGTAATCTACTGTTAAGGCCACCATTTCTCGAGCTGTATACATTATTTCGCCTAATAGATATTAAAGGCATATTGCTTGACATGAGACTATATTGGCTACCATGAACTTTGCCTCACAAGATGACATTGCAAATGTATCTTACTTTTGTGAACACCACATTATTGTGGATTACCCATAGTAAAATATAGAGTAAATTACAAAAAGGGTCCTTATGGTTTGGGATAATTTGCGTGTTTGGCTCGTAACTTATTTTTTAACTTAGAAGGCCTCTACTGTTTGTTTTTGTTGCACGTTTAGTCCCCATCTTACATAAAATGAATATTTTGCCATTGATTTTGTTGATTTATTTAAATAAACACATCGCCAATCCCACCCCACCTCACCTTACCTAAGATGCCAATCTATTTTCCCCCGTTCCCCTTCCATTCTTATGTCATGTCTATGACTACCCCTCATCCTAAAAAATTATCCACCATATTATTCACCACCACCATACACCCATCATTAGAGTTAAAACCACTGCATATCTATATTCGAAATCAAATTTGTCAATAAGCCATGAAATACTATATAGTATTTATCATTAAGAATTGGACTAAGATATCTTATACAAATATTGGAGTATAAATCAGTTATGAGATCTGAGGTCAAAATTGAAATAGAAATTGAAACACAAACCATACATGGAGCAAGAATTGAAACTTTATTTTCAATTTATGTAGATACACTTGGCATCAGACTCAAAAATTTGAAATTAAATAATCATGAACAAAGAGATATGTAACAATACTTGAAATAAAATAAATAAATTTATACAAAGTAGCTGATTAGAACTCAATTGAGACCACATGCGGTAGGATTGATAATGGAGGCCAACGACGGTTGCTTGGCAATGCAGGCAACTAGTAATTGCTTGTGATGGAGACCAGCAACGGTATACAACATTGATGACATGTGAGACAGTCAGATAGAACATGGGAGTAGAGGTGTGTCATGTGTGATGTTTGGCCGATAGAGAGAGACATCAGAAAAGATAGGGCAAGCAATGATCAGATGGTTGGCATCATGAGTAATCGTATTGCAATGATATTTAGGTCACAAAGGGGTAATTTTGAATTCGGGGTTTTCTCAGTGATGAAGAGGTGGGCGGTGAGGAGTGGATGAAGGAGATATTATATGTTGAATATAGAGGAGGGGCAGTTTCAAGTCAATAGATATAAATAGTAAAATTATTAAAAAAAAAATAAATTAATACGGACATAATAGTCCTTTTAGGTAAGACAAGGACCAAAAGTGTAATAAAAACAAATAGTAGGGACCTTTCAAGTTCAAAAGAAAAGTTAGCAACCAAAATTGTAAATTACCCCAAACCATAGGAATCAGTCGTTTATTTTAATCTAAAATATATTACCAGTTGTACACCTTCCGCGATCTAGATTAATATTGTGATTGATGTCAATAGAACCTACGAGCTTCTTTTGTCCAGTCCTCTCATACTTTAGTCCAGGCGAAGTTGTCCATCATAGATACCTTAAAATTTGTTTGATTGCAACAACATGTGATCTCTGGGACTTTGCATATATTGACTTATAACTCCCACCGAAAATGCCACATTGGGTCTTGTTTGTAAGAGATACCTTATATATCCTACAACCTTCCAATCTCGAATTGGATTGATTTCTGGTTCATCTTTGGCCTTTGTCAAGTTTCTTCTAGGTTACATTGGAATGTGGGTTGGATTGCAATAATGTGAATTGGCTTCTTTTAGAAAATATCAAAGAAGCTGGTTCACGTGATTGCTTATTTGCATCTTCAACCCTTGCTCGTTCATCACTGGTTGCTAATAGCAGTTTATTGAGTTCATAAAGATCAAGTACATAATTATGAAATCATTTTGAGGTACAATTTTTCATGAAGGCCTTTTCATATCGGTCACTAATTGTGTTTCTTCTTGTACTGCGTTTTGTTCATTATTCGTATTATTGGATGAACTCGGTTGATCTCTATCTTCTGGATCATTTGTTTCAAGCTCTATTTCATTATTTGGATCGATCAAATATGAGTGTTTGTTAACTTTGATGGTTTCGTTGTCCTATGGTATCGTGAATGAACCCGGTTCTTCAATATTCGTTCCTGTATTCTTATTTAATCCCACCCTTCGGTTTCATCAAAAATAATGTCTCGACTTCATTTTTTTTTATTCGGTTAAGTAGATGATAGGCATTCGTACCTAGTTCATAACCAAGCTGAACAATCTTGATCTTGCATCTAACTTCTTTAGATTCATAGGTTCAACTTTTGTGTATGCGAGACACCCAAATATATGAACATTTCCTAAATTCAATTTCTTTTTCTTGAATCTTTTGTATGGAGTTTCATCTCGTAGGACTCGTGTGTACACACGATTTTTTTAATTCGTTGAGTGATTATCGCTTCCCCCCACAAATAGTTTAGAACTTTCAAAGCCTTCATTAGGCTTATTGTCATATCCTTATGTGTCTAGTTTTTTCGTTTGAGCACCCCGTTTTGTTGAGGTGTGTATGGTGCAATAAGATGTTTTATGCAATGTTGATGAAAAAAATTATGAAAATCGAGTGATGTAAATTCTCCACCTCGATCACTTCTAAAAATCTTCAGAGTCTTTCTCGTTTCATTCTCCAAAAAATCTTTGAATTTCTGATGTTTGCAAACGCTTCAGTCTTTTCTTTCATTAGATAAATCCACATGCGGCATGAGAAATCATCAATTAATGTGAAAATATACCAGTTTCCTCCCGTGTTAGCTAGAGTAATTATCCCACATAGTTCAACATGTACTAGATCTAATGACTTGTTTGCATTGTACTTCGTCATGGTGGAGAAAAATTTCCTAGTTTTCTCACCAAGCATGATTCACATAATTGATTCTCATGATTGAAGTGTGGTAACCCTTTGACTAGACCTTTCTTTGACATTAATTTTATTGACATGCATTTAATGTGCCCAAGCCTTGTGTGCCATTTCCATGCATTCTCACTTAGCTTTGAGTGAAGGCAAATATGAATTCCAATTGTCAATTTTATTTTGTAGAGATGATTTGGACTTCATTGAACCTTCATAAGCAAGCAATTGTTTTCATTGTGCATCATTAGATAATTGTCTTTAACCTAAATTTCACATTAAACTTATGTTTCTTGTCCAAGGCTAATGATGTAAGTCTTAAGATCCGATATGTAACAACCCGTTATTTCAAGTCAGTAAAAAATCGAGTCTTGTAACCTCTTTGAGAAAGGAAATAGAATATCATCGAAAAATGAAGTATTCAAAAACCCTATTTGGAGTACACTATGTGGTAGTTATCGTCTTAAGGTTTCCAAACATATAAATAACACAAAAATCCGAGTTATAACGAAGAAGTTATGCTCATTCTAAGTTTTCCGACAAAAACCAGCAATACGAAGTTGCGTAAAAACGCAAAGTTTCAATAAAACACTTTCCGACCTTAGGTGTCTAAATGAAAGTCGTAGATATCATTAAACTACAAACATGCATAAAAAGAACGCTCAAATCGGACATCGTATGAATAAGTTATGAATTTTTAAAGAAATTCCTTAATCACGTCATTTTAATAAATAAATAATACAAATAATTCCGGAATTTGCCAAAGGAATCTAAATGAAAGTTGTAGATCGTAGTCTCACCTTCGCGGGGATATAAAGAACGTCAAAAACGGAGTTCGTATGAAGGAGATATGAATTTTCGAAGTTTGATAATTAATTTATATATTTTTTTTTAATAAAACTTCGGTATTATCCGAAGGGGAGTCAGCGACCTCATCCGAGGTACGCGCTGCGTACTCCTGTACGCCCCGCGTACCCGAGAAACTTGGCCTCAAACCGGCCACGTCGCCCTATGCGAGGCACCCGACCCGACCTGTCCCATCCGACCCGACTGCCTGAGCCGTCCCATCCGAGGCCGAGGCAGTCGAGGCTTCGGTCACGCATGACGTACGCGTACGCGCTGCGTACGAGCGTACGCCCCGCGTACGTTGCCTCTCAGGCCCCCTATAAATAGCATGCGAGGGTTCCCGGGAAAATGGCCCATTCTCTCTCCTTTTTCTTGCGTTTTACCTCGTTTTCCGTGCTCGCACTACCCCGAAGCCCTGGTCATTTTGTGCAAGTCCCGAAGGTCGGTTTTTCTCCCGAGGAATCCCGAGATTTCCGAGGAAAATCCATTTCCCGAGACGAAACTCTGCCCGGTTTTCCATCTTGCTATCTTCAAACTTTCAAGTGAGTTCATACCCCTTTCAAACACACTTTAAATACATTTTAGATGCTTTTATACTGTTTTAGGGGGGGGGGGATACAAGTAAACATACGGTTATTATCGTGTATTTTATAAAGTTTCACTTCAATTGTTTTATCGAATAAATCACTTGGAACTCATTACTATTATGGAAAACTCTTGTCATACTTTGCGTGCATCAGACATTATAAAAAGTATATAATGATTTCAAAGTAACTTTCGTTGTTAAGTCGTTTTATACATTCTAAAAACTTATGATTTTGCTTTGTCAAACATTGTGAAAAAGGATAAACTTTGCATAGAAAACTATCACTTTAATACGGGCTTAGTTGAGAATCCATGAGACGTGTATATCTTCAAACGTTATTTTTCTTTATTAGAAAGTAATGCTGCAAGTCCTGTCTATAACCAGAGTCTCCCGTTCGGAGAACGTGTCAAATGTGTATAGATCTATACGGGAAGTCATGATCCTGCGCCCTGACTGTTAGCTACAGTCCGTCTTTTGGGGTGACAGTTGTCATAACGCTGCGACGCCTGAAGAACGTCGTTACAGGCATATTATGTTTAGTATGGTTATAAAACTCATCGGATATACAATTATTATGGTATTATGCTTTTATGAACGAGTAGCTATTAAAACTATTCTTCATCTAATAAATGCGATCTTCGTATAGTTTTACTATATAAAACTATGACACAACTTTTGAGAACGTCGGTTTCTTGCGATTTTCGGTCTTAGAGACTGCCAATTATATTAGGAAAATAAGGGTTTCTCCTGCATACAAACCAAACAACTAATAGGAAAATAAGGGATTTTCCTGGTGCAATTATTTACAACTTATAACATGAACATTTATATGCATTTCATACTTTTATAAGAAAATAAGGGTTTTCTTGGAAAACACAACAACTCGTATCTCAACCATTAGGGAAAATATGGGATTTTCTGGATCTAATACATTCACTTTCAACACAACAAATCACAACTCTTTACATTTGAAATGCTGTGTTTTCTGGAAAATATACACCCATTTTGGAATGGCATCCAATTTTTCTAAACTACTTATGAACTCACCAACTTAATTTTTGACACTTTTTCTTTGAAATAACTTGTATTCTCAGGGAACCGCTAAGCAGGTTTGGGAATCAACTTTTGGGATTAACGCGCTGGCATTAATTACTTCTTTTGGATGATGTTTATGTATTTATCTTTTGAACATGTAATGAATACAATTATGTAAACATCTTGGAAACTTTAATATATATGGTGATGTGTACTTTCCTTTCTATGAACTGTTATGATACTGAATATGACGTTGTCTGCCCCCGAACGTTTCCGCCGTTCTGGTTTGGGGGTGTGACAGATTGGTATCAGAGCTTTGTTTATAGGGAATTAAGTATATCAAAACCATTCCTTTTTGATATACAACTATAAACTCAACTGGGCAAAAACACTCTGAGAAAAATTCATACTTTTGAAAGTAAACCTAATTAGTTTTAAGGTAAGCATGCTCTCATTTTTATACTAATAACAGTTTCATAGTAAATAACTTTAGAAGTATTATAAATAAGTTGTGCAGCACAGGTACGCCTTGGGACATGTAATCGGAACTGGGAAGAATATAGCCTGATCAACTATATTTGTCCAAGAGCCGACTAACGTATGCCAAGGAGTGTCTGTAATGGACAACAAATTTAAAACTTACCAAAAGCAAATCGCTAAAGAATATCGAGGGAGTATTCGAGTGCCGTCAACCATTAAACTTAAGGGTAAGTTTCATGTGCTCTAGCTTATAGTAAACTTTTAACTCTATTCTCGTACAGTCTAAATGGCGGGATTCCATCACCCCAATGACCCCTACTACCCCAACCAAGGAAATGGAGGGTGGATTGAAGAAGATCCTGAAGAAGACGAAGAGCCTATAGAGTTGGAGGGAGGGGATGACTCTGGCACGGATTCGGAGCCAGAAATTATAAATCCACCAATCCCACAATCTCCCGTCCACGTGAGGAATTTCCAAGGACGTACTCCAGTGTGGGGAAGTCACCTCCATCATTGGAGCCAACAACAAATCTTACGCCCTCCTTACGGCATGTGCCGAGACTTCTATGATGTGAGAGGCGGGGGATCAGCCGACCGCGCACTTCCGGTCATGGTTGGCAAACTCGCCAACCAATGCTATCAATCCGGAGTGCAAGCCAACCGAATCTGAGAGGTCAATGTGGAAGTACAAATCCACACGGCCGATATCAACCGCCTAGAGTTGTTGTAGAACGACATCCACATTCGCGCCGAAGCGTTTCAAGCACAAGCAAATGCGGCCTTCGCAGAATTAAGAGAACAACAAGCTGCGTTTGATAGACGCCTCATGGAGTCGAAGCAGTCTGACACGGAGTCGAGCTCCAAACGCAAAGCGCACCGCAAGTAGTACTTTCCCAACTCTCAAAATTTTGTTATAAATTAGGACTTCGGATAAAAGTATTATTTTCTTTAACTTGTTCTGTAATCGGAGGCCTTTAGAAAGGCCAAGAAATTTTGTCTAGACCCCGCTGTAACACAACTATATGTTTAATATATATAAGGGTATACCCATTTTCTTGTTGTTGTTAATCATGCGCAAATCGTTCGATTCATTGGTACAGCTATTCAAACTTTACTTTCAAGCTCAAAACATTGTGTCAGTCAAACCCAACTTCTTAGAACTATTAGAAGTTAACTCAATATCATTCAACTCTGAACTGCCAAAACTTATAAATTTTTCCATATTTTTTCTTTTGGCAGCACGATGCCTCCTCGTCCAAACCTAAGGCCCAGGCCGGACACGGTACCACCACCACCTCCACCACCAGCTTATGATCCAACCATGGTCCAGGCTGCTATCACAGCAGCAGTAACTGCAGCCCTCTCGCAAATAAACTCTCACGGAAATGGAGGGGCGGGAAGCAGCACGAATCATCCAAATCATGGCACTGGTCATAGTCAAGGAAGAGAATGTACTTACAAGGAGTTCTCTAACGCTAAGCCAAAAACTTTTAATGGAACTGGGGGAGTCATTGCACTAATGCAATGGTTCGAGAAGACCGAAACGGTATTCGAGATCTGCTCATGCCTAGAAGCAAGCAAAGTCAAGTTCGCTGCTTGCACTTTCGTGGATCGAGCCCTCACTTGGTGGAAAAGCCATGTGAATTCAGTAACGCTCACTGTCGCCAACGCCATGAGTTGGGACGATCTAAAGGTTCTACTACTGGAAGAATACTGCCCAAGGGGCGAAGTGCAAAAGCTGGAGCAGGAGCTCTGGAATCTGAAAATGACTAGGTCCGACCTAGTCACCTACACAGCTAGGTTCAACGACCTCGCTGCACTGTGCTCTACCATGGTCAACCCAGAATCAAAGAAGGTTGAAAGGTACATTTGGGGGTTGTCACCCCAGATTCAAGGGCATGTCCTAGCTTCCGGCTCTGTTACCTACAACAGCGCCAAACGCCTGGCTCAGCGACTCATCGACCACGGAGTAAAACCCAGTATCATTTCAACAACCGCAAATCCACCTAGGGAGGCTCAGGGCCAGAGTAGGCCTTGGAACAAAAGGAGGGGACAAACCCTCCAGGAAAACCCCAAGAAACAACAAGTAATAGCGACCCACGCTATGACTGTACCTGTGAACCCTGCCCCCACAAGCTCATATAATGGGAAACTTCCTAAATGCAACCGATGCAGCTTCCACCACCACGGTCCTTGCCCTGACCTTCAATGCACCAAGTGTAATAAGAAGGGGCATACAGCCCGCTATTGCAAAGGGTCAACCCAACCATCCGTCCCCACTACTAATACCGGGGTAAGCCGCGCCTGCTTTGAGTGCGGAGACACGGGGCACTACCGCAAGGACTGCCCAAAGGCAAACAACCGGAATACCGGCGGAAGGGGGCGAGTTTTCGCAATGGGACAAGATGAAGCCATTGCGGACCCTACTGTTGTTACGAGTACGTTTCTTCTCGATAACTCGTATGCATGCATTTTGTTTGATAGTGGAGCGGAAAGGAGTTTTGTGAGTCACGACTTTAAAGGCCTGCTAAAATCAATACCACAATCATTAAGTGAACCATTCATAGTAGAAATGGCCAACGGGAAAACCGAAGGCACTAAGGAGATATACTTAAACTGAACCCTAACTTTAAACGATAATCCCTTTTCAATCAACCTCATGCCAGTCTCGATTAAGAGTTTCGATGTCATCATTGGCATGGATTGGCTGAGTTCTCATCATGCGGACATTCTATGTTACGATAAGGCTGTTCGCCTTAATCTGCCAACCGGCGAAACTTTCATTGTCTTGGGCGACAAACCAAGTACCACTCTTCGTATCATCTCAAGTATCCAAGCTCGGAAATGCCTACGCAAGGAGTTTCACGCATTCGTGGCACATGTTGTAGATGTGAAACGCGAAGTCCAAGACATCAAGAGTGTGCCCGACGTACGCGATTTTCCCGATGTTTTTCCCGAGGACCTTCCGAGAATACCACCCGCGAGACAAGTTGAGTTCCGAATTGATCTAGTTCCCGGAGCTACCCCAGTAGCCAAAGCACCCTATCGATTAGCCCCGGCAGAGATGCAAGAGCTATCCAGCCAACTGAATGAACTACTTGGAAAAGGATTCATCAGGCCGAGCTTTTCGCCATGGGGAGCACCCGTACTGTTCGTGAAAAAGAAGGATGGATCATTCATAATGTGCATCGACTACCGAGAACTCAACAAACTTACCATCAAGAACCGATACCCCCTACCCCGAATCGATGACTTATTCGACCAACTCCAAGGAGCCAACTACTTCTCCAAGATCGATCTGAGGTCGGGATATCACCAGCTGCGAGTCCTGGAGAGTGATATTCCCAAGACGGCCTTCTGAACACGATACAGACATTACGAGTTCGTAGTGATGCCGTTCGGACTAACCAATTCCCCGGCCGTGTTCATGGATCTAATGAATTGGGTATGTCGTCCATTCTTGGAAAAATTCGTGATAGTATCCATAGACGACATACTCATTTATTCAAAGAATAAAGAAGAGCATGGTCAACATCTGAGGCAAGTTTTAGAGACGTTACAGACTGAGAGACTATATGCAAAATTCTCAAAATGTGAATTTTGGATTAGAAAGGTGGACTTCCTCGGTCACGTGGTCAGCAAGGAAGGAATCCACGTGGATCCATCAAAAATCAAGGCTATCAAAAATTGGTCTGCGCCAACTACACCAACAGAAATTCGCCAATTTCTAGGTCTTGCTGGTTATTACCGAAGGTTCATCCAGAATTTCTCCAGCATCGCAAAGCCTCTTACCGCCTTAACCCAGAAAGGTGTGACCTACAATTGGGGAGAAAAGCAAGATGCTGCATTTCAGACATTGAAACAGGCCCTTTGCAGCGCGCCCATCCTTTCTCTCCCAGAAGGGGCCGAAGATTTTGTGGTGTATTGCGATGCTTCGAAACAAGGGTTGGGTTGTGTACTAATGCAGAGGGGAAAGGTTATTGCATATGCCTCACGACAACTGAAAACGCATGAGGTCAATTACACCACTCATGATTTAGAACTTGGGGCGGTGGTCTTCGCTCTTAAAATCTGGAGACACTACCTATATGGTACAAAATGCACTATCTTTACAGACCACAAGAGCCTACAACACATCTTCGACCAGAAGGAGTTGAACATGAGACAGCGACGTTGGGTCGAATTGCTCAACGAATACGAATGTGAGATTCACTATCATCCAGGAAAGGCTAACGTCGTGGCAGATGCCCTTAGTCGTAAGGAGTACTCTGGCCGAAGAGTGAAGTCATTAGCCATGTCAATCTATTCGCACCTGTCGACACAAGTCAAGGAAGCTCAAATAAAGGCCCTGAAACCCGAAAACGTGACAGGTGAGACCCTTAGGGGAATGGACAAGAATTTAGAAATCAAGAGTGAAGGAGCACGCTACCTCATGAACCGAATATGGACACCCAAGTTTGGTGGACTTAGAGAGGTAGTTATGAGCGAGGCACACAAGACTCCATACTCCGTACACCCCGGGTCAGACAAGATGTATCAAGATCTCAAACAACTCTACTGGTGGCCAAACATGAAAGCAGAGATCGCTACATATGTGAGCAGGTGTTTGACTTGTGCCAAGATCAAAATAGAACACCAGAAACCCTCAGGACTACTCCAACAACCTGAAATTCCTGAGTGGAAATGGGAGCAGATTTCCATGGACTTTATAACGAAACTGCCCAAAACTCAGGGTGGCCAAGATACTATTTGGGTAATCGTCGATAGATTAACCAAGTCCGCTCATTTCCTACCGATCAAGGAAACTGATAAAATGGAAAAGCTATCAAGAATCTACATCCGAGAGATCGTACGACTTCATGGAGTGCCAATGTCTATCATCTCGGATAGAGACAACAGATTTACGTCTAGATTCTAGCAATCATTGCAAAAATCCATGGGAACAAGATTGGACATGAGTACTGCCTATCACCCCCAAACTGACGGATAGAGCGAAAGAACGATCCAAACCTTGGAAGACATGTTGCGAGCATGTGTAATAGACTTTGGTAAAGCATGGGATGTTCACTTACCTTTGGTTGAGTTCTCTTACAACAATAGTTATCATACTAGTATCAATACTGCTCCATTTGAGGCCCTTTACGGCCGTAAGTGCAGATCACCTCTGTGCTGGACGGAAGTGGGCGACACACAACTAGCAAAAGGTCTAGTCCCTGATAGCACCCTCACTGGTCCAGAGATCATCAGGGAAACTACTGAAAAGATCGTGCAAATACGAGAACGATTGAAATCCTCGAGGGATAGGCAAAAGAGCTATGCCGACAAAAGAGGTAAACCCTTGGAATTTTAGATTGGCAATCGGGTACTACTGAAGGTCTCACCCTGGAAGGGAATGATACGCTTTGGAAAGCGTGGGAAGCTAAATCCTAGGTACATTGGACCCTTCGAAATCATTTCAAGGATTGGTCCAGTAGCCTACAAACTCCGACTTCCAATTAAGCTTAACAAAGTACATCCAGTATTCCACGTATCAAACCTGAAGAAGTGTTTGTCCGACGAAACACTTGTAATTCCACTCGATGAGATCGAATTAAATGAAAATCTTAACTTTGTGGAAGAACCCGTCAAGATCATGGATAGGGAAGTTAAACGAACTAAACAGAGTTGCATTCCAATAGTAAAGGTCCGATGGAATGCTAAGAGGGGACCTGAGTTCACGTGGGAACGAGAAGATCAAATGCAATAGAAGTATCCACATCTATTCCCCAGCCCATAAGACTCTTCTTTTGTATTAAAATTTCGGGACGAAATTCCCTCTAACGGGGGGATGATGTAACAACCCGTTATTTCAAGTCAGTAAAAATTCGAGTCCTGTAACCTCTTTGAGAAAGGAAATAGAATATCATCGAAAAATGAAGTATTCAAAAACTCTATTTGGAGTACACTATGTGGTAGTTATCGTCTTAAGGTTTCCAAACATATAAATAACACAAAAATCCGAGTTATAACGAAGAAGTTATGCTCATTCTAAGTTTTCCGACAAAAACCAGCAATATGAAGTTGCGTAAAAACGCAAAGTTTCAATAAAACACTTTCCGACCTTAGGTGTCTAAATGAAAGTCGTAGATATCGTTAAACTACAAACATGCATATAAAGAACGCTCAAATCGGACATCGTATGAATAAGTTAAGAATTTTTAAAGAAATTCCTTAATCACGTCATTTTAATAAATAAATAATAAAAATAATTCCAGAATTTGCCAACGGAATCTAAATGAAAGTTGTAGATCGTAGTCTCACCTTCGCGGGGATATAAAGAACATCAAAAACGGAGTTCGTATGAAGTAGATATGAATTTTCGAAGTTTGATAATTAATTTATATATTTTTTTTTAATAAAACTTCGGTATTATCCGAAGGGGAGTCAGCGACCTCATCCGATGTACGCGCTGCGTACTCCTGTACACCCCGCGTACCCGAGAAACTTGGCCTCAAACCAGCCACGTCGCCCTATGCGAGGCACCCGACCCGACCCGTCCCATCCGACCCGACTGCCTGAGCCGTCCCATCCGAGGCCGAGGCAGTCGAGGCTTCGGTCACGCATGACGTACGCGTACGCGCTGCGTACGAGCGTACGCCCCGCGTACGTAGCCTCTCAGGCTCCCCTATAAATAGCATGCGAGGGTTCCCGGGAAAATGGCCCATTCTCTCTCCTTTTTCTTGCGTTTTACCTCGTTTTCTGTGCTCGCACTACCCCGAAGCCCTGGTCATTTTGTGCAAGTCCCGAAGGTCGATTTTTCTCCCGAGGAATCCCGAGATTTCCGAGGAAAATCCATTTCCCGAGACGAAACCCTGCCCGGTTTTCCATCTTGCTATCTTCAAACTTTCAAGTGAGTTCATACCCCTTTCAAACACACTTTAAATACATTTTAGATGCTTTTATACTCTTTTAAGGGGGGGATACAAGTAAACATACGGTTATTATCGTGTATTTTATAAAGTTTCACTTCACTTGTTTTATCGAATAAATCACTTGGAACTCATTACTATTATGGAAAACTCTTGTCATACTTTGCGTGCATTAGACATTATACAAAGTATATAATGATTTCAAAGTAACTTTCGTTGTTAAGTCGTTTTATACATTCTAAAAACTTATGATTTTGCTTTGTCAAACATTGTGAAAAAGGATAAACTTTGCATAGAAAACTATCACTTTAATACGTGCTTAGTTGAGAATCCATGAGACGTGTATATCTTCAAACGTTATTTTTCTTTATTAGAAAGTAATGTTGCAAGTCCTGTCTATAACCAGAGTCTCCCGTTCGGAGAACGTGTCAAATGTGTATAGATCTATACGGGAAGTCATGATCCTGCGCCCTGACTGTTAGCTACAGTCCGTCTTTTGGGGTGACAGTTGTCATAACGCTGCGACGCCTGAAGAACGTCGTTACAGGCATATTATGTTTAGTATGGTTATAAAACTCATCGGATATACAATTATTATGGTATTATGCTTTTATGAACGAGTAGCTATTAAAACTATTCTTCATCTAATAAATGCGATCTTCGTATAGTTTTACTATATAAAACTATGACACAACTTTTGAGAACGTCGGTTTCTTGCGATTTTCGGTCTTAGAGACTGCCAATTATATTAGGAAAATAAGGGTTTCTCCTGCATACAAACCAAACAACTAATAGGAAAATAAGGGATTTTCCTGGTGCAATTATTTACAACTTATAACACGAACATTTATATGCATTTCATACTTTTATAAGAAAATAAGGGTTTTCTTGGAAAACACAACAACTCGTATCTCAACCATTAGGGAAAATATGGGATTTTCTGGATCTAATACATTCACTTTCAACACAACAAATCACAACTCTTTACATTTGAAATGCTGCGTTTTCTGGAAAATATACACCCATTTTGGAATGGCATCCAATTTTTCTAAACTACTTATGAACTCACCAACTTAATTTTTGACACTTTTTCTTTGAAATAACTTGTATTCTCAGGGAACCGCTAAGCAGGTTTGGGAATCAACTTTTGGGATTAACGCGCTGGCGTTAATTACTTCTTTTGGATGATGTTTATGTATTTATCTTTTGAACATGTAATGAATACAATTATGTAAACATCTTGGAAACTTTAATATATATGGTGGTGTGTACTTTCCTTTCAATGAACTGTTATGATACTGAATATGACGTCCTCCGCCCCCGAACGTTTCCGCCGTTCTGGTTTGGGTGTGTGACACGATATGTAATAGATATCTGTCATCAAGCTTTGTTTCCCTGAATTTCCTTGAAATAGAACCAAACCTTTTCCTTTAATCTTCACACACGAGTTATCTCAAAATTCTACTCGCCCAATTATTCCTTCATCGAGCTTCGAAGAGGATGAACTATTTATCGTCATGTGATGACTTGCCTCGTTGTCAAAGTACCACACATCATTCTCTTCTGAGTTATATCGAGATGGTACTACTTTTTCTTCATTTAAGAACATAGTTTTATGAAGGAATATTGTTGCATCATTATCTCCGTTCTCGATAAGATTTGCCTTTTGTAACTTTTGAAGTTGTTTGAGATTTTGAGATGAAAAGTTGTAACATAACAAATTTTAACAAATTTTAAAACTTTTCAAAACAACCCATTTACTAATAAAAGTGTTTACAAAACCATTGTTTCCAAAACATGATTTAAAACGAGAGTCTCCTAAGATCCAATCAGTGGAAAAACCAAGGATGTGTACGGTCACGCCTTCGCGACACCACAATCATCTTAAGCACCTAAAATAATAAACTGAAACTTTAAGCACGAAGCTTAGTGAGTTCCCCCAAAATACCAACACACGAAAAAAATAACATATTCAAATAATAACATGTACTGGGTCCACAGCTAAAATACGGGATTATCCATGAGCCCATAGTGTGAGTGTGGCTCGCCTATCAAGCCAACAACTCATATATGGCTTGCTATGGATCCCACAACTTAAGTCTGGCTTGCCCTTGGGGTCCACGGCTTATATCAGGCTTGCTCTCGAGTCCAATTAGTCTTCAGACTGGAATATAATGTTTAGCCCTCAATACGAGTTTGGCATACCAAACCGGTCCTCAGCTCATATCTGGAATGCTACCGATCCCTCAGTATGAGTCTAGCATGCCCTACCGAGTCCTCAACTCATATCTGAAAAGCTCGAATACCCTTAAGCCCTTAGTACGAGTCTGGCATAACACTCGATCGTCAGCTCGTATCCGGAATGCATCCTAGCCCACAATATAAGTTTGGCTTACCACCCGGTCCTCAACTCATATCTGGAATTCTCTAGGGTTTGTTGGATATAGCACGAAGTAGTACAACCTCAACCCAACACAATATGCCTACAAATAATAGCATATATAGATAATCATGCAGACGAAACCATAGGTAGTCCTATAGATCTACCAGACTAGCATATCAATAACTAGCATAATCATGCATATCTATTCTATACTCAACATATAAGTAAATATCAAGATATCAAACCAATGGGCTGACCTTGGTCCCTTCGACCCGTAAGTACAGTGAGGAAAAATCACATCGCAGACTGAACAAAACTGAGTTTGAATCGGAATCTCGGCTCTGGAACTGATACGTGTTTCCACCAAGTGAACAAATCCATCAAATCCCAAAATAACCAAAATACCCTCAAGGTCCAACTTGGTCAAAGTCAACATTCAAGGTAAACATTCCATGTTGACCTAACACGTTGTGTTCCCATTTGCCACGTCCTTTTCCACTAACCTCCAAACAGTTGAGAAAACCTCAACCAACATGTCGTGTTCGTCTGAGTTCCAACCACTTAATACATTCATCCGCCTCTTCGACTCCAAGTGTTCCAAAGCTCAAATCTAGACCATGATGTGATTAACAAGGATAAAGTTTCCTATTTTATCCACTAGGGACTATCAAAAAGGTCCAAAATCCAAACCATAAAGCTTTATAATGCATGGGCTTAACCAATACACACTTAATCCTTAAAGTCTGAAGTCCATCCTTTCCAGAAGTGATTCTAACACCTAAACCATCTCAAAGATTGGTTCTTTTTAGACATATATGCCTAATGCATGTCTTGAACCCATATTAGGTCATATTGTGGATTTATGACCTAATATATATACATGCCATCAAAAATTGATTATAGACTAGATCTAAGACACTATTAGGTCACCTTGACCTAGAGATTCATAAAGTTACAAACTTTATGAGATCTATGATGGGTTTTGTACATAAGAACATTCCTATGTGCACATACAAACCCTAATTCTTGGATCTAGGTTTCTCTAATTAAACATGCATTGAATCCAAGACTCCTAATGGCTAATTAGGTATAAGAACAATACAAAATCAAAGTTAGAAGCATACCTTGAAACACTTGTTTGATCTTCTTGTTCTTGGAGCTTTAGAGTCACAATTGTCACTCCTCTAATGGCTTACAAACACCAACTAGCAAAGAGAATGATTTGAGAGAGAGGAGAGAGGAGGAAATTGGCCAGGGTATCCTTACTTTAGAGGAGGTGCCAATTTCCCTTCCCCAAGGGGTCTATTTATACTTGTAAGGCTCCTAGGGTTTCACCCTTAAACCCTGATTGGATAACTATTACTCAAAGCAATCCAAATCCTTCCCAAGATAAGCCTTGGACGAATTTGAGGCTATCCCAAGCCCTAGAATTCGTCAAAACCCATATCCTATAAGGATTTACAGCTTAAAGTGTAACTATCAAACAATTGATAGTTTATACCCTCTTATTTAATTAATCTCCTTAAGTCACCAAATTAATACTAATTAATCTATGACTTATATTAATCAAATAACTATATTATTATTCATCATATTATTCTCATAATATATTAATAATATCTATTCTCTCATAATAAGTCATCCTACCAAGTTGCTATGGTGAAAGCAACCCAAAAGGACCATGCACAATCGGGTCAAATACTTGCCTAATATAGTTGCAGCCTTAGACACTATTCCAACAGTCTCCCACTTGGATAAGTCTAGTAACTATATGCGCAGGTACATTCCGATTTGCAATCGTAGCTCTCAAAGACGTTGTCAAACTCTAATCTAATCAATTTTGTCCTTTAGATAAGGGATTGTACAGTCCTCTGTTAGATATCATGCTAACAATACTATGGAATAGTTAGTCTAGGATTTGGTTTCTCGATCTCTGATTCATTTGACATAGAACTTAATCGAACACATCAATTTAGTTCTGACCGGGCCAGGCACATACGTCAAATCAAATCGTCGAGCGGCCGAGATATCACTTTTTCCTTCTTAGAATAAAAGTTACAGATAAACTTCGACTTATATGCATTTACTTATTCATTAACCAACTATACACAACAATGCGTTTTATAACATCGAGTTACCAATGTGTTTTTGCATTATCAATGTACAATCAATTAACCAATAACAAACCATATATCTAGGTTTTAAGACTATATGATATTATCGTCTTGCGACCACCTTTTATATCACATTCCATAAGGTGATTCCAGCAAGCGCGGGTTTGTTCCAATGCTCAAAACTAGTTCATAAGCACTCATGAACGTTGCAGCAAGCTTTTGCTATGTCTAATACCATTTAGACACTCTACACACCTATTCATGAAAATCTTCATTCATATCTACTTCCAACATATGAACGATTGTGGAAAATTTGAGTAATTCGATTATTCTTAATAAACTCAATTATTCTGTAAGTCAAAACATGCAAAGTAAAACAATAGTTAAATAATTAACATAAGACAGTAACATTACTTATAAATAAAACTCCTTTATTTAATCATCAAATGTTAATTACATTTATCTATTACACATTTCTAATACTATCTAATCTATGCTAATATCATCCTTCAGCCCAATACTCCTAGCATGCTGCAAATGCTTAACCCTACTCAGTCCCTTCGTAAGCGGATCTGTTGGGTTATCTTCTGATGATATCCTCTTTACTACGAGTTGTCCTTCTTCTACACGATGTCTAATAAAGTGATATTTTCTGTTGATATGTCGCAATCTACCATGATCTCTCGGTTCCTTAGTTAAGGTAACCGCTCCTTCATTATCACAGAAAATCTCCATGAGCTCCTTTATGGCAGCTACAACTCCAAGATCACTAATGAATTTCCTCAGCCATATTGCCTCCTTCGACGCTTCGCTCGCTGCAATGTACTCTGATTCGCACGTTGAATCACTTACGGTTTCCTGCTTGGAACTTTTCGAAGTTACTGCTCCTCCATTCAGGGTAAAGACCTATCCCGACTGCGAACGGTAGTTGTCTCTGTCGGTTTGAAAACTGGCATCATTATACCCTCGCACCTTCAAGTCATCACTCCCTCCAAGGACTAGGAACCATTCCTTCATCCTCCGAAGGTACTTAAGGATATTCTTCACCGCAATCCAATGGGCTCTGCCAGGATTCCCTTGATATCTACTAACCATGCTCAAAGCAAAGGCTACATCAGGGCAAGTACAAGTCATAGCGTACATGATTGAGCCAACTGCGGAAGCATATGGAACTCGGCTTATCTCAGCTATCTCGGCTTCGGTACTCGGACTTTGAGTCTTACTTAGCTTGGCATTGCTTTGTATCAGTAATTCTCCCTTTTTCAAATTTCCCATACTAAAAGGTTTTAGTACCTTCTCTAAGTAAGTGTTCAGACTAAGTCCTATTAGTCTCTTACTTCTTTCTCTTACTATCCTTATTCCCAAAATATAGGAAGCCGCTCCGAGGTCCTTCATAGTGAAGCACTTCCCAAGCTAGGACTTAACCTCCTGCAGAGTCGGGACATCGTTTCCTATGAGTAATATGTCATCGACATATAGAAAAAGAAAGCTTACTATACTCCCACTGGCTTTGACATATACACACGATTCATCTTCGTTTCGTACAAATTCAAACTCTTTGAGTTTCTCATCGAAACAAAGATTCCATCTATGAGATGCTTGTTTAAGTCCATAAATGGACTTGTCAAGCTTACACACTCTATTCGGATGCTTCGGATCCACAAACCCCTATGGCTGAGCCATGTAAACATCCTCAGCCAACTTCCCATTAAGGAAAGCGATCTTGACATTCATTTTCCAAATCCCATAATCATGAAATACGGCAATAGCTAGCATCACTCTAATAGATTTTATCTTCGCAACTGGTGAGAAGGTCTCTTCATAGTCAACTCCGGGAGTTTGAGTAAAGCCCTTCGCAACCAATCGCGCTTTATATGTGTGTACCTTTCCATCCACGTTGGTCTTCTACTTGAAGATCCATTTACACCCAACGGTCTTACATCCAGGCACATTATCAACCAAATTCCAAACTTGGTTATCATACATGGATTGGATCTCGCTATCCATTGCCTCTTTCCATTTTGCAGACTCCGGGCCTGCCATGGCTTCCTTATACCTATTAGGTTCATCAAGGTTTATTAGTGTACTATCACTAATATACATGTCCCCTTCGGTAGTAATTTGAAAACCATAGAACTGGGGTTGAACTCTAACTCTTTCGGAACGTCTAAGAGGTAATGATACGTCAATTGGTTCAACCGGAGTTTCCTCCTCAGGTTGAATGCCAGCGGTTGAGGTTCCTTCATCTATCGACTCTTGAATCTCTTCAAGATTGATTTTCCTCCCACTGTCTCCTTGGCCTATGAGTTCTCGCTCTCGAAAAACTCCTCTCCTCGCAACAAAGACAACATTGTCCTTCGGTTTATAGAAGAGATATCTAAAGGATTTATGTCGGTAGCCGATGAAAATACATCGCTCACTACGAGGTTCGAGCTTGTCGTGAGTATCTCGTCTTATGAAAGCCTCGCAACCCCAAACCTTGATATGTGCCAACGAAGGAGCTTTCCCCGTCCACATCTCGTGAGGTGTTTTGGTAACCTTCTTAGTAGGGACTCGGTTAAGGATACGGGCGGCAGTCTCTAAGGCATACCCCCAAAAAGAGATAGATAGTGAAGCACGACTCTCATAGAGCGAACCATGTCCAACAAGGTTCGATTACTCCTTTCTGCCACACCATTCAATTGTGGTGTCCTAGGTGGCATCAATTGTGAAACTATTCCACACTCCTTGAGATAATCATGGAATTCAAGACTTAGGTACTCTCTTCCTCGATCAGATCGAAACATCTTGATCTTCCTGCCCAATTGATTCTCCACTTCATTCTTGAACTCTTTGAACTTTTCAAAAGTTTCTGACTTTTGCTTGATTAAGTAGATATACCCATATCTACTATAGTCATCGGTAAAAGTCATGTAGAAGCGGTTTCCATCCTTCGTGGTAGATCTAAACGGTCCACACACATCGGTATGTATGAGGTCCAATAGACCCTCACCCCTTTCGCACGTACCAGCGAAGGGTGACTTAGTCATCTTTCCATGTAAACAAGACTCGCATGTGTCATCTTCCCTAAGGTCGAATGACTCCAACACTCCATCCTTTTGGAGTTGGGCTATGCGTTTCTTGTTGACATGTTCAAGATGACAATGCCATAAGGATGCCTTATCCATACTATTGGAAGAATCCATGTACAAAACATCATTTCCTAAGTTATCAACAATCATAACAGTTTCATAAATTCCATTACATGGTATAGCTTCAAAGTAAAAGACACCATTCAGATAAGCTAAAATAGAACCATTCTCATTATTAAAAGAAAATCTAAAACCTTGTCTAAACAAACCATGAAAAGAAATGATGTTTCTAGCCATTTCTGGCGAATAGCAACAATTCTTCAAATCTAAAGATAAACTATTCCTAAGCACTAAAGAATACACTCCAATCTTGGTCACAGGCGACGATCTTCTGTTCCCCATGATTAGATTTATTCTTCCATGCTCCATGTCTCTACTTCTTCTTAGTCCCTGCACATTAGAACAAATGTGGTAACCACAACCGGTATCAAGAACCCAAGAAGTATTATGAGATGAATCGTTAGATTTAATTGTATATATACCTGCGAAAGATGGCTTGATCTTTCCTTCCTTGATGGCTTGCAGGTACTCCGGGCAGTTTCTCTTCCATTGTCCTATCTTGTGGCAGTGGTGGCACTCTGCCTCCTTCGGGTTAGGGCAGGGCTTAGCGGGATCAACTTTGGTCCCACTAGAAGAGGCACCATCTCGGGCTTTAACCTTTCGATAGTTCTTCGACAGAGCCTTCCTCTTCTTTCCCTTTCCTTGTCCAATTGCCAAGACAGGAGTAGCGGGCGGATTGGGAGTTGGTGCAACAGACTTGTCCTTGAAGTTGCTCTCAGCGACCCTCAAGAGACCTTGGAGTTTGCTTAGGGTGACCTCTTCTTTGTTCATGTGATAGGTCATCCTATATTGATTGTAGCTTGGAGGCAAAGAGTGAAGCACCATGTCAATCGCCAAGTCTTCCCCAAAGTCAACATTTAACTTGCGAAGGCGGTCGACATACCTTTGCATCTTTTGCAAGTGCATGGTAAGAGACTCTCCATGACCCATCTTAGCGGAAATCATGTTCGTGAAAATCTCATAACGCTCTTGTCTCGCGTTTTGATGGTATCTCTCCAATAAGTCTTGGTGCATTTCGTACGGATACATGTCCTCGTAGGACTTTTGGAATTCGGAATTCATAGTCGCGATCATGATGCAATGCACTTTCGTTGCATCACGCTCGTGAGTTTCGAAAGCGGTTATTTCGGCGGGAGTAGCAATTTCGGGGTTGATTTTCTCAAGCTTCTCATCGAGGACATACTCCTTATCCTCATAGCGAGCAATCGTGCGAATGTATCTTATCCATTCGCTAAAGTTCATTCTATCAAAGGTGACCTTTTGACAAAGGCTCATCAAAGTGAAAGAACTCGCAGCAGCATTGTTGGCGTTCGACATCTATAAAAAGAAAGGACAAAGATAGATTAGAATATGAATCCCTAATTATCACCCAATAAGAAAAATTAGGGCAAGGATCCAACAACAATATTTACATATTAGAAAAGGGATGCCGTAATCTAATATGCAAACAATTTGAAGGTAAGTGAATGACGATTCACTAATTCTCCACCATGAAAAACATAACTTTAAGTCCTAAATGTATTGAGAATTCCTAGGTTTGGATGAGATTCATTGAAACTTTTCAATGGCATGTTTAAATCTCGATATGCCCCTCTTGTTTGTGACTGGGATACCGAGGATCACAAAGCGGGTGTAAATTACCATGCAAATTTACATGGTGCCTTCATTGTAACGATCACCTATTCGATGTATCGGTAAACCACACACGCTCCATCGACCTATGATAAACAATAAATCACCCTTTGCCACCTTCGCTTAGAACCAATTAGTCTGCCGGTAAACCACACACGCTCCACTAACTTCTTAGCAAGGTGCAAAGTGTAATTTCATGGGATTGCATCAATTCACTTTTCCTAAAGTAACTAAGATTTGGAAATTTTAAGAAAACATGTAGTTACTTAGTATTTCTTATCATACTTTTAATGAGAGGATGAGGTTGCCCTATCCTACCCGTTCGGCTAACGACCCTCCACCAATCAAGCAAGCGGTGGGTGTGAGTGTACACCCATTAAGCGCCATTTTATAGGCCGCAACCTTATACCCACCTTATAGACTGGCTTCGTGAACGAGGCCTACTAACCCTAGCATTTAAGTTATACATATATAGATATTAATCTTGTAATATTATATCAGTATAGGGTTGTATTTTAAACTTGTAAAATTCTAGGGTTTGAAATTTAAATTGTCTAAATTAAACTTTTAATCACAAAACATAAATTCCAAAACTTGAGGACTAATTTTAAACATTTAAAAACATAAAGGATCAAATAACAAATAATTAACAATTAATCACATAATTATCCATATTTGATTTCTTGCAAAACAATTTACCAATTTTAATCAAAATAATTAAGAATTATCATACAAGGAAATTAAATATTTTATTAATTGATAAATATCTTCAATTAGATCAAAAATATAGTCATATATATTATAAAATCGGATTAGGGTTGATCTAATATGATTAAGGTAAGTTTCCATAAGATAAATATGAAAAACAAATCTCGTTTTTGGCTCTTCCTGACGCTCGGACTTGCCGAGTACCCAAACTGGACTCGCTGAGTCAGGCCAACTCGCCGAGTCCACTATGGGACTCGCCGAGTCCATGACTCAGAAACACAAAAACCGAATTTTGCAGTTAAGATTCAAACATTCAAGCATCAATTTAATAGAAACCAATCTAGGCTCTGATACCATTGATGGGTTTTGTACATAAGAACATTCCTATGTGCGCATATACACCCTAATGCTTGGATCTCGGTTTCTCTAATTAAACATGCATTGAATCCAAGACTCCTAATGGCTAATTAGGTATAAGAACAATACAAAATCAAAGTTAGAAGCATACCTTGAAACACTTGTTTGATCTTCTTGTTCTTAGAGCTTTAGAGTCACAATTGTCACTCCTCTAATGGCTTACAAACACCAACTAGCAAAGAGAATGATTTAAGAGAGAGAGAGAGAGAGAGGAGAGAGGAGGAAATCGGCTAGGGTATCCTTACTTTAGAGGAGGTGCTGATTTCCCTTCCCCAAGGGGTCTATTTATACTTGTAAGGCTCCTAGGGTTTCACCCTTAAACCCTGATTGGATAACTATTACTCAAAGCAATCCAAATCCTTCCGAAGATAAGCCTTGGACGAATTTGAGGCTATCCCCAGCCCTAGAATTCGTCCAAACCCATATCATATAAGGATTTACAGCCTAAAGTGTAACTATCAAACAATTGATAGTTTATACCCTCTTATTTAATTAATCTCCTTAAGTCACCAAATTAATACTAATTAATCTATGACTTATATTAATCAAATAACTATATTATTATTCATCATATTATTCTCATAATATATTAATAATATCTATTCTCTCATAATAAATCATCCTACCAAGTTGCTATGGTGAAGGCAACCCAAAAGGACCATGCACAATCAGGTCAAATACTTGCCTAATATAGTTGCAGCCTTAGACACTATTCCAACAATCTAACCATTCCAACATTTAAGAACAAGAAAAAAAGGAAAAAAACCCAAGATCTAAGAACTTTAAATGATATAAATCGAGCCGTGGACACTTACAAAGGTCTAGAAGAGTGCCAAACTGAAGAATAGGGGCTTGCTTAGTGGATCTTTGCTTCCTTCTTCCACCTTCTTCCTTCTTTAGCTTCAAAAACACCAAACTGGCTTCAAAATGGGAGGGAAGGGTGATTAGGGTTTCTTATAGGGCTTGAGAGGCTGATGGGGGATGAGGGTTAACAAACCCTAGCCACCACATTCCTTTATATAGTGAGAAAAACCCAAAAGAATAGGGTTTTATTTTAGCCATCAACACGCCATTTTCCAAAAGGTAACATGTCGGGTTGCTCAAATGAAGCATGCGCCTCTTCTTATCTGGACACTCCATGTTGGTGCCTCCAACACGCCATGTTCAATCCTCAAAACTTTATTTATACCTCATGTTGCCCCTCAAATTTCCGGGTGTTACAAAACTGACCCGGTCCGTCAAATCTACAATAAATACTTTTAGAATGATCTTTTATTTGTTTATCTTTTCACACCATATCATTAAATGAATGTGAATTTTAGACATTAGATATCCTTCCGTATTGATCGCCTTTTCATTTTCCATTTGAAACCTTCCATCATCCTTTATTGTTATCTTGATTCTTCCGATTTTGTTGGTCCTTTTTAGTGAACAACAATTTTGGTTGATTTTTATCTTCGGAATCATCATCGTTCACTCGTTCTTCATAGGCTTTTAGTCTTCCAACTACATCTTCAAATCCCATGGCATTGAGATCTAATACTTGTTCAAATGAAACAACAATATGTATTAACTTAGATCATGATAAGGTTTTAAGAAATTTCTTTACGAGCTTGGATTCTTTTATCGTTTCTCATAGTGTTGTTGTTTTTGATGCTACTGCAGACAACTTTCCAACATAATCATCTATTGGCTCAGTCTCCATAATCTTGAGCTTATTAAAATCGGACATGAGAGTTTACAAGTAGGCTTCCTGAGCACATGTTGCTCTTACATACCTTGCCTTGATTGCATCTCAATGTTTCTTGGTTGTGATTTGATCGCCTATTTAAATAATTAAGCTTTCCGGAATCGACTCGTACAATAACCCCATGGTTAAATCATTTTTCTCTATGTTTATGGCGGTTCCCGGGTCGATTACTACCCATGCTTTGCAAATCCTTTGCACCACCTTCATCCTTATAGCCCAAATTGTATAGTTTGTAGTTGTCAACATCAAGCAGTGAACAAAGGTTGCTCCGATGTCCTTTGATGACATTTGATTCGAGGGCTTAGCCAGCATGATGATTACTCAATTCAAAGAAAAATTCGATATCAGAGAGATTGAAAGTATTGTTCTTTCAAGTCTCAAAGCATAAAAATAGGATCATATGTTGTTTAATTTCAAACTAAATGAGTTCAATCGACAAATACTTTTCAAATCAAATTAATCGTGAACCCTATTCTATCGACCAAAAAAACGATGAGCAGATAATGTTTGACCAGCAGAGGAAATCCACACGGAAACGATAAATTTGATTACAGGAATTATTGTGTAATCAATTCAAAATGAGAGAAAACGATGATACAAATTGAGAAAATATTTTTTCGTCAACACATGAACTGCATCAAAAACTTTTGCGACAAGGGATACAATAATTTCGATTGGTACTTTTTCTATCGTATGTGAATCAATCCAATCATAGGTGAGATCAACACAGAAAAATCAATTGTCAACATAAACCTTTTATCGACAAATGCTTTGGTCCAACACCTCAAATCAGGAGGTCCTACTCTTCTCCTAATGATGCCTTGTTCCCTCGCATGATTTATGTAGCTCTGATACCAATTGAAATTAGAAAAACACAAAACAGATGGAATAACTCTCCAATTTATTGAGAAACTTAACTCAAAAATCAATTTGTTCACATTATATATACATTACTCCTTATCTATACATATATGTAAGCCTAGACAACCAAACTGGTAGAATTAGACTAGGAAACAATTTTCCTTGTTTAAGATCAAAACCCTTTGCTTGAGTCCTACTAAATTTGTCTTCCTTGTGCCCTACTTGACTTAGGACTTGCAACAACATCATCATTGCTATGTACAAATATGTAAATAAGATCACCAAAAGAATAGCATGAATATCATGATGTTTTGTCAAATTCAAAATAAATAGATTAAATTTTATTTATTTATGAGAATTTTTATGACTATGATCATTGATTTTAACTAGTAGGAATTAGATATGCCATTGGCGCTAGGTTGGATGAAGTTTACCTAAACGTTGATGTATTTTTGTTTTGTATTTGGTTCACTTCACTTTAAAAATGGGGGTGTGTTAAGTAGAGAATGGTTTTCTTTTGTGTACAAGAGTTGTTTATTTTGACAGTAAACACTATGAACTTAATTTATATTCATGTTCATTACAATTGCATGGATGAAACAACATATGTTCGCTTCTGGAACCGAAAGATAGTCAAAAGAAGAGAGGGTCTACATGCATAAGATAAGGCAAAAGTACCGGTACATCCTTAGATAAGAATAATGTCTCCAATCAGCCTCTAGGCACTGGAATTCAACAATATAGCTTCCCGTAGAATAATTACTATCAACAAAGATAATAAATAAAACTCTTTTTGCTTTCAATCATTGGTTTCTTTTATATCCCAACAAATAATAGAATACCCTTTAGTAAAAACCTCATAAGCAGTCTTCGTTGGGAAACTCTCAATCTGTATGTCCCACAAAAAACTAAAATACCATTTAATAAAAACCGCATAACGATATTTGTTGAAGGGTATTAATGTATTCAGTTTAAGTCTTCTATTTGTTGTATTTTGGTAATTTTGCACTGACAATGTCTCTCCCGCTGCGATTGAATCCTTGTGCCAAAAAAAAAATTAGTAAAAATATATTAATAAATAAAAACATGTGGTATTTATAAATGAGGATCAAAATAATCTTCATAAAATACAGTAATGCCTAGCCCTAGGTGTACGGCAATTCAACTCCGAATCAATATTCAATCTCAGCACCAAATCAACAACTCCAAATCAAGATCCAATCTCAGCACCAAATCAAAAACACACACATACTCAAATGCACATCAGCAACATAAGTGATCATATTTCAAAAAAGAATCTGTATTGTTACTCTTTTATTGAAAAAAAAAAAAAAAAAAAAATCAAATTTTAGTATACGATTAAACATACATGAATTAAGCGTACACACACATCAACATTAGTGTAAGAGTTCTAATTTGAAGAATTCTTTTTTTCAAAAAAAGATTATAAAATTTTATTTTTGACCAAAATACCTTTGTGTTTGAAAACATTCCAGAATCGCTTCAATCGTATTCGTGTTTTCAAAAAATAAGTTTCTCAAAAACATTTCAATACTAATTAAAACGTACTTTTCAAAAATTAAGTTTTACTGAGCATTCCAATGTTGTATAAGTCGAATTCATCCTTTTTTTTTTAAAGACCAAAATAGCCTCCGCGCAAATGTTGAAATAAATAAAATAGAAAATTTTATTAAGAGTGAAATTTTAAAAATAGAAAACTCACAAAGACCGTGTTTGGTTCATGGATTCTAAAGGAATCTGGTAGAATTGGAATTCACAATTCCTTTTGGAGGCTTGTTTAGTTGCCAAATGGACATTATTTGTCTCTCTTTTAGCATTGATGCCATTTTTCATGGGGTCTTAATCTTCCTTGTTTCATCTTGTTTATGAAGAAACCTGATCTGAACACTCAACCATATTAGAGTCAGAAAACTTGTAAAAAAATGAATGAATAAAAGAAGGTGTAAAGAATCAAAAAAATATTTTAAAATTAACCCACAAGCAACTTTGATTATTCTTTCAGTGTTTCCACAGATTCATGCTCTACATAAGCAAGCTTCACAGAGCTTTCTTTCACATTTAATTGCAAAAAAAATAATAAAAAAAAACATAATTCATCAAAAAATATTTATGCTAACCAAAGAAAAAAAACTTGACATAATATGAAGTCGTCTCATTCGTAAATTTAAACATGAAGACGCATATAATCAAATTACGTCTATTATTCTTATCGAAGGTTCTTTGCTTCAAATCATCCATATTTTGCATTGAAACCGTTCTTCCTTCGTTACAACCTTTTTTTCATTAAAAATAAGTAACTACAGACAAGTTTCTAACTTATAACAAACATCACCACATAAAATAGATTTCGCATATACCATCTTCTAAGTGCTGCTGAGAGTCGTTGAAGTATGCAGCGGAAAATCTTCTAATTAAAAAAATGTTGTGGACTAAGAAAAAAAATGATAGATACCTGTGTAAAAATTTAAAAGAAACTGTACTTGTAAATTGACAGCCCATAGATTATATTCTAGTTCCAGTTAATCTTCATAAAGTTGAAGGCGCTACAACACATCGAGAAAAAAACTCCTCCAGTCCTAAATGGAAAAAAATGGAAAAAAAAAAAAACAATATAAAAAATACAATGGTAAAGGAGAATAATCTCATAACTTACGATTATGCTTGACAATATCCAGATCCATCTTTTAATATCTTCCTTCTTTTAATCTGTAAACACAAATTAAATTTATTACTCTAATACAACATCAAAAATAAGGAAACAACAACTAAGTTCACACTTGTGTTGAGAAATAGACGTTATGTAGCAATATTGTAAGCACCGAATGGGTATATTATTCCAAATTAATTGATTGATCACCAATACTTTTATATTTACTAGTCGTTTGTACATGTGGTTCTACCGACCACTACTTTATGAACGTAAAGTCTTTATTTCCTGTGATGAACTTGTAAAAAATTTAAAATAAATACATATACTTGAGAAAGGTGAAGGAAAGAAACCATCGGTTCATTTTTTTGTGATGTATGTTTCATTTGAGCAATTCACATTTGGCATGCGTTGTCAAATAACTATAAATTTACAAACTTAGACAAATGTTCTTACCTTATTATCTGTATTATGTAGGTTTTTGCCTTGGTCCAAAAAGAATAAAAAAGACCGGTGAAAGGTATAAGAAATCCTCCACCAAGGTTGATTAATTTGATATTTCATATCTGAACAGAAACAAAAACGACGTACAACTACCCATTGTGCCTAGCAGGTATTGATGAAGTTGATTTGTAACAAAAAAAAAAAATAGTATGTATGAAGCCTACGTGTAACATCCCAAAATTCAAGATCAAAAATTTCGTTTTGATTAATTAAAAACCGCTTAATAAATTTTGCTCAATCATTTAATAACATTCTTAATATCACAATTATCAGAGTTTAAATCTCAAAGATCTCTAGTGCGGAAAACATGGTGTGATGCAATGCGATCGCCCCGAGCTCCTTCCTTGGAAAAACATTAGTACCTGAAACAAATAGCTGAAAACCATAAGCATGAAGCTTAGTGAGTTCCCCAGATACTATATACCATACATATCAACTGATTTATACATGTTATACGTAGCCATGAGCCATATATAACAAACATATCCATAATCAAATAAGGTGCTATGTGCCACACATAGTCTTGCTGTTATGCCACGAGTCGCACGTGGTCTTCCTTGCCAAGCCTGGGGCCATTCCATGGGTCTTACAGACAAGTGCCAAGGGTCACCCCCTGGTCTTCCATGCAAGCATCACAAAGACAACTATACATACTACTCTACTAGCTACACAACATATAGTGTGCCAGGAGCCACCTCCTGGTCTTTCATACATAATAGCATACAGTACGTCAGGAGCCTCCTCCTGGTCTTTCATACATATTGCCTAGGGTTAACCCCCGGGTCTTCCTACCATACATAATAACATATTATGTGCTAGGAGCCATCTCCTGGTATTTCATGCATAATGCCTAGGGCTAACCCTCGGGTCTCCTTATCATACATAAACAAAATAGGCCGACATTATGGTCGTAGACCCATACAAACAGTGACGAGACTCACCTCACACTACCGAAGATTAACTGAACACTTCTGATTGCTAACTGGCACTTCTGAACTGCTGACCCTTCGGCTTCCCGAACTACCAATACCCAAAACAATATTTAGACATAATAATCCAAAAGTCAACCCTGGTCAAACTTGGTTAAAGTCAACATCCAGTTGACCTGACTCGATGAGTTGGTTCGAGTCCATACTCCTCCAACCCCATACAACCCCGAATCCACTCGTCGAGTCTAGCAATAACTCGACGGGTTCTCCTTCAACCACACAATTGGGACCAACTTCATCCGACTCACCGAGTTCATCCTTGAACTCGTTGAGTTCATTATCCACATATGAATGTGTCTAGTGTGTGACTCGCCAAGTTGTATAAACAACTCGTCGAGTCCATCTTCATAACTAAGGAGATTGTCTTAGACTCGCCGAGTTTTTCCTTGAACTCGTCGAGTACGATGAAATTCATGACCATTATGGACTCGGGCCGATTGAGTCCCTTTCTAAGCTCACTCATACCCTTAACAAAAGGGGTTTGGGGCAAGAACTGGCCTAACTCGCCGAGTTCCACAACTTACTCACCGAGTCTCTCTATATCCAACACTATTCAGACGATTTCCAACTAGCTTAAGGTATCCAAGACCCAGATCTGGCATCCTAGGGCCGTGATATCACACAAAAGCCACTACCTTTGCACCCATGCATGGCCCTTTTTGCTTACAAGGCCAAAACAACTCCTTAACCTTTGCATGAAGAGGTATAATTGCATAAAGCTGCCACCTTTATGCCTCTACTACTCCGAACACCTCTAAATATGGAAGGATCTAGCTTGGGGACGTCCAAATCCCACAAGACATCCTTCTTGGACCATAAACTCCATAAAAAAGGACATAAAGAGATCTATCAAACTAGACGTCAAGGTGATAACTTAGTTACCAGAAAATGAAAATGATGAAGCAAACTTCGTGGATCTACAACCTTTTCCTTGGACCTTCAACCTCCCTCTGCTTCTTCTGGACTTCAAGAACACTTTAAATCCTTCAATAAGGCTGACACACCCAATGAGAACACTAGGGTTTCGTGGAACAGGTTCTGGACAATAGAGGCTACAAATGAGGATGATAGAATGAGAATAAGATGCTTAAATAGGGCACCAACTCCCGATTAAGGGTTTTTCCAAAACATGGCCAACTCGCTGAGTCAGTCCTCTGACTCGTCGAGTCGGTCACTTAACTCGCGACCAAAATCGCAATCCTACTCGTCGAGTCACCCATCTACTCGACGAGTCACTCCCTTATCTTGAGGTTTTTTTTTTCCTTTCTAGGTCTTCTGAATTCAGGCGTGTTACACTATGTTGTATCAAGCTTAATACAGAACTTAGTAGACTTCCACACCATAGAAGGTAGAAGAAGCAGATGAGAGGAATATAATACCTGAGGCAAGTGAGAGAACAGAGCAAAAACCTATAAACAATAGAACATATGAAGTTAGAAAGACAGAAAGGTATACAAACTCATAAGGGTTTAGGGTGTTGACTCTTCTTGCAGATAGTTATCTCGGTGGCGGTGGCCTTTACACTAGTACAAAAAGAGGTTTTTGATGCGGTTAAAATGATTAATAGATGCGGTTATTAAACCGCCTTAAAAATAGTCTTATTTATTGATGTGGTTATAAAACCGCCTCAAATGATAGAACAAACGCACCAAAAAACAAATGCTTTTTCCATTAAAAAGGGAATACAACCGCACTATTAAAAGCTAGAACCGCTCCATAAAATAAAATAAAAAACGCTGAAGAGCACCACCATTACAAAGACAAACCGCTTGATTTACAATACAAAAACAAAACAAAAAATCATAATAGATCTAAAGGCACAAACCATACAAGTGATTCAAATTAATAAAAAATCACATGCTTTTCTAACATTTTCATCCTTGTATCTATTTACAATTTGATATAATAACTTCTGGTATGTTGTTTTTTTGGAAGGTAACTACGTAAGCATATGCAAGTTTTTTAGATATAGACGTGTTCAGTTTCGTTATCACGATCTTCACATGGCCCCTCTTTGGTATCTAGCAGACTTTTAGAGATGATGCCTATCTTCGACTCTGTTACCTCGCTTCAGTAGGAATTCAGAAGCTAAATTACATAGTAATTTTATCAAAAGGCATACAATCCATTTAATCAAAAGGTAAATTACACAGGTTAGAAATATTATCAATAAAAATGAAAAGGTTGCCTTAATTCAATTTTTGTAGATAAAAGACATGAGATTGTTTTTTTTTTTTTTAGGTTTTTTCTACCTTTATATCTTCCCCTGCATAGATATGTGCTCTCCTTTGAACGTCACAAGTGTAACATCCCAAAAATACGAGCCAAAAAATTCATTTTTAAAACACATACTTAGCAAAATATTAGAAATAAAACATTCACCGATCATATCATTTCATAAAAGATATGCGTGTCTGGAAACCAGTTTATAAAAACATAACAAAGTCAGAGTAAAAATTCCCAGCAAGATCTCATAGTGCGGAATAGAAAGCGTCTGTGTGATGTGCTGCTATTGCGCCAGTTCCTTCCCCTTCGAAGAAGAGATACTTGAAACCAAAACTGAAAAATGTAAGCACGAAGCTTAGTGAGTTCCCCCATCATACCACATACCATATAAGCACATATCATGCATATTGTCGGGCAATTCTGGGGTGCCCGACTTACCCGGTACGGCCATTCTGGGGTGCCGACCTACCCGTTTCAAGCCGTTCTGGGGTGTTGACTACCCATGTCAGTCCATTCTGGGGTGCTGACTACCCATCGGTCCTACGACCGATCCTCGGGGACTATTTCACCCCTACTGTTACTATCACATATATCATAACATAACATAATATCAAACATATCTGGGGTGCCTGAACTACCCTTCGGTCCTAACAACCGAACTCGGGGACTGGTCCCCTCCTACTACCTCTATCGCATATAACATAACAGGCCAGCATGCAAACATATCATCACATAATGTCAGACGTATATGGGGTGTCTGACTACCCTTCGGTCCTAACAACCAAACTCTACTACTATCACATACGACATATCATGCTAGCATATAACATATCAGGTAGTAGCAAACCTAGATGATATCACAAAGACAATCATCTATCATACTTCTCCTACTGGTGGGCCGGCATTATGGCCTTAGAGCCACTGCTACTGGAAGGTAACTCACCTCGAAAATAGCTGCTGAAGTCTGCTTGCTGAGCGTCTGACTGCTGGATCGCAAATCCTCCGGCTATAAACCATAAACATAGGTTAGACACCCATAAATACCCTTAGGTCAAAAGACTAACCCTCCTTTGGTCCAAGGTCAACTCCTTGGTCAAAGTCAATGTCCATTTGACTGGACTCGCCAAGTCATGGCATAGACTCGCTGATTCCTTCTCCTATTAACCCGGCCCTACTTGACCAATCCTTCTTCCCACTCACTGAATCACCTTTCGCTCGTTACTTGGGATGATTGAACCGATTCACAACCCGACTCACTGAGTTTGAAGAACAACTCGCCAAGCTCCAGGAATCTTCATAGGACTCGCCGAGTTGTTCATCCAACTCGCCGAGTCTAAGGCCATCTTCATGGAACTCGCCGAGTTCCTCCTTGGGACTCGCCGAGTCCCTATGACCCATTTCCCATATAGGCCAAATCTGAGACACGCAACGCTTCAAAACCATAGATCCATGTTCCTTGAGCATGCTTATCACGTAAAGTTGCAAACTTTATGTGCATGCATGGCCCTATAAGCTCATAAGGCCAAAACCAAGCTCTTAATGAGGTCAAGCACTCAATAGGGACCTCAATCACTTCAACCACAGAAACTTTATGCTTCTAATTCATCCAATAAGCCTAGATCTGAAGTCTTTTCAGATCATTAAGCACCACACATGGAGTTTGGTGTTTTAGGGCTTGAAACCCACCAATTTGGGACAAAAATGGTAACTAATGACCTAAAGATCAAGGTAGGGACTTTTCTACCAGAATGGAAGCTTCTCCCTGAGTAGAGTTCGTATCTACTCCTTTCCTTGCACTCTTCAACCACCTCTTTCCTCTTCCAAGCTCCAAATCTTCTTCACAAAGCCAAAAACACTCTCAAGAACAATATGGGGGCTAGGATCTCGCTCTACTTCTCTCTAGAAGTGTTAGGGACAAAGGAGGCCAAGTTAGAATGTTTAAATAGGGTGCAAACACCTAGATGAGGGTTTTTACCCAACTAGGGCCTACTCGTCGAGTTAGGGGACCGACTCGCCGAGTCCAAAGTCCAACGCTCGTGCCTTGTCCTACTCCTACTCGGCGAGTTAGCCCATCAACTCGCCGAGTCCAAGACAAGATGCATTATTATCATTTATTTATTTTTAAAAGATAAATAGCAAGGAGTACGTACCGAGAACCAGGTGCTACAACAAGCTTCTTTGCTCAACCCCTTCCTTCTTCATCAACCTAACTTAATAAATCAGACATATAGATTAAGTAATATTATGAATCAAATTATAAATTAGAATATCAAAAACATACCTGAAGGTGTTGATGATGGTTTGATCGCGATGGACAAAGATGATTATAGTGGAGGTCGACTCCTGAAAGATTATTCAGATTCATCACGTTGCTGACCCAAAATCATGAATCAGCAACGATAAGAGTGGGGTCAACCAAAATCAAAGATGATGGAGGTTGTGGTAGCTTGAATTGACGATGATGCAGACACGGGTGAGAGGAATCAAGGATGTTAGTGAGTGCGGCAGTAGTCGATGATATTAGGGTTTGTGTGGACAAATGAAATTAGATTAAGGAAATATAAAGGTGTTGCCATTGCACCTTCACGAGTTCCACCCTTTTGTTCCCCAGATCCTTCAACTTCCTGTCGAGGATTGCCACAGGCCGCTCGATGTAATTCAGGTTGTCGTCGACCTGAATATCCTCCAAAGGCACCACTGCCGAGTCGTCCACCAAACACTTCCGCAACTGAGAGACGTGGAAAGTGCGGTGGATCTGGCTGAGTTCGGCTGGTAGATCTAACCTATATGCCACCTTTCCCACCCGGGCTACAACCCTGTATACCAAGGGCCTAACTTACCCCGCAATCTGAATCGGATGACGCCTTTCCATGGCGACACTTTCAGAAGAACCATATCCCGGACATGGAATTCCAAGTCTGAACGGCGCTTGTTGATGTAACTTTTTTGCCGACTCTGAGCAGTTTGAAGCCTGCTCCGGACCTGCTGAATCTTCTCTGTCGTCTGGAGCACCACTTCGGTGCTTCCCATGACCCTCTGGCCAACCTCTCCCCAACATATCGGGCTCCTGCATCTTCGTCCGTACAACATCTCGAAGGGAGGACGGTCAATACTCACGTGGTAGCTGTTGTTGTATGAGAACTCAGCTAAAGGAAGATAAGTATCACAACTACTACCGAAATCTAGCACACATGCCCGCAACATATCCTCAAGAGTCTGGATGGTCTGCTCACTCTGACCATCCGTCTGCGGGTGAAAGGCAGTGCTAAAACTTGGAAGTAAAATGCACATCTCTGTGTGAAATCACTGATGCTGGCACCCCGTGCCACGCCACTATCTCCCTGATATAGATATCGGCCAACTTCTCGGCCGAGATGCTCTCCTGAATCGGAATAAAATGGGCGCTCTTGGTCAATCGATCCACAATGACCCATATAGAATCTACTCCTCGCGCGGTCCTGGGAAGCTTTGTGATAAAATCCATCGTAATATCTTCCCATTTCCACAACGGGATATCCAACGGCTGCATCTTGTCGTGCGGTCTCTGATGCTCAACCTTGACCTTCCTGCAGGTCAAGCACCGCTCGACGTACCAATCCACATACTGCTTCATGCAGGGCCACCAATAGTCCAAACGAAGATCCATATACATCTTCGTCGCCCCGGGATGAATGGAGAATTGGGATTTGTGCGCCTCCTCCATCACGATCTGGCGCATGCCTCCGAGGTATGGCACCCATACCCTATGGTGTAATGTCAATAATCCCCTGCTATCATAGTCGAAGGAGTAAACCTGACCCACTATGCGCTCACTCTTCCGATGTTCCTCCTTCAGGGCCTCCTGCTGGTCCTCCCGAATCTGCTCCAAAAGCGGAGTCACCACTGTCATCCACATGCAAATATCCCTGATCGGTGCCGCCTTGCGGCTAAGCGCATCGGCCACCACATTGGCCTTCCCCGGGTGGTAAAGGTGATGGGTTTTGGTCATAAGACATCCTATGTGCCCATACAAACCCTAATGCTTGGATCTAGGTTTCACTATTGTACATGCAAGTTATCCAAGACTATAAACCCTAATTCTAGCATTCAAATAATCATATTAACATGAGAATAAGTTTATAATGTTACCTTGATTGTTATGTAGCAATAACAATCCCAATTCCTCCTTGAATTGACTTTGGAAGGCTTAGAGTCACAAGTGTCACTCCTCTAATGGCTTACAAACACCAAGAGCAAATGGAGAAGGTATAAAGAGAGAGGAGAGAGGTTAGAATTCGTCCTTAGGACTTCTTGGGAAGGGTTAGACGAATTCATGAGCCTTAGGGGGTTTATATAGGTGTAAAGATTAGGGTTTTAGTCCTTATCATTATCTACTTGCTTGCCCACCAAGCAACCATAAGATAAGTCTTAGAAACCCTTATCCTAGTCGAATTCTATGGCATTATCTCCTTAAATTATTTCACCCTATATTTAAGATAATCCTTACCTTATTTTGTAACTATCACATAATTACAATTCAGCCCCTCTAGTTTAATTAATTACACTTGATCACAAAATTAATTCTTAATTAATTATTGACCAATATTAATTAAACAAATATGATGTCTCCTTTAATATATTATTCTTATAACATATTAATAAATCATAATAACCTCTCTCTCTTTATTTATTTCTCCAATCAAGTTGCTTAGGTGAAGGCAACCCAAAAGGACCATGCACCATCGGGTCAAGTACACACCAAAATAGTTATGGACTTAGACACTAATCCAACAGTCTCCCACTTGGATAAGTCTAATAACTATTCTGCGTATGACTTCAGATCCTGATCTGTAATCGTAGCTTTCCAAAGCCGTTGTCAACTCTGATCCTATCAGATACGCGTGTCCTTAGATAAGGGATCATATATTCCTCCATTCTAGATATCATATGAGATATGATTTCAAATCATTCTTTTTGTACTATATCTCGATTCCCGATTTATGACGACTGACTAATTAAACAAATCAAATTAGCCCTAGCCCGGCTGAGCATTTACGTTTGTCATCACTAAATCATCGAGGGGCCCAAAGATATCGCTTTTATCCTACTTTGGATAAAAGGAACGGATAAACTTTGATACAATGCTTGCTTGCACTTACTAACCAAATCACACAAAACAATATGTTTTATAACACCAAGTTACTAGTGCATTTACATATTATCAATGTGCAACCGATTCGCAAGAAACAACTCACACATCTCGGTTTCAAGAATATAAGATGTTATCGTCTCACCAATCACTCGTGATAGAATTCATGGAGTGATCCAAGGGAGTGTGGGTTTAATCCAATGCTCAAATCATATTCGTAAGCACTCATGAACGTTGCAGCAAACATTTGCTTATGTCTAATGCTCTTTAGACATTCCACACACCAATTCACGACAGTCTTCATTCATATCTACTTCCAACATATGAACGACTGTGGCCCGTTCGAATAATTCGATTATTCTTAATAAACTCAATTATTCTGGAAGTCAAAACATGCAAATGTGAAACACAAGGATAATACTAATCCCATATGGCCTCAACCCTTTGAGCATAAATAAAACTCCTTTTATTTATCACCATATCGATTACTCATTATTTGTCGTTTCGGTTAATCAACTTCTTACTTGAATTACAACACTTGTCCCATGTCCTAGCATGCACACAATGTTTTCCTATGGTTCTTACTTTGTGAAATAGATCAAATTGAACACATTTCCAATCATTCTCATTTCACAACTCCAAATCCTTTAATATCAAATTCTTGTTACTTATAAAATATGATAGATTCTAACATTCTATGCAATAATCCTTTCGTAATGTCACTGCACCAAAGTCACAAAGACTATTGACAATGATATTACAAAGTCCTCTATCGGAGATTGTTACAAGACAATTCCTTAGATATGATGTTTCTCACTCAAAGAATATTCCTTTGAACATCCCTTTGCATAAAAGTTTCTAATCTAGTCACAGATTTTCAATATTCAATTCCCAATATGGACACGCTTCCATATTTTCCATATGACAACTCATTCTTAATAGAATCTTATCTATTCGTAATGATGTCGATATGGTCCATCCAATATGGAAACATTTCCATAATTTCCATATGACAACTTATTCTTAATAGAATCTTTTCTATTCATAATAATGTCGATATGGTCCATTCAATACCATGCTTCCAACTACTCACAAGCAACCAATCCTCGTTAAACTTTGGATTGTCCTTTGATAGTTGTTTAATTATTTTAGTCAAAACCGATTCTAGTCCTTTTTCCCTCTAAATGCGCTAGACATTTGGAAAATTTTAGAATGGTCAAACATTAAAGTATGTGCAATCGATCCTATACCCGAAGCGTATGGGACACGACGCATAATGTTTTATTTGCTATGTTCTCAAAATTCGAATTGTGAAAAGGAATGTCGTAATCATAATCGAAATTTTAAGAACACACTATGTACCCTTGACTAAATTTATTAACATTTCTCAACCTAAACCTTTAGATATGAAATGAAGCATAATATTCTCTCCCTTAATTATAGCAAAACAATTTTACAACCCTTACGACTTTTCAAGGTATAACTCTTGTTTTCTATAATTAACATTGCCAACTTGCAAAACTTTTCATAATAATCATACAATCATAACTTTTATGCTCCCACTATCATGATGATTACAATAAAACATAACACTTATGCTCCCACTAGCTTCGACATGTATTCATAAACATCTTAACTTTCAGAAAGACAATACCTATTGAATTTCTTAAGTCCATGTTTCTAATACTTAGTGCTTTGATAATCTTTTATCAAGGCTTCTTGAACTTATACACCTTTGCCTTAGATAGTTCATATGTGTGTCATAACAATTAAGACTAATTGCCAAACCTCACAATTCAAATTATGGAAAGGGATACCGTAACCATGATCGAATTCGAGAATGCAATTTTACAATCACTATCTTTTTAAAATCTTTCTTAGTGAAAGCATTTCCTCACAATCATTTTCATGAAGGAGGAAATCTTATGACACTTAGATTCGAACAGTGTATTTGTTCCCATCCATGTGAATTTGTTAAAACCAAAGTTTACGACAAATTCAAACTCATATGGACCGAACTTTCTTAATCTTGATTTCTTGCCTTATGGTAGCACAGCTGCCCACCACGTCTTCCAAGTAGTTAAGCAACTCACCTTTTCCTATCAATGTACCTTTCATTGATAAAGGTGCCTTGCCTTTTATGCGTTCAAAATGAAAACTCATAGGACTCACATGCATAATTAACAGCACAGAATCAAAATATTGTTAACACGATAGGTTATAAACCTCAACTCGTGTGCTAGTGATGATCGATAAGGTTTATTTGATTTGTTCTTGAAACTTTTTGAGACCATTAAGACTCCCACTAACTCCTTGACATATAAGATTCTCTTGTCAATAACCATTTCTTAACAAACAAATATTCAAGAGTTAGTGTACTTTTTATCAAAACATTTCACAAATTGGTCCTAGTCGGTCTTTGTCTTATTCAAGACATCACAACTTTCCACATTTGATGAATGTTATAAACCTTCTTAATACTTGTCACTCATTGTCACAATCTTAACTTTAAGACTTGTTATTGGAACGAAGTATGATAGACTTCTTGATTTAACCATTTCTTCAATCCTTGATTCCTCTTCTTAAACATACAATTGTACTAAGACTTACTTAGAGGATCAATTGAGATATGGTTCTTAATCATTAAGACCTATCATAAAGCATAAAAGCTACTCTCCCTTCTTCTTAGAATGGAGAAACTTTTATTTTTCTGCCTACTTGATTCTTCTTATTCGTTCTACTATTGATCTAAACCCTTTAATCAATTCAGAATTACACTTAATCTTGTAAGTATAATCATATTTACTAAGCCTTTAGTAAATCATGACGAATATCTTTGTTACTCTTATGGTGAACTTGATCAACACACAACTTTGTGTACTCGATCTCCTAGTCCTTCACTTGACACTTTGTCAACGAATTTGTCTAATTTCCAAATATGAAATTTCTCATTCATCATGCAACCAAGTTGCGTGATTCCAAATTTCTATCCAATTGAAACTTTGGGCGATGAGAAACTCTCCCTATTTGGTAAATTCTCGACATTTCCATAAATAACATAACTAAGAATCATATCCATTCGTTGTAGAAATATGCAAACATCAATTTTTCAAAACGATTTCATCGCAAGGAAGTAAACAAATAAATAAATACGTCAAAAAAAATTTATTTTATTTATAAAAGCAGCAGAAAGACATTTGTCCTTACAATGCAAAATCTATTGAAAACTATGTAAAAGGAAAATTTCTAACAACTCTATCATAACTATCTAAGCTCAAAATCTAATCTTCAAGTCCATGCGATCAAGATCCATTTCTTGTGATTAGATTCATCTTGCTCTTTCACCAAGCTTCCTTTCTTTTCACCGATCCTTCAAAACATTCAAATGCAATCTTATCAATGAATAGGAACTTAACGTAGTTAGATAGTGGATTTTACCTGAAGCGTATTCATAATTTTGACTCTCCCATCTCTTAGATCTCTTAGGTAAATAGGGCAACTTCGTCTCCAATGCCCCTTCTTTTGGCAAGAAAAGCAAATTGACTCTTTTCGAACAACACATGGAACTACTTCAGACATTGCCTTTCTCTTATGATCAAACTTTTCGATCATTGCATGTCTTTCATTGCCATTGTCTATATCCATAGAGGTCTTGAAGGCAGATTCACCAATCAACTTTGCTTTTCTATTGCGCCAAACCATTGTTGATTCAGCAACAATAAGCATATAGGTGAGATCAATAAGGGTCACGTCGTGGTTCATCATATAGTACTCTCTTACGAACTCACTATACAAGTTAGGAAGTGACTGAAGAACCCAATCAACAGCCATCTCTTCACCGACAACGGATCCCATCATTCTTAACCTATCAATGTTTGACTTCATCCCTAAGATGTGTGCACACACCGACTTTCCTTCTTTATGTTTACTTGCCAAAAGGTCTTGAGTGATATTGAACCTTTCAATTTTACAATCTTGTGGGTTAGGGAGAATAATTGGAGGAGGAGGAGGAAGTGAAGCATGATTTCTTATTCCTCGATCGAATCGTGGAATATCATCTTCATGTGGAATGCTTGTTCTACGGGATTTGGGAAGACCATAGTTGTCGAACTTTGACATCTACAAAACAGGAGAAAAATGAATTCAAGTTAGTTGATTGATTGAGTCCTTGGTAAATCACCCAAATGAAATTCCAAGGCTAGGACCCAACACAATATTCTACAACTCGGGAGAGGGATGCCGGAACCCAAATTGCAGAACATTTGAAGGTAAGTGAATGACGATTCACTAATTTCCACCATGAAAAACGAAAAAGAAATTTAAGTTTTAAATCTATGAAAACTCCTAGATCCTTTGAGATACATTGAACTTTCAATGGCATGTTTATATCTCGATATGCCCCTCTTGTTTGTGACTGGGATGCCGAGGATCACAAAGCGGGTGTGAATAACCATGCAAACTTACATGGTGCCCTCACATGTTACAATCACCTATTCGATGTGCCGGTAAACCAAACACGCTCCACCGAACTATGACAAACATTGAGTCACCCTTTGCTACCTTTGCTTAGAACCATTTAGTGTGCCGGTAAACCACACACGCTCCACTAATGTCTTCGCAAGGGCACAAAGTGTAATTTCATGGAATTGCATCAATTCACTTTTGCCTAAGTAACTAAGATTGGGAATTTGAAAAACATTTAGTTACTTTGTATTTCATTATACTTATAATGGAAGGTTTCGTCCTATCCTACCCGTTCGGCTAACGACCCTCCACTAGTCAAGAGTGCGGTGGGTAAGAGTGGATACCCATTCAATCGCCATTTTATAGGCAATTTCCTTAAACACCCCTTATAGACCAGCTTCGTGAATGAGGCCTACTAACGGTAAGACTGACTTTTACTCATACATATATATAATGCTAGACTTTTAATGTTATATATAGTATAGGGTGCATTTTATACTTTTAAAAATATTAGGTGGTGTAATTTAACAATTATACTTTTAATTCAATTAAATTGTAAACCTAAACTTTTATGGATTTATTAAACCTCTTTTAATTATACACCTTAATTAATTAATAAAACCATAAGGGTGTGATTTGAACTTTTTCAAAACTATACTTGAGTTTTAGAATTTAACATTCCTAATTAAACTTTTAATCAACTTTTAAATTCCAAAACTTGAGAGCAAGTTTTGAAACATTTCAACGCATTAGGGTTTAGAATTTAAATGTACATCAAAATTAAACTATTAATCAAAATTTAAATTCCAAAACTTGAGGGCAAGTTTTGAAACCCTTTTCAAAACATTAGGGTTTTAACTATTTAAATTTCAAAACAACAAAACTTTTGGGGTTCAAATTTAAACTATAAAACCTAAAGGGAAAAATATGAAACTTTTCATAACAACAAGGATCAAATAACAAATAATCTAAATTAACAATTAATCACATAATTATCCATATTTGATTTATTTAATGATTTCTTGCAAAACAATTTATCAATTTACTCAAAATAATTAATCAATTATCACATAAGGAAACAATTATCTTATTAATTGATAAATATCTTCAATTAGATCAAAATTATAGTCAAATATATCATATAATCGGATTAATATTGATCTAACATGATAAGGTAACTATCCATAAGCAAAAACAGCAAGAAATCCCGGAATACCCTCCATCTGACGAGCCGACTCGTCGAGTCAGGCATGGACTCGTTGAGTCACCTTGGACTCGGCGAGTCCAGCCTCTAGAAACACAAAATTCGAAATTTTTAAACATATCAAGCATCAATACAATAGAAACCAATCAAGGCTCTGATACCACTGATGAGTTTTGGTCATAAGACATCCTATGTGCTCATACAAACCCTAATGCTTGGATCTAGGTTTTAACTATTGTACATGCAAGTTATCCAAGACTATAAACCCTAATTCTAGCATTCAAATAATCATATTAACATGAGAATAAGTTTATAATGTTACCTTGATTGTTATGTAGCAATAACAATCCCAATTCCTCCTTGAATTGACTTTGGAAGGCTTAGAGTCACAAGTGTCACTCCTCTAATGGCTTACAAACACCAAGAGCAAATAGAGAAGGTATAAAGAGAGAGGAGAGAGGTTAGAATTTGTCCTTAGGACTTCTTGGGAAGGGTTAGACGAATTCATGAGCCTTAGGGGGTTTATATAGGTGTAAAGATTAGGATTTTAGTCCTTATCCTTATCTAGTTGCTTGCCCACCAAGCAACCATAAGATAAGTCTTAGAAACCCTTATCCTAGTCGAATTCTAAGGCATTATCTCCTTAAATTCGTTCACCCTATATTTAAGATAATCCTTACCTTATTTTGTAACTATCACATACTTACAATTCAGCCCCTCTAGTTTAATTAATTACACTTGATCACAAAATTAATTCTTAATTAATTATTGACCAATATTAATTAAACAAATATGATGTCTCCTTTAATATATTATTCTTATAACATATTAATAAATCATAATAACCTCTCTCTCTCTTTATTTATTTCTCCAATCAAGTTGCTTAGGTGAAGGCAACCCAAAAGGACCATGCACCATCGGGTCAAGTACACACCAAAATAGTTATGGACTTAGACACTAATCCAACAAAAGGATCTCACAATCATAGGCCTTCACCACGTCCAACCACTGACGCTGTCTCATGTTCAGATTTGGCTGATCCATGAGGTACCTCAAACTCTTGTGGTCCGTGTAAATGGTACACCGAACTCCATAGAGGTAATGTCTCCAAATCTTGAGGGCGAAAACCACCGCCCCCAACTCTAAATCATGCATCGGGTAGTTCACCTCGTGAGTGACGTCCCCTCTCTGCATCAGCACTGTGCCCAATCCTGAAATCTACGCGTCATAATGTACCACGAAATCCTCTACGCCCTCTAGTAGGGCTAAGATTGGTGCCCCACACAATTTTTGTCTCAGAACCTTGAATGTTGTCTACTGCTCGGGCCCCCATCGAAAGACCTCGGCCTTCCTAGTCAACCGTGTCAGGGGCACAACTATCTTGGAGAAATCCTGAATGAATCTCTGATAGTAGCCTACTAATCCTAGGAAACTCCGAATCTCGGATGGAGACTTCGGAACCTCCCATCTCATCACGGCCTCCACCTTGTTCAGGTCTACTGAAATCCCGTTCTGGTTGACGAGGTGCCCAAGAAATTGCACCTCACGTAACCAAAACTCACATTTGGAGAACTTGGCGTACAAGCTCTCCCTCCTCAGAGTCTCCAAAACCTCTATTAGATGCTCCTCGTGCTCCTCCTGCATCTTGGAATAAACCAAGATATCATCGATGAAAACTATCACAGACTGATACAGCATAGGTCTGCACACGCGGTTCATGAGATCCATGAACGCGAAAGGAGCATTGGTGAGCCCGAACGGCATCACCATGAACTCATAATGGCCATAACGCGTCCGAAACGCGGTCTTCTGCATATCCTCCTCTCTGACCCTCATCTGATGATAACCTGAACGCAAATCGATCTTGGAGAACCAAGATGCTCCTTGCAACTAATCAAAGAGGTCATCAATCCTCGGAAGCGGGTAACGGTTCTTCACCGTTACCTTATTCAGCTCCCGGTAATCTATACACATCTGATTTGACCCATCCTTCTTTTTCACAAATAGGATCGGGGCTCCCCAGGGTGAACTGCTTGGTCTAATGAATCCCTTGTCTAATAGCTCATGTAGCTGTGTAGACAACTCCTGCATCTCAGGAGGAGCCAACCGATACAGTGCCTTGGCTATCGGAGCCGCACCAGGGACTAGGTCTATCCTGAACTCTACCTGTCACTCCGGAGGTATTCCAGGAAGCTCCTCCGGGAACACATCAGCATAGTCTCGTACCACTGGAACCTCGTTCTCCATTGCCTTACCCGTTTCTCGGGTATCCACAACATACGCGACATTTCCCATGCAACCATGTTGAAGGTAGCGCCTAGCTCTCGCTGGTGAACATTTTGTGGGTCCATACTGTGGCCTGTCACTGTGCATCACCAACTCTCCCCCACTTGGGGTCCTGATCCGCACTAGCTATTGTGCGTAATCTATCACCGCCCCACTAGGGCTCAACCAATCCATGCCTATAATTACCTTGTTCCCCTGCAACGGAATGGGAACTAAATCCACCAAGTAGCGCTCCTCGAATAATCTCAAAACACAATCTCTGAACACCACTAATGCCTGCACCGATCGATCAATGGCGATATCTACCTCTAAAGGGCAATCCAAGATGCCTGAAGACTCAATAAACTTCTTGCTAAGCGCAAGAGAAACAAACGATCGGGTAGCACCCGAGTCAAACAACACCTGAACAGGGATACCATTCACATGGAACGATCCTAAAGCATATACACAGAGCACCTATCAATATTGTAACTGCATGAAAATGAAATAGAGGGAAAGAATCATACCCGTCACCACATCGAGTGTGGCGCGTGCCTCCTCGATAGTCAGCTGAAATGCCCGGCTCCTCACCACTGGAGCCTTTTCCTTCCCCTGCCGGTCATCAGTGATCCGCAGTGTTGCTGGAGTTGGCGCCTTCACTGGCGCGGGTGCTGTCAACTAAGGGCAATTGACATTCTTGTAGCCCCTCTGGTTGCAGTGGAAACAAAGCAACTCAGACATCTGTATCACAGGTGCAGGGGCGGTACAATCCCTGTTGAAATGCCCTGACTTTCCGCACTTATAGCAGCCCGACGATCCCAGTCTAGATGCCCCCTCATGAGGCCTGCCACATTTCCTGCAGCGGCTTGGTCCTGACTGGCCTTTCGGCCTACCATCTGATCCCTTGGGCTTCTTCCCCGAAGCCCTTCCTATCTGTCCCTCCTCTATCTTCCTCTTCCGGATGTGCTCCAGATCTATCTCTCTCTCCCTCGCCCTGGCAATCATAGAGTCCAAGGTAGGGTAAGCTAAAAAACTGACATGCTCTCGAATATCAGCTCGGAGCATGTCATGGTAGCGGGTCCTCCTCATATCCTTATCACCCGCATACTGGGGCACCAACAATGCCCTCTCCCGGAACTTGGCGGTGATCTCCGCCATAGTCTCCGTCGTCTGCCTCATATCAAAGAACTCCCTGGCCAGCTGCTGAAGCTCTACAGCCGGTGCAAACTCTGTCTTGAACCTGGTCGCGAAGTCCGACCAGGTCATAGCCTTGACAACCGAGGCTCCCAACGAGTCACTCACGGACTCCCACTAATCCCTAGCTCGATCTCGTAAATACCCTACTGCAAACCTCACCGTCGACCCCTTCGGGCAGAAGCTAATCATCTGTGTAGACTCAATGTCTGCAATCCATCGCTTGGCAGCTATGAGGTCCTTCGCCCCGTGAAAATACGGTGCAACATTGCCCCTGAAGTCCTTAAAGGACAGTGTGCGAGATCCCGACTGGCCAGATGACATGTCGCTCCTGAATGCTTGGAGGCGATCCTCCATCAACTCAACTATCCCTTCCTTGATCGACCCGAAGATAATGGGGGTCGACTCAAGGATGCCCCTGGTGATCTCTGACGCGATGAAATCGCGTAGCCCCTCATCCACCGGCTCGGAACCTAATCCCGAACCCGATCCCTCTCCTGAACTGCCAACTGCTGGTGTAGGACGCAATACCACCATTCTAAAACACAACATAAAAAACATCAGGAACACTGATATATCTCAAGGGATCACTACTACCACAAGTTTCCTGGTCTCATATCAGCTTTCCTTGATTCGAGTACAGATCCTATGCTTCCAGTAGTACGGGCCCATACTACCTTCCACATATATCCATACTTTCCTCAAGTACTGCCTTGACTCCACCAAGTCACTATTACTGCTAATAATTTCTGCTACTCCCATCCTAGGCTTGCCCTAGGGAATCCTCTGACCATACCTGATCCAGTCGTCAGCTGCTAAAAGCCTCCTTGTGATGCCAATTAGCCATCACCTACATACCATCACATGCGGCGAGGCTCAGATAATCCTTCAAGTAAAAGATTCGTCCCTACAACGGTTAGACTCAGACAAGAGCTGCGCAATAGGGCCAAGTCTAGCACCCTGAGATTATTCAACCCTGTTCGCATGTGATGTGATGCATTCACCTAATGGCTAACTCCCATCACTTAGAGTCCCATAAAGCACAAAGCAAGCAACATTCAGACATAGGAGGCTACTCAAGCAATTCCATCCTCATAATGGGAAACTGTACTAGCATACAGTGCTAAGCTCATGCTATCAGGCATAACCTAAACAGGCTATCCTACTGCTGTCTACTCAATCCTAGCATGCAATTTTCATATACTAAGGCACATAAAGCAGGCACATAAGGCATCACTCCTAGATCCTTAATCCTATTCTAGCATGTTGTTCTACAGGAACTGAAAACATATATAAACTTGTATGGGTACATTGGGGAATACTTACTTGAGCTTGGCCGGTCGCGCACATCACACACTTCGTTCCTTCTTAAAAAGAACTCCTAGAAAACATTTTCTTTTTCAAATTATTTTAATCCCTCGATTTGAGTCCAGAAACCCCCGAAGGTGTGTCCGAATCCCTCAAAACAGGGCTCTGATACCAACTTGTAAAATCCCAAAAATACGAGCCAAAAATTTCATTTTTTAAAACACATACTTAGCAAAACATTAGAAATAAAACATTCACCGATCATATCATTTCATAAAAGATGTGCGTGTCTAGAAACCAATTTATAAAAACATAACAAAGTCAGAGTACAAATCCCTAGGAAGATCTCATAGTGCGGAATACAAAGCGTGTGTGTGATGTGCTACTACCGCGCCAGCTCCTTCCCCTTCGAAGAAGAGGTACCTGAAACCAAAACTGAAAACTATAAGCACGAAGATTGGTGAGTTCCCTCATCATACCACATACCATACAAGCACATATCATGCATATTTCCGAGCAATTCTGGGGTGCCCGACATACCCGGTACGACTATTTTGGGGTGTCGACCTACCCGTGTCAAGCCGTTCTGGGGTGTTGACTACCCATGTCAGTCCATTCTGGGGTGTTGACTACCCATCGGTCCTACGACCGATCCTCGGGGACTATTTCACCCCCTACTGTTACTATCACATATATCATAACATAACATAATATCAGACATATCTGGGGTGCCTAAACTACCCTTCGGTCCTAACAACCGAACTCGGGGACTGGTCCCCTCCTACTACCTCTATCACATATAACATAACAGGATAGCATGCAAACATATCATCACATAATGTCAGACGTATCTGGGGTGTCTGACTACCCTTCGGTCCTAACAACCGAACCCTACTACTATCACATACGACATATCATGCTAGCATATAACATATCAGGTAGTAGCAAACCTAGATGATATCACAAAGACAATCATCTATCATACTTCTCCTACTGGTGGGCTAGCATTGTGGACTTAGACCCACTGCTACTGGAAGGTAACTCACCTCGAAAATAGCTACTGAAGTCTGCTTGCTGAGTGTCTGACTGCTGGATCGCAAATCCTCCGGCTATAAACCATAAACATAGGTTAGACACCCATAAATACCCTTAGGTCAAAAGACTGACCCTCCCTTGGTACAAGGTCAACTCCTTGGTCAAAGTCAATGTCCATTTGACTGGACTCGACAAGTCATGGCATAGACTCGCTGAGTCCTTCTCCTATTAACCCGACCCTACTCGATCAGTCCTTCTTCCCACTCACTGAATCACCTTTCGCTCGTTACTTGGGATGATTGAACCGATTCGCGACCCGACTCGCCGAGTTTGAAGAACAACTCACCAAGTTCCAGGAAATCTTCATAGGACTCGCTGAGTTGTTCATCCAACTCGCCGAGTCTAAGGCCATCTTCATGGAACTCGCCGAGTCCCTATGACCCATTTCCCATATAGGCCAAATCTGAGACATGCAACGCTTCAAAACCATAGATCCATGTTCCTTGAGCATGCTTATCACGTAAAGTTGCAAACTTTACGTGTATGCATGGCCCTATAAGCTCATAAGGCTAAAACCAAACTCTTAATGAGGTCATGCACTCAATGGGGACCTCAATCACTTCAACCACATAAACTTTATGCTTCTAATTCATCCAATAAGCCTAGATCTGAAGTCTTTTCGGATCATTAAGCACCACACATGGAGTTTGGTGTTTTAGGGCTTGAAACCCACCAATTTGGGACAAAAATGGTAACTAATGACCTAAAGATCAAGGTAGGGACTTTTCTACCTGAATGGAAGCTTCTCCCTGAGTAGAGTTCGGATCTACTCCTTTCCTTGCACTCTTCAACCACCTCTTTCCTCTTCCAAGCTCCAAAACTTCTTCACAAAGCCAAAAACACTCTCAAGAACAATATGGGGGCTAGGATCTCGCTCTACTTCTCTCTGGAAGTGTTAGGGACAAAGGAGGCCAAGTTAGAGTGTTTAAATAGGGTGCAAACACCCGGATTAGGGTTTTTACCCAACCAGGGCCTACTCGCCGAGTTAGGGGACCGACTCGCCGAGTCCAAAGTCCAACTCTCGTACCTTGTCCCACTCCTACTCGGCGAGTTAGCCCATCAACTCGCCGAGTCCAAGGCAAGATGCATTATTATCATTTATTTATTTTTAAAAGATAAATAGCAAGAAGTACGTACCGGGAACCAGGTGCTACAACAAGCTTCTTTGCTCAACCCCGTCCTTCTTCCACAACCTAACTTAAGAAATCAGACATATAGATTAGGTAATATTATGAATCAAATTATAAATCAGAATATCAAAAACATACCTGAAGGTGTTGATGATGGTTTGATCGCGATGGACAAAGATGATTATAGTGGAGGTCGACTCCTGAAAGATTATTCAGATTCATCACGTTGCTAACCTAAAATCATGAATCAGCAACGATAAGAGTGGGCTCAACCAAAATCAAAGATGATGGAGGTTGTGGCAGCTTGAATCGACGATGATGCAGACACGGGTGAGAGGACTCAAGGATGTTGGTGAGTGCAGCAGTAGTCGATGATATTAGGGTTTGTGTGGCCAAATGAAATTAGATTAAGGAAATATAAAGGGGAAGAGAAAGGCATCGCGCCGGGAATGAAATTTTGGAATGAGCGTCAGCCCGGGAACAAAAATGAGGAGGGAACTCAATCCAAAACCGCATTAAAAAAATGCATTTGCTATTACCGTAGTTTTGGAAAACAGTATAAAAAAAAAATACATTTATTAATGCAATTTTTAAAAGTAGCGTCAAAAAATGCGTTTATTAGTACTTTTTAAGAAAACAGCATCAAAAAATACATTTATTATTAGTGCGGTTTTAAAAAAACGCGTAAAAAAAATACATTTATTAGTGCGATTTTGAAAAACAGCATCAAAAAATGTATTTATTAGTGCGTTTAAAGAAAATAGCATCAAAAAATGCATTTGTTAGTGCGGTTCCTTAACTTATTAATGTGAAAGTGTTTTAATGGTGCGGTTTTAGGCTACGACCGCACCAAAAAAAACCTCATCGCACTAAAAAATATGTTTTGTACTAGTGTTGTGTTCGTGAGAGAGAAGGCGGAGAGGTAAGTAAGCGGAAAGAAAAAGGAAATAAGGAAAAGCAAACGAATTTGTATTGGACGAGGAGGCGGCAAGGCGGCGACCCAAATAGATAACAAGGAAAGGGAAGAAGAAAAGAATTAAGGTTTTTTTTATGAAAACATAAACTTCAGTGGCAGCAAAAGAAAAAGAAGAAAATACACTGTAACTATATTTTTTAAGCTTTTATGGTATATATAATTTGAATAGACCATATTGAGATATTTTTCTAGTATCTTAATCAAGGTTCTAAATGGCGTAAAGCGTGGCGTGACGGGAAGGCCAAACCTCAAGTTTAACTAGTCATGACGAGCCATAACGTTTTTCAATACGTGATGTAAGACGATGATTTTGTATTAATTTATAATTATATTACCACATAAGTATAAATTTATATTAAATATAACTATTTTTTAAAAGTGTTATATCAACAATTAATAACAAAAAGTTAACAAAAAACATAATAGTATCTTCAATTATAAAAGACAAAAAAAAAAAAAAAATTACAACGTGTCATGATACTCCATATCATAGTTTGCCATACATCATGCTTAGCAACAACGTTATGAGGTTTTCGTAACGATAAATCTACGTCTCACGTCTTGACGCACGTCTTATCGTGCCTTTTAGAACACTGATCTTAACACATTTCATCAAATTGGGATATTTTTCTAGTATCTTAACATTGTAACATCACCACGAATATTGTTAGAACGATATCGTTATCGTTATAACCAAATGATTCATTCAACTAAAGCTCTTGTGTGGTCAATACTTCACATGCATTTTGATATATATATATATATGTATGGCGGCAATCATGACACGTGGTTACCTTAACCTTTTATATATACTCAACAAATACTTCGTTTTTAACAAGCAAAATCTCTCTCTCTCTCTCTCTCTCTCATGGAAAATTCTTACTTAGAAACACAGAGTCCCCAGGAGGTGGAGATCACATTCCTTGCACCGACACTACAACGCCCTGAAGAAGTTAGACTTCCCACTCGCAGTAACCGTGAAACCAAATGCAACACCAATGGTCTCTCTTTGACATGGAACGACTTGTGGGTTACAGTGCCCGATAGAACTACTGGTGGGCACCGGTCGATACTTCAAGGTGTTACAGGGTATGCGAGGCCTGGGGAGATCCTCGCTATCATGGGTCCTTCGGGCTGCGGCAAATCCACCCTACTTGATGCCTTGGCAGGTGTCCATAAATATATATACGAATTCAAGAAAACCAGAACACTATTAATTAACAACATATATAGTTCTCTCCATGCATCTCACGTATAGAAACAAAATGCAAACTTTTAATCCCTTCCGCAACGAACTAAAGACATTATGATTAATAAGTAACAAACCCTATTTTGAGAAATAGGTGTTTAATTATTACTTTGCATGCAGGGAGACTAGACTCAAAGACTAGACAGAATGGTGACATTTTAGTTAATGGATTCAAAAAAACATTAGCATATGGAACATCTGTAAGCCCCAATAATTAAACATCTATCTTTTTCTCATCTACTTTCATCGTCTCAATTTTGAAATGATGGGATTAAATTAATTGTATGCATATATGATGCAGGCGTATGTGACGCAAGACGAATCACTCATCCAAACACTTACTGTCCGAGAAAGTGTCTACTATTCCGCGCAGCTTCAACTACCAGATTGCATGTCAAAAGCCGAGAAAAAAGAGAGAGCTGAAATCACGATAAGAGAGATGGGTCTTCAAGATTCCATGGACACAAGAATCGGAGGGTGGGGAGCTAAAGGCCTGAGTGGAGGCCAAAAGAGACGAGTTAGCATCTGTATTGAAATCCTAACTCGCCCTAAGCTACTCTTCCTTGATGAACCAACAAGTGGTCTTGATAGTGCTGCTTCATATTACGTGATGAGCAGAATCGCAAAACTTGATCAACATGAAGAAAGGACAATTATCGCATCCATTCACCAGCCTTGCAGCGAAGTCTTTGGGCTTTTCCATAATCTCTGCCTTCTTTCTTCTGGAAGAACGGTTTATTTCGGGAACGCTAGCTATGCGCAGGAAGTGAGCACTTGTTCAGTTCTATCTACTCTGTTTTCATTGACCAAACGTAGTTTCGAAAATCATGAGCTAATCTTATCTTTGCTTTGACGTAGTTTTTTGCTTTAAATGGATTCCCTTGCCCCAGTTTCCAAAATCCTTCTGATCACTTTCTTAGAACAATCAACAAGGATTTTGACGAGGTATATTCTTTATGGAACACTTTCGGCTAATTTGTCATAACTGGGTATATGGTTTTTATTGTGTGCAACTGATTCGAAGATCTTTTTTGAAATTTATAGGATATCGAACAAGGTTTGTCTGAAAGGAAACCTGCTGAGGAAGTGATTAATACCTTGATAGATTCATACAAATCATCTAGTACTTACCAAGAAGTTAGCAATGGAGTTACTGAAATATGCAAAAAGGTGAGCTACAACACAAATTTAATACTAGTAAATTAAAAAGAGTTGTCCCATTCCAAAATCCGGATATTTCAACTTAGTTTGGCAAAAAGTAAAAACAACAAAATTCAAAAAATTGTGGACATTTAATTATTATAGATTGATAGGTTTGTGGTAACACAACTATTAAGTTGAACAACTTCATTGTCATTTTCTCAGGGAGATGGAGCATTTGATAAAAAGAAAAATCATGCTAGTTTCTCAACTCAATGTTTTATACTCACCAAGAGATCTTTCATGAACATGCATCGCGATTTGGGCTACTACTGGTTGCGCCTTGCTATCTACATAGCGTTGTCGTTAGGTCTTGGAACACTCTTCTATGATATTGGCTCAAACTACAATTCAATTCAGGTGAAAAAGCAAGATTCCTTTATCTAATGCAGCCATATGATAGTTCTAAATCATGCAAGATTGATTTTAATTAATATATGTATGGATAAAAACTTACAGGCTAGAAGTTCGATGCTGATGTTTGTGGCCACATTTTTAACATTCATGGCAATCGGTGGATTCCCCTCATTTGTGGAGGACATGAAGGTCTTCGAACGTGAAAGATTAAATGGACATTATTCAACTAGCGCATTCGTTATAGCCAACACGCTATCTTCAACACCATACTTGTTGCTAGTATCGGTGATTCCTGGGGCATTAGCATACTACCTAACAGGACTTCGTGAAGGATTTGATCACTTCGCATATTACACATCCGTACTGTTTTCTTGTATGCTGCTAGTTGAGAGCTTAATGATGATTGTCGCGAGTATTGTTCCAAATTACTTAATGGGAATCATAGTAGGAGCGGGGATCCAGGCCTTTATGGTGTTAGGTGGCGGGTTCTTTCGCTTACCCAATGATTTACCTGATCCTTTTTGGAAATACCCGTTGTATTACATTGGATTTCACAAGTATGCTTATCAGGGAATGTTCAAGAACGAGTTTGAAGGAGTACAGTTTGTATATAGCGAAGCAGGAGTGGAAAAAGTCGTGGATGGAGGGTATATATTAAGAGAGACATGGCAAGTTGAAATGGCCTACTCAAAGTGGGTCGATTTGGAGATCATATTAACGATGGTGGTGATTTCTCGGTTTTTGTTTTTCGTTATAATAAAAATCGTTGAGAATGTTAAACCTGTTTTAAGCGGTTTGATGTTTGTTGCTCCGAAGAAGCAGATCACGCAAGTAATGGTGAATCCTCTTACGACACCTTCGCATTAAGTAGGGCGGCCTTAAGATTTGTAGGTTGTATTTAAATTTTCAAGAAGTCAAATTTTATAACTTTTGCCAAGTGACGTTTAGAATGTGGGAAGTATTGTAATAGTGTTTTATACAATAATATTAATATGTAAGCTATTTGTACTAGTAGTTGATTCAATAATATAAATTTGGAAAAAAAAATGATTGTATAACCAAATAATTTGATTTACAAAATATACGAATGAGTATATTACGATACTACAATGACATATGTGTAGTAATTTGTTCATTTGTTCTTTTAAAAGCATCTTAATTCTTAATTATATATATCCCCGTTAAAAATAAAAAAAATAAATAAATAAATAAAAAAAAAAAAAAAAAACCCATAGGAGTGGCGTAAATTAAACAAATTGCAAAAATTCTTTGTTTGTTTTGTGTTTCATTGTCATGGATCTTTCATCATGTGAACCACATCAAAATGCTAAACGAGAAGACTATTAGAGAAGACTATTAGACTGAAAGAGAGTAGTAGTACACCTCATTTTTTTCTATTGCCACCTAGGTGGATCCATTGTTTAGCATTTTATAATGAATTGTAATACATTAGATTTATTTTTCAAAGTTAAATAAATTATATTTTTATAAAACACAAACAGTTCAATATTAATCAAGAAACTAACTACATTTTATATATTGATTTTGTAACCACACACTTTTCTTCTCTATCAAGGTAAAAAAACATTTATGTTAATAATAATGATAAAATTGATTTTGTAACCACACACTTTTCTTCTCTATCAAGGTAAAAAAACATTTATGTTAATAATAATGTGACACTTTTATATACATCTACAAATAATTTATATAATAAATATTATTATTAAAAAAATTACCACTACTATCTACAAACAAAAACCAATCAAGTACACAAAATTTACAAAACAGCTATCCAACTTCCTCATCTTTTCTGAAAAGGCTTTTCCCATCTCCATTTCCATTTCTTCTTTTTTATTTTTTTAATAAATTACTACTTACATCTACCAATTTGCTATTATCTTTTCTTAATTTTGTGAAAGTAGACTATTCCACAAAACAACTCCTCCGATTGTGTGAGAGAGGAAGCAAAAGCGAGACCTTTGAGCTTTTTCTGGAAAAGAATACTTGCTTGAGATGGAAACGATGTCATTGATGAGAGAAATCAAGGTTCTAAAAAACGATTGGAGAGGAGGATTATTGTATCAACAGGCCAACATCCCAAATCTCTTTATGTTTCTTCTCGCTATGGTGTTGGCGAGCCATGGTTGGCGAATTCCTTGGCGCAAGCCAGGGGGCGGTATTCAGCGCCTTCGGCGACCAGTGACGACCTCCATAGCGAGGCCCACTACTTAAAGCCTTAATACAATTTATTCAAAAGAATATCATTAAGATCTAGATACAAATACAATAAAATTGGTCTTTTAATCATGTCAAATCAACTTTAACTAATCTTCATTATTGCAGTATCAACATTTTTCAACAGGAAATAATCAGATTAAAGTCTGCAAGTTGCAACATGAAAAAACATGGGTAGTGCTATGGGGTTTTTTAAAAGTACCCACTCCTTTTCCAATGGGTTAATGTCATAAAAATCCTCAAATTTACAGGATTTTGTCGGTTTTGCCCAAAGTTGAATTTTATGTCCGTTTTTACCCTAACATTTTCGAAAAAATGTTCGGTTTTACTCTTTTACCGATAATAATAGGTTTTCCAGGTTACCATTATATTAAATTCGCAAAAAACCCTTAAGTTTACCCTTTTTTGCGTTTTTACCCTTAAGTTTATACTTTTTTTACATTTTTACCCTAAGTATTTTTTTCATAATATACATATTCATGTAGAAAAATCGTATTTATATACGAAAAAATGTTTAATTAAATATTGTATATATATTTTTTTAATGTTATATATATATATATATATATATATATATATATATATATATATATATATATATATATATGTTTGTTTGTGTGTGCGTGTGTGTTTGCAAGGTTATACCATTTAAAAAGATAAATAATATTTTTAGAATTATCAATACGTGTTTTATAGATATAGCTTTCAGAAGTATAAATACATATTTTTACATTATTATATATAAATATGTATATATACTTCTAAAAATATATTTATACTTAAAAAAAACATATATCAAAATACATATTTACACTTCTAAGATTATATGTATATACTTATATAAACATGTTTATGATTCAACAAGTTTTTCTTATTGACATGTATATTTTTAAATGCATAAAATATTTACTTGTAGTTCTAAAAACATATTAATTTGCGGTTTTTTACATCTTAAATGGTTTATCCAAGAAAAAACCCATACACACACACACACACACACACATATATATATATATATATATATATATATATATATATATATATATATGAAGAAATAACATTAAAAAATGTAAATACAATACTTAATTAAAAAAATTTTGTATATCAATATAAATTTTCTGCATTAATACATATAATATGAAAAAAATAATACAAAGGGTAAAAGTGTAAAAAAATATAAACTTAAGGGTAAAAACATAAAAAAAACTATAAAGTTAAGGGTTTTTTTGCGAAACTAATATAATGGTGACCTGTTATCACTGGTAAAAGGGTAAAATCGAACATTTTTTGGAAAATGTTAGGGTAAAAACGGACGTAAAATTCAACTTTGGGCAAAACCGACAAAATCCTGAAAACTTGAGGGTTTTTATGATATTAGCCCCTTTCCAATTCCATCCCAGATTCGATTTTTTGTCATTTGTTTTTTTTTTTTCTATTTTTTTGTTGTTTTTAATTCTTTTTTAATTTATTTATTATTATTATTATTATAATTAATATTATTATTATTATTATTATTATTATATTTTAATTTTATTATTATTAAAATATAAAAAAGTATTCAAAAACCGATTTATATAGTCGTTCAAATTTATATTGTCGTCTGGATGTTTAAATTTTGTATGAAATTAATAATAATAATAATAATAATAAAAATAATAATAATAATATAAATTAAAAAGGAATTAAAAATAATAAAAAAACAAAAAAAAAACAGCAAAATACAAAAAAAATAAAAAAATAATATCAAATCAAATGTCAAAAACTTGATTTGATTGATTTTTGTTTTCCAATTTTATTTTTTTTATTATTTTTAATTCTTTTTTAATTATTATTATTATTATTATTATTATTATTATTATTGTTATTATTATTATTATACATTTCGCACAAAATTTAAACATCCAGACGATAATATAAATTTGAACGGCTATATAAATCGGTTTTTAAATACTTTTTATATTTTAATAATAATAATAATAATAATAATAATAATAATAATAATAATAATAATAAATTAAAAAAGAATTAAAAACAACAAAAAAGCAAAATGAAAAAAAAAAAAAAAAGATAAAATCAAATTAGGAGGGTGGAATTAGAAAAGGAGAAGGGGGGGGGGGGGGGGGGGGGTTTACTTTTAGAAAACCCCAAAAAAGAAATTAAACACTTCTAACAAAACTCAAGTATCACCTATTTTCAAGGGCATACAAATCAAACAAAAAATAACAAAACCCTATACCTACTTTTGATGGGTTTTCTAGCATTCAGTACACACTAGATATGGCAGCAGAAGCAATATGAAACCATATGTGTAGATGCACCCGAAATGATTTAGGTTTATTCTATTATAGCAACCTGTTATTGAAAAACAGTAGAAGAAATTTTGAACTCTTGATTCTTTTGATTTTCTTGATCTTTTGAAGAAGTTTGATCAACCACCTTTTTTTTAGATGACTAAGACATACCAACAATTTTTTTTTGTTTCACACCCAAAACTCCAATAGAATACCCTTAACATAAACTCGGCGGAGGATCAATTCACAAAACTAAAATTGTTAGAAATCGTCCATTAAGAAAGGGGAGGAAGGAGGATGGCGAAAATCAAGCTAAGTTGTAAAAAGCATGAAAATCCCAAGCAACTTATTTATAGTCTCAGATCCTTTCCTTAGTTTCAACTCCCATCCCATGTGAGATATAGTAAATTATAATTTTGTGTCTCATCCCATATGAGATGGAGTGATTTTCTAATCTTTCCTTATCGTTAATAAGTGTTCTGGGACATATCAATTACTTAACATTTAACTGATTAATATTTAATCATTTAATTAGTTAAAACTATTTAATTAATTCCAAAAATAATTTCAATTAATTTATTAAACTATAATAATTAACAAAATTATTTTATTATATGTCTTTTTGCTCAATTGGGTCATGACTACAACCCAAAACAACTCTATTATTATTAGAGATATTACCAATAGTTAATAACATTTGACAATCTTTTCAACAGTCTCCCAGTTGTACAAGTCATCAACTCAACGAGGTTTAATATTTTTCTAGTAATCCACAGAGAGTTAGCCATCCACTGTAATTGTTGAAATTTGATCTAATCGGGATTCAAAGCTTAGATAAGTGATTAACTATTCTTTTGTTCAAGATATTTTTATGAATCTCAGACAATGAATAAAGGTCAATTTGAGTATTTAAGATTACCTTTCCCAATAATGATTTGTGACGAGTGACGACTACATCCAAATACTAAATTGCACACATTAATTTCAGTCGGGACTCAGCCAGGCCCATTAGATGTCAACACCAAATCATCGAGGCATCCATAAATATCATCATTTTATGTTAATTTATTTGGAGCAAATAAATTTTGACCACATAATTTTTTTCTACTCATCATATAACACATCGACACACCCGTTATGACTACTATGAATAGGGTTAGAGCATACCAATGCACAACAGACTTGTAAAGCAAAACCCTAATATATATCTCATTTTGAAGAATAAGAGATATTATGATCTTAAAATTACTCGTGACTTCATCCATGAATTAATTTCCAAGTTCAGGTTGTTCTAATACTTCAGTCTTCATTAAGTGCTCATGAGCATTAACACGATCTCTATGTTATGTCCACTACCTCTGGACAATCCACTAATGCCCATGATAATCTTAAATAAATTAATTGCTTCTAAAATTGTGATTGACTGTGGAGGTTTGAGTAAACTAATACACGGGAAGTAGGTTCTAACCATGCAAAAATGGAACATAGTGATAAGCTAATGAAATGACTAATCTTCATCCTATGTTCAAATCTCCACTTAATAATCTCCAAATTAGATAGATAATTATACTTCATACGTTCCTAAATCTAAAACAACCCAAACTATATGTACTCAAGCAAATTCTTTTGCAAATCCAATGCCTCTTGACTATGTCTACTGTCAGACTTGGTTAGTTACATTGTCTTAGGTAATAGATCGACAAGATTATCTTCCGATATGACACAATTAACCATCATGTCTTCACTTTTGAAAAACTATCAAATATGATGCTACCTACTGAGTACGCATTATGTGATCTTGTGTGACTTTGGATCTATACTTAAGGTAAATTCACCTTGATAGTCACAGAGAAACTTCAAAATGACAAATAATGATTGATTTTCAACACTAATGTTAGCAATAATCTCTACAGGGACAACTAGTGATTGAATTTCAACACTCATGACACTAATGAATCTCTTTTAGTTAAATAGTTTTGTTACAACTTAATCAATTATAATACACTCTAAGTTTTTTGTTAAATCCAGTATAATGCATTACTTGGTACTCAACCAAGCTAATACTTTACCATTTTGTAAAAACAGGAATTCTGTAACACCCGCAGATTCAGGCTAGTCAATCAAGACATACTAAGCATTGAAAATGACTTTTTGATAGAAGCTTATTTAGGACAAATAACCTTAACCAAATTTATAGAGTATGTGACAAGTATTTCATACATATAAGCAACTCAAAAATCCGACTTCGAGTGAAGAAATTATGATCTTCCGAAGTTTTGCATTCAATTAGTATGCCGTAAATAATGAATCGGAGACAGGTTGCTTATTAGCCTAAGCTATCTAAAAAAATTCTTAGTAGTCATTAAACTAAGAACGGGAATATGGAGAATGCTCAAATTTGGCTTCGTAAGAGGAAGTTATGATTTTTCAAAGCTCCAGGGTAGCAATATACGACTTAGAAACCAAAATTGAATTTACTTGATTGTAAGAAAAACAATCTAACATAGATTTGAAGATATCATGCATACCTATTCATCAATATAAAGATAATCGAGAACGTATATCATAAGAGAGAGTTATGATTTTTACAGGAACTTTAACAGTCTAAGCCTGTAAAAATATAAGTTTAAATATAAAGTCAAAATTAGCTAACAGAGTCTAAATGAAAGTTGTAGATATCATCAATAGATACATGTGGATATAAAACTGGTCGAAAATGGAACTCGTATGAAGAAGATATAAATTTTCTAAGAAATCAGAAAATTTCACGTACGTCCGCCCGCACAGATAGCATTCACGGCACACACTAGCACTCCACCCAAATCATGACACATGGCACCATAAGAAAACAACATGTCGCCCCTTCCAACCAAACGCGTGGTGTGCATTTTAGATGTGAGGCATACAATTACAATCTTCCCTATAAATAGCCCTTCGTATATGCTCTTCAAATATCACCCTACAACCTCTATCTCTCGGTTCTCCTTCCTGTAGCCCATTTTCCCTTAGTTTTTTGGTAGTCGGCAACTCCATATGACCCCCTAAAGTACCCAACTAGTAGTAGTTATCTAGTAGAAGCTCCCAGGTTATAGTTTTGACTACGTAATCCCTAGTTTTCATTAGACTACTCTATAAGTCTAGCTATGCTTATTTATTTTAAGCCTTAACTTTTAATTATAGTCATAGTCATTATTATGAACCTATACTTAATATTTATCAGTGATTCCAAGTCATTATACCGATTGATCTACTTACAAGATTGATGTCTAGGTTGAATTTAGAGTTGTTTAAAGTGGGATTCCAAACAGTATACTCTTTATACTAAACGGACCCTACCTACGATATGATCCCACCTAGTTATTCTTGACTTGATAGATATTTATGTAGACATTAGTATTAATGAAGAATCTAGAACATAATTATTATAGTCACCAAGATTATGAAACTAGACTAAGACTTAGTGCTTTATACATCTAGGTCTCTTTAGAAGTGCGAAGCGAAGTGCCGTCGAGTTTTCTTATCACCCAGCTAAGTCAGGTGATTGCATAGTCCCTTTCATGAACATGATTTTAATACAAATATTAAATATCTACTAAAAAGTTTATATGTGAATTATGTGCCTATTTTTTGTAATATATGTTATAAGTTTATAAGTTTATATATAAAGTGCAAACCATATATGGTTCTATATGTGTTGTAGTATACAAATAATGTTATCACATGATAATAATAATAATAGATGTATTATTTGTGAAAAAAGATAAAGGTAATATAAATATTCTATGTTAATATTAGGATAGGGTTGCATTAAGTAGAGTTGTGTTTCAAGAAAGATAAGTTGGGTAGTCTTTCCTATCAGGGAAATAAGACTTATAAAGGATGCTTGGTTAACTTAAGCTTGAATAGTGGGTACCACTATGTGAAGGGCATATACGTGGGTTTGGTTCTACTTATAATTATTTAACATTATACATTATGATTTGAAACCAATACTAGCCCTTTTGTTGTTTCCTTAGTTTTTTTTTCTATTTTACACCATTACGAAACCTTAAGTTTTTGTTGTTTTGAAATGAAATTTTCGGAGGGATTTCTATGATTATTGGCCCATTCCTATGAAATTTTACTTTTACATGTTTCATCCAAAATAGATTTATATATTAATTAGTATAATTTGAAGGATTTCCAACCCTTTTTCAAGCATTACATAACAATTTTCATGGGACATTCCCCAAAATTTTCTTATTCTAAATTCATCGCTTCCAATATTTTCCCATTTATTGGCTTCGTTGCCCCCTGCAAGAAATCGCAATGCATCCCATTTTATCATAGTTTTTACAATTAAATTCTTCATAATTGCCATCATGATGAAATACACAATCATCGCACTTACGGAGCCTTCCCAAGTATCCTCTTTGTGGAATTTGTGTTCTTTATTGATTCTGTGTAGGTATCGGTTGGGCTGCATATATTGTTCTTCTAACCTGGGGTGCCAGCCTTGAAGTTATGCTTCGATCGTCTTGCTTTCTGATCTGATAAAATCTGAGCATATAGTAGCTAGGTCCTTAATTAAAGCGTATTGAATGAAATAATCCACAGAAAATAAATGACACGAATGTTCTTTAAATGTTCCTTTCACTAAGAAAAGACATTTTGTCTTCACCAAGAAGACGTATTTGTCACAAAGACAATTGACACAAAGCCGCGAAGAAAACTACTCGGCCTCTCTACATTAGGGTTTTCCCTAATGTAGTGTATATATATATATATATATATATATATATATATATATATATATATATATATATATATATATATATATATATATATATATATATATATATATATATATATACTAATCTATACATGTATATCCCTTGATTGATGGAATTGTATTTAATGTATACTAAGAATCGATCTTATTATAAAGATACAATATCTGATATCTATTCTATATTTATCTATAATAACAGCATAATATACAAAAGATTACAATCTGGCAGCTATAATATAAGTTGACGTTGTTGGACTTGTGAAGTTAGTATTGTCGTTGTCGACTTGTAGACACTAACGCTAATGGATTAGCATGTTATGTGTTTGACTTATCAGATCATAAGGTGTGACCTTACAATCTCCCCCGCCCTCATCTGATGATGTCAAAACTAATATTCAATGAATACTTTTGGCTCATTCTCCCCCCTAAGAAGATGAATGACATATCAAGCATTTATGAATTGCCGAAGACGGAAAACGAATAAGCTTAAGAAGATGAATGACTCTAGCTTGACTCGACCCCCCCCCCCCTTATAATATACTTTTATGTAGTTTTGTTGTGATATTTCTTCAACAAGATATTCAATATTTTCAGTTTTACCAAAATTATCTCGCCTTTTGACATTAGCAACAAACTTCAAGTAGGATATAATATCAACTTGTAGTCTAGTAAGATTGTGATGTCTCCTGATAGTGTGGGCTTAAACTACCATTCACTGGCATAGTATTTCAAGATATCATAAGCGTTTGGTGTTATACCCATCGACATAGATTTGTCAAGCTCTCATCAGTGTATGGTACATTATGTTGACTCACAAAACTTTAAAGAAGAATATAAGGGCACTAATGGATTGTTTCAGTCATGCTGAGGTGAAATCAAAGTGAATTACTAACACTTTCACTCATCAATAGGAAGTGGTTTAAACTTTTGTATCATAAAGTAAGTTGCAATCTAGAAATAAATATTCACTGTTAATTCACAATGGTGCCATGTCTACCTCTAACTAGGAGGTCAAGGACATTAACAACCCTTTGTCATTTAAGGACCTGACTGGTGTCTCTTACACTGATGACTATGCAATCATGGTAAGCCATTGGGTTATGCTTAATGTTTTAGCAGAACATAAGACTTGATGCATACGAAAAGCATGCTTCCAGGGACAAGTTCAAGTAAAGATGATAAACTTAAAAATAATAAACACCCTAGCCTTTTATCAATATTTTTTATTGGACCAGGATATCTCATTTTGAGAGTTTAGACCGTGTTAAACAATCAACGTGAGAGGGTGACTCATTGTTCTCAGAAGATGGTATCATTAATGAGAGTCTTAGAGAGATTTAGTTACATACAAAAGCATGCTTCTAGGGACAATTATGTGTCAAAAGATGCATAATAGGCTCAAAATGCCAATGTTAGATTCCTTTTTACAAAAAATGGTATAAAATGAGAATAAACAATATAAGAATACAAAAAAAGACTTACTCAAAAAACAAAATAGTTTAAATAGAAAAACGTGTAGCTTTTTCTGAAGGGTGATTAAGACCTGATCCATCAAATCTTTGGAATTGAATGGGCATAAATATACTTCCATTTTCCGGGATATCTACCACTTGAAATTTCAGCAATAAAGAGAACCAACAATGGTACGGATATCATAAAACAACTCACAATTGATGGGGTCTTTTATTATTAAAGAGTCATAGATGGATTGCAAGCTTCTTCAGGAGCAAGAGAGAAGTAAAGATTTGTCTTTGTTACCAACAACTTAACTGACTTGAATCCATAAAACAATTGTGTCTTCAAGATCAACATAAGGGAATATGATGTTTTATTGGATTATGAATCGGTAGATGAAGCTAAGGCTTACTGCTTTGATGGTTTCTCTTTGCAACCATAACAATGAGTGGAGGAGAAAAGGGTATTCTCAAGAGAAAAGGACATGATGCCAGATTTTTTCTAAATACCAAGAGCGTTGAGATCCTTTAAGACAGCTTCAGCCTTAAAAATAAGATGCGGATAAATCTTAGATAGGTTTGAAAGGAAATATATGTATATACTAAATGTAAGATTTTTCATTCATAATAAAAAAAAGCACTTGTTTGTTTTTTAGTTTTTCATAAGATCAAAAAGAAGTTAAATAACAATTAAACCATAGAAAGCTTGCCAAGATCAACAATTAATTTGTTCAAAAACAATTTATCTAATGCCTTCGTGATGATATCAGCTAGCTGATGTGGATGGAATATATAACAATTCCACTTTTCCCTTCTGATATGTGCCTGATGAAATGATGGTGAATGTCGATGTGCTTGGTCTTAGAATGATCCACTAGATTTTGAATCATCTTAATGATACTGGTATTATCATAATAGATGGTGTCTTGGAGAAGTTCAGACCATAATCAAAGAGCTCATTCTAAACCCATAGAATCTGAGCATTGCATCTTCCAGCAATAACATATTCAGCCTCAGCGATAGAACAAGCCGTTGATGTCTGTCTTTTGCTGGACCAACTTACTAATCTATTTCAAGTATTTAGCTCCTCCTGAAGTTCTTTTATGATCAATACCACATAGATTGTGATCGAAATCTATGTATCCCATCAGTTTGAACTCAAATTCACGAGGATAACACAACCGAAGATTGGGTGTATGTTTTAAGTACCAGAAAATCCTTTTGATAGAATGAAGATGAGATTCTTTTGGATTGACTTGATAGCGTGCACCTAATATGGTGGAAAACATAATGTCAGGGCAACTAGCTATTAGATAGAGTAGAGAGCCTATCATTCCTCAAAACAGAGTTTGCATTCACATCAGTGCCACTTGGATCAATGCCAATAGACGCTGATGAAGACATCAGAGTCTTTTCGGGGTTGAATCAGAGAAACCATACTTCTTCATCATATCTACAACATATTTAGCTTGAAAAAAAAATACCCATCATGCTCATCTTAAATTTCTTGGCCATGACCTTTGTGAACTCTGAACTTATCTTTTCATCAGTGGATCCAAAGATGATATCATCCACATACACTTGAGCAAGAATAATATGAGATCTTAATTGACTTACTAACAGATTATTATCGATATTTCCTTGTTTTTATCCACTTGAGAGAAGATAGCTTAACAACATGTCATACCATGCCCTGGCAGCCTGATTTAAGTCACACGCAACTTTATCATGATGATACAAATGATCTGGAAAGTCTTCATTGTCAAAACCTAGAGGTTGTTTTAGAAAGACTTCTTCTTGAAGAACTCCATGTAGAAAGGCAGTCTTGATATCCATTTGGTAGAATTTGAAGTTTCTAAAGGAGTCAAAAGCTAAAAACAAATGAATTGCTTAAAGTCTTGCAACTCGAGAAAATGTTTCATCATAGTCTAACCCTTCAAGCTAACAAAAACCTTGAGCTACAAGCCTGGTTTTGCTTCTTATGACGATTCCATCTGCATCAATTTTTTCCTGAAAACCCAACGAGTACTAATGATAATCTTTCCTTGAGGTTTGGGAAAAGAGTCCACACACGATGACGTTCAAATTCATATATCTCATCTTGCATGGCCTTAATCCAATTAGCCTCTTTCAATGCATCAACGACAATCTTTGGTTCAACCATTGAGACGAAGTTAACAAACATGAAAAAGTTGTTGTTGAGTCTGCTGCAAGTGAGAATCCTAGAATTTACATCTCCAATGATTTGAGATTCTAGTTGATCTCGAAGGATTCTTAGGTTGGGACCTTCATCTGTATTGCTTTGAGTAGAGTCTTCCTGATTTTATGAATCAGCTTCTTCATGGATAACAGACTGATCTTTAGGGATAGGCTGAGAGTTGATTAATTGATGAACACTAGGAGCAAGGGGATCAATGTCATTTGACAAGAGCTCAGGAATCAGATCTGAAGGACTGAAAGTAAGTTCATTCAGAATTGACAAGGGTGATCAACTCAATCACGAATGAATAAATCCTTATCAAAGGTGACATGAATTGTTTCTTCAACAATTGGTCTTGAAAGATTAAACACTCTAAAAGCCTTACATATGCTGGAGTATCCTAGACACACTCCATCATCTTTAGTCTCAAACATGGAATGTTGATCTTTTTGATTCAAGATGTATCAAACAAATCCAAACACATGAAAATAAGAAATGGCTGGTATCTTCCTTTCAATAGCTCATCAACACATTTCCCATGACATTTGACAATAATAGACCGGTTATGAGTATAACACATTGTATTTTGCAACTTCAACCCAAAATGACAATGAAAGACCAACTTTAACAACCATATTTCTTCCAGCTTCAATAAGAGTTCTGTTTTAACATCCCAAAATTCAAGACCAAAAACATCATTTTAAATTAAACGATTATAAAACCATTTCTCTGAAAACAACCATAGTATCAACTCATATGTTGGGTCAAAAAATATGGTTTATACTTTACTTTTCTAGAAAAATGTATTTTTGTGTCTTGGACCGGAAACAACTTGGTGTTTATGGCCGTAAACAAGTTTACGGCCGTAAATCCATTTATGGCCCATGTTATACGACCCATATTCTCCATGTATATATATAGGTGTTAGGGTGAGGAGTACAGATTGATGAACCCTAGAGATTGTACGACCAAGAGAGAGAGGAAGAGAGAGCATATTGTGTGAGAGAATCTATTATAAGGAATTTCATTCATATCATCAATACAATCAAGATTCTTAATATTCTTCTTCTCCTTCTCTTCTTATTGTGATCTGGCATCATCCGTTTGATTGGGATTCCGCACCATCAAACAGATCTGATTGATACACAGGCAAATTAAGGACTTAGAATTGGTATCAGAGCGAGACCGGCATCAAATGCATTCTACAGTCGTTTATTTGGTGCTAGTTCGCGCGTTTCAGAAAAGGTCCAAAAATTGAAGATTCTCTGTTCTCGGTGCAAGCTTACGGCCGTAAACACCGAGTTCACGGCCGCAAACCAGTCAAATTCATCTATCGTGAAGTCTAGATTCTTGGGCCGTAAACCTTATTTTGGTGCAAGTCGGTTAATCTTGAAGACCGTATTTTAACCATATTGAATTATTGAAAGTAAAATAAATTAATTTCTTGAATTACTGTTAAAGTTTTTGAACCAAAAAATCATCAGGTTTACGGCCGCAAACAATTTCCGGCAGTGAACTTCGTTTCAGCAATAAATTAAATTTCTTTTAACAGTTCATTTTAATTCACCTTCAAATATTAATTTTAACTTAAATAAAAAATGGAATCACAAAATCAAAACATTTTCAAGAGCTCGATGTTGTCATGGGCACCACCACGCGAATTCCTAGGCTCATGTCTGCTGATGGGTTTCCCGAGTGGAAATAGAGAATTGAAAAATACATAAAGATGAAGGACTTTAACATTTGGAAATGCATTATAAAGGACCCAATCAGAATCACCACTACAGTTGCGGGGCAGGTGGTTGACAAGAAAATTGAGAACTACACTGATGAAGATTTTGAGAGTGTAGAAGAACAGGAAAAGGCATTGGCCATATTAACCATGGCCCTCTCACCAGACATTGCTCAAGAGTTCAGAGCGTATACTTCTGCTAAAGCATAGTGGGAAGCCCTAATTGAGGTGTATGAGGGAAATGAAGACATGCGAGAGAGTCGCCAAGACATGCTACGACAACGATTCAACATGTTTAACTATGTGCCTAGAGAGACTCTTGAGGCTCAACTGCAGCGGTTCACAACTCTTAATACATAAATGACTGTGGCAGGGATCTTCTATACAAAGTCGGAGATAAAGAAGAAGCTACTGAAATCACTTCCGAAATCGTGGGATATGAACGTGGCTATCATCAAGAAGACAAAAGATCTTAATCATCTTAGTCTTGCTGATGTAAGTCAAGAACTTGATGCTTTGAAGTGTAGAGAAACAATGAGTTCTGAAAACATTCTGGTCACTGAAGTTACATGTACTCTAGCTTGTGAAGCTACGATTAAATTTCTTCGGGAACAAATTGATTTATTAAAAACAGAAGTTGAGGAACTGAGATATGAAGGATATCAACTCAGGAATGGAAAGAAAACCCTCAAGGCTGAATTAGAAGCAAAAACCAAGGACTTTAGGAAGCTTTAGGAAGAGTATAGCAACAAGTGTGAAAATTATGACTATATTAAGAGACAACTTGATGTTGTAACTGAAGAACTTGACACTTTGAAAATTAAGTGTGGAAAAACAGATGTTAGTTTTAAAAATTATATTGCTTCAAGTCAGACAATCGAGTCCTTGTTTGAAACCCAATTAAAATTCACAGATAATCAAAACAAGGGTCTAGGGTATGATAGTGTTCCTCCTTCTTTCAATCATAACTACACATCCATTCCTATGACACAGGAAGAAATTGACAGGGAGGCACATCTTAAATATGGAAAACCAGCTGGATTTGTGTCAGGAGGAGCTATTAATGTTGAAAATACTAATGTTTCTACTTCATGAGCAAGTAAAGTAGTAGAAGATGAGAACAAAGAGAGCACTACTGAACAAACCAATGAATATTTGAACTCAGAATCTGTTGCTTCGAATTCTGTTTCTCCTAACAAACCTGTCGTTGAGAAATATGGGCCTCCAATTCCAGGGCAAAAGAGTGCCTATTGCAAGTGTGCATCTGGGATCAATAAGAGACAAGGCAAGGATACGCCACCAGGGGCAGGAAGAAACAACTTCACAGTGAAGAAAAAGACTTTCTTTCACTGTGGAACACCTGGACACATTGCCAGAAATTGTCCTAATCGCGCATACGTTCCTTACTGCGCAAAAGGATGGCAGAAAGCGCCAATAGGTTGATTTTTCAAAAGAAACCTCTCAATGTCACGTTCAGATAATGCCGAATGGAATGCCATGAAGGCTAAGAATTCAACTCCCAAGGCCAAGCATCCGAATCCCAAGGGCAAGAAGGAAATGTCAGCCAACAAGCCCAATCCAAGAGATGATCCAGTAAAACAAAGTCTGGTTAGGTCAAAGTCATCTCCACGATCGACATCAAGTTCCAAAGCAAGTACTGAGCCACCCATCAGAGCGAAAAAGAAATGGGTTGAACCCAACTACAAATGGGTTCCAAAGGCTCACTCTCCCAAATCAACTAATGACTCTAATATTTCTTCATCTTTTGTTTTTTATAAATAGGATATGTCATGGGAGAGAGTACCGTGCAAGGATGACAAAGGTCGACCCAGTTTCAAAATGAACTGGGTTCCAAAGACCAGTTGATCCAGCTCTGTGTCGGAGCAGCTATGGAGGCACGTCATCAGACTTCGGTTTGTTGGTAGTGGTTGTTCCTGGCACTTGATAGAGGACATCTCTCAACTCTACAACATTCAGACATTTGTTTGAGAGTATGTGTCCTTTGCGGGAAGAGAAGAAAGGAAGAAATAACTCATACGGTTAGTGCTTAATGACATGAAGAATTTTCAGATCTGTTCTGAGATTACGCGTGCTATTCTCAAATCTTTTGGATGCAAATTCAATCGGTGACTTACGTTTTGAGTTTTCTTCTCTATACCCCTGAGTTTATCTTAAGTTGATTCGCTTTAAAGACTAAATTTTGTTATAGGATAGTTTAAATTTGCGCATTTACTTTCGTTTCTCTCATATACACAAATTTAGGGGGAGAAATAAAAACAAAACAAAAATTAGAAATTTTTCAAAAACATTAGAAATTTAGGGGGAGAAAACAAAACAAAACAAAAACATTAGAAAATCAGAAAATCAAAAATATGTTGGTTATGAAATGTACATGAGGGAGATGTTTTGGGAAGTGATATTATCAAGTGATAACAAGCAATCTGAATCGGCGTAACGTACCTAAGTTGAATCGTCTACGCTCTGTGCTCGATGCGCTGGTAGGCACGAAAGATTTTAAATGGACTTAATTAGGGAGAGTTGAACCTAATGAATTTAAGGACTTGACAAAATTTGACCTAGTTAGATCCGTTTAACCTGATTTCACGACGCTGGGATAGATTGAGCAGGGAGATATACATGGGAATCTACCGGTCACATTAAATAACTCGTATCTAGAACTGTGGATTCACTTTTCCTCGATGTGCGAATTCTGTCCTTAATTTCGGTTGGATGGGGTGACTGGTAAATTCCGATAAATTAGTTCTGTAGAATATCATTTTCTTTCTTTCTGTCTGTTAGTCATATGTTGTCTCCTTTGCGTGACTTCCAATTGGACCTGGTACACAACATATGCAACTCTATTTCTCTGCATGTTATATATATATATATATATATATATATATATATATATATATATATATATATATATATATATATGAAATTCCTCTTATCTGTTAGCCATCTGATGTCTCCTTTGTGTGACCTCTAATCCGACCTGGTACACAGCATATGCAACCTTCTACTTCTCAACCCCTCTGAAACAATAAGTAATAGAATTCTGAATCTATCCTCTCTCTGAATGGTTGTCTGCTCACCCGATGTAAGGAGTACTCTGGAAGTTCTTGATGGTTGGGGCATACCAGGAAGTGGGAAACACGTTCTAGTACACTTAAAATTGAACACATACAGATTCTCTGTAGATCTCGCTGCTTGATTTAGGTGGACAACAATATCCCTGGTTGTAGTCAATTAAATGGTCATAAGAAAAATCTATTTAAGCATTAGGGCCAATCATGATAGTAAAGTTATAATTAGATATATGCATGTATCATGTCATTGGTAAATTGTCCAAAATATTGTCACAAATTTTTTGTGTTTAAGTGGACCACAATATTGGCGATCAATCAGACGAAGATGTGAAGATAAGGGTACCGACAAGTGGAATAAGGTTGTCTAAAAACTTTGATCCCAAATCATTCTTAAAGTTAGATATCATTTTATTTTTGTTAAATTTGTTCATAGTTTCTTCTAATTTAAATATTAGGAGAGAATTAAAAATTTTAAAAACCAAACAAAAATCAGAAAACTAAAAAATAAAATCTAAAAAATAAAAATCAGAAAAATTCAAAAATCAAAGAAAAATCAGAAAATTAAAAATCCAATAATAGTGTTATTTCTGTTTTAAGTTTTCTTTTAGTTTTGTTTTGTCTTGAAAAGTGATTTCAGGTATAGATGAAACTCATGGAGTTTGTGTTGAAGATTTCTGAGCCAAAGGCTTCGTCCGTGAGCATTGAAGAATTCTCATTTGAAGGAGCAAGAAATGAAGATTATTCTTTCAACATTCAAACCTTCAACCCTAGAAGCAAGGTGAAGCAGGAATTGAAGATTATGTGATGGATTGCATTGAAGCCTCCTTAATCAGTTTGTTGCTATCGTTGTACCTGCTGAAGTTATCCAGAAGATTTGTTCTCTCTGAAGTTCTCTCTGAAGATTCTCAAGCTGAAAGTGTCATCTTTCAAGAATAAGTACAAGAAGCCTCCTCACCCAATGGGCGTTCAATGTCAAATTATGCAGAAAAGCTCAAGTGCTCAATATGAAGTCATTCATTGAAGATTTATCAAGTTCATCTTGAAGTCGTGAAGTTATCGAAGATTAAAGCTGAAGCCAAAGCTCCCATTGAAGATTAACAAGAAAATCCAGCTACTTTTTAGGGGGAGCTTGTTGGGTCAATTAAGAAAAGTAAGTTATAAACCAAGGGGGAGATTGTTGGGTCAAAAAATATGGTTTATACTTTACTTTTCTAGAAAAATGTATTTTTGTGTCTTGGGCTGTAAACAGCTTGGTGTTTATTGCTGTGTTTACGGCCGTAAACAGGTTTACGGCCATAAACACATTTATGGCCCATGTTATACGACCCATATTCTCCATGTATATGTATAGGTGTTAGGGTGGGGAGTACAGATTGATGAACCCTAGAGATTGTACGGCCAAGAGAGAGAGAGGAAGAGAGAGCATATTGTGTGAGAGAATCTATTGTAAGGAATTTCATTCATATCATCAATACAATCAAGATTCTTAATATTCTTCTTCTCCTTCTCTTCTTATTGTGATCTGGCATCATCCGTTTGATTGGGATTCCGCACCATTAAATGGATCTGATTGATACACAGGTAAATTAGGGACTTACATCATATCAAAATCAGAGTACTGATAGTCAAAACATGTCATGATAAAAAACATCAGAGTAACAATCCCAAAGATCTTCAGTGCGGAAAATGTAGTGTGATGTGTTACGATCATGCCGACTCCTTTCCCTTCGAAGCGGATCTACTTGAAATTAACACTGAAAACTGTAAGCACAAGGATTAGTGAGTTCCCCCATCATACCACATACCATACAATAACATACTCCCTAGCATATCTGTGTGCTAGCCTACCCCTTCGGTCTCTTTCAACTGGTAACTACCAAGCATATTTGCGTGCTGGCCTACCCCTTCGATCACTCTCAACCACTAATTGCCTAGCATATATGGGGTCTGGTCTACCCCCTCGGTCTCTTTTAACCGGTAACCGGGGACTATTTCACCCCTACCACTACCACTACCATATAATATTGTAGCATATACACATAAATCACATACTGCCTAGTATATCTAGGTGCTGGCCTCCCCTTCGGTCCCTTTCAACTGGAAACAGGGTCTATCGTACCCTTCCTAACACTATCACGTAATAACATAACATACTAACACCTAAAGCATAACAGATAGTGGCATACTAGACAATTATCACAAAGACAATCATCTCAACTATAATCAAATAGTAGTGGACTGACATTGGTGCCTTGACCTACTCCTACTGGAAGGTAACTCACCTCAAATGTCGTGAAGTAGTTGAACAATGATCGAATCAGAAATGAACCCTGATCAAACTCCTACACATAAAATATTTCCTTTAATTACCCTTTCATACTTATAAACACCTTATGGGTCAACTTTGGTCAAAGTCAAAGTCACAGTCAGCACCCTGGTCAAAGTCAACCTTTTGGTCAAAGTCAACATCTTGGGTTGACTCAACTAGCCGAGTTGATCCATCAACTCGTTGAGTTCCATGAATCTTAAACCCTGAAATTGTGATCCAGCTCATCGAGTTCTTTCTCAAGTCATCGAGTTCCTCCTATCCATAGAATCGGGACTTCTCCAGTCAACTCGTCGAGTCATCCTTGAACTCGTTGAGTTTTTCCCTTTACAGAATCGGTACATTTCGACCCAACTCGGAGAGTTTCTCTATGGACTTGATGAGTTCTCCATTCTATCAAGCCATCTTAGTATATTAAGCTCCTATCCTTCAGATCTAGGCTCCATACTTCATCTATATAATGAAAATGTCCTTTTTAAGGGTAAAGTTTCCAACTTTACCCATTAATAGCCTCCCTTAATGGGTTTAGCTCAAACCCTAAACTCTTCAATACCTAGATCTTGATCCAAAAGCCATTTGTACTTGAAGCTAAGGCATTCAAACTGAGATCTAGAGCATAGACACCACTTGAACACGTAAAGTCTCTAAATTTCTCTCCATGCATGGCCTTTTGGGTTTAAAAGGCCAAAATGACATCCTAGAGCTTGCATGGGGGTTCAATGGCCATAAATACATTTGGAACTATACTCACTTGGGATGTCATGAAGGCCCTCCAAGGTCCTAGATCTGGAAGTATACTCACTTGGGACGTCCATTTCCCAAAGGACCGTGCTACTTGGACCAAAAACTCAATAAAAGTAACAATAAATAGATCTAAGGAATTATTAAGCAAGTTTGAGACTTGCTTACTAGAAAATGCTACAAATGGAGTGAAGTTTTTGGATCTACTCTCTTGTTCTTGAGTCCTCAAGCTTCTTCTTCTTCCAAAAGCTTCAAATAAAAAAGGTTCCTCTCAACATAACTCACAAGCTCATGCAAGGAACAAGGGTTTCGTGGCTAGGGTTTTAGGACATGGATGTTGTAAATGATGCAAGCCTTTGGAGGTTATGGTGTTTAAATAGGGTGTAAAACCATGAAAATTTGGGTTTCGTTCTACCAGCCCTAGTCATCGAGTTGAGGCTCACAACTCATCAAGTAGACTTCTTAACCCACATCCAATTCCATTCATACTCGACAAGTTTGGGGCCTCTAACTTGTCAAGTTTCTATAGAAAAGTGAATAAAATTTTGAATTAAATACATACCTGGAGTCAGACGTTACAAATACCCCCCCACTTATTTTAGACTTTGTCCTCAAATTCTATCGCATCTGGGAATAACTCTGGGTAGTGCTCCCTCATCTCATCATCTGGCTCCCATGTCCATTCTGAGCCCTTGCGGTGTTTCCATTATACCTTCACCAACTCTACCCTCTCATTCCTCATATACTTTGTGTTCCTATCGAGGATGGCTACTGGTCTCTTGATGTAGTTCAGGTTGTCATCCACCTGAATTTCATCTTACGGCACCACCGCAAAGTCGTCTACTAAGCACTTCCGCAGTTTGGAGACATGAAAGGTGTTGTGGATCTAACTAAGTTCAACTGGCAGATCCAGTCGATACGCACCCCCGCCCACCCGAGCCAATACCCTGAACGAACTAATGTATATGGGGCCTAACTTGCCCCACTTCCTGAACCGAATGACACCCTTCAAGAGTGACACCTTTAAAAGGACCATATCTCATACCTGAAACTACAGATCTGATCGTCATCTGTTGGTGTAGCTCTTCTGCCGACTCTGGGCCGTCGAGAATCTACTTCGGACCTGCTGGATCCTCTTTTTGATATTGAGTACCACTTTAGTACTCCCTATGACCCTCTATCCAACCTCACCCTGGCATATCGGAGTTCTTCTCTTCCTCCCATAAGGAATCTCAAAGGGAGGACAGTCGATGTCGGCATGGTAACTATTATTGTAGGAAAACTCTGCCAAGGGAAGGTAGGTATCCCAGCTACCACCGAAATCTAAAACACATGCCCGTAACATATACTCAAAGGTCTGGATGGAACGCTCGCTCTTACCATCCATCTGCAGGTGAAAATTCATGCTAAAATGCAGATGAGTACCCAACTCTTCATGAAATTTATTCTAGAATCTGGAAGTGAATCGTACATCTCGGTCAGAAACCACAGAAACTGGCACTCCATGTTGAGCTATAACCTCTCTGTTGTAGACGTCAGCCAGCTTCTCAACCAAAATTCTCTCCTAGATTGGAATGAAATGGGCACTCTTAGTCAGCCGATCCATGATGACCCAAATCAATCCACTCCCCATGTGGTCCATGGAAGCTTCGTGATGAAATCCATAGTAATATCCTTCTATTTCCAAACAGGGATATCCAATGGTTGCATCTTGATATGAGGTCTCTAGTGCTCAACCTTGACCTGCCTGCAGGTCAAGCACCACTCCGTATACCAAGCTATGTCCCGCTTCATGTAGGGCCACCAATAACTAGGGAGAAGATCCTGATACATCTTTGTTGCCCCGGGATGGATGTAGAACCTCGACTTGTGGGCCTCATCCATTAGAACCTAGCGTACCCTACCCCAGTAAGGAACCAGACCCTCCGATGTGGGGTCAACAACTGTCATAATCAAATGAGGCCAACTAGCCTATGATCTTATCACACTTTCATCCCTCCTCCTTTATACACTCGACCTGCGCCTCTTGGATCCACGCCTAAAGCGGAGTTACTACTATGATCCTCAGGTAGATATCTCTGATCGCAGCTATGAATGCTTTGTGGCTAAGTGCTTCGGCCACAACATTGGCCTTCACCCGGTGGTAGAGGCTCTCATAGTCGTAATCCTTCACCATGTGCAACCATCCATATTGCCTCATTTTCAGATTTGGCTGGTCCATCAGATACCTCAGGATCTTGTGATCCATGTAAATTATACAACGGAACCCATAGAGGTAGCATCTCCAAATCTTGAGGGCAAAAAGAATCATCCCCAACTCTAGGTCGTGTGTCGGGTAATTCACCTCGTAAGGCTTCAGCTTCCTCGAGGCGTAGGCAATGATGTGGCCCCTCTGCATTAACACTTGCTGAAACCAGAAATAGATACATCACAGTATACTAAAAAAATCCTCATTGGCCTCTGGCAGGGAGAAGATCGGCACCTCGCACAACCTCTGCCTCAAAGTCTCGAACGCTGCCTGTTGCTCGGGCCCCCAACGAAATACAACGATCTTCTTCATCAGTCGGGTCAGTGGTACCGCTATCTTGGAGAAATCCTATATGAGTCTCTGGTAATAGCGTGCTTATCCAAGGGAACTCTGAATCTCAGATGGAGACTTCAGAATCTCCTATCTCATCACAGCCTCCACGTTGGCTGGGCCGACCAGATTACCATTCTGCTTGACAAGGTGCCCCAGAAACTGCACCTCGCGCAACGAGAACTTGCACTTAGAGAACTTGGAGTACAAGATCTCCCTCCTCAGGGTATCCAACACCTCTCGCAAGTGCTTGTCGTGCTACTCCTGCATCTTGGAGTAAACCAAGATTTCATCAATAAAAGCTATCATACACCAATCCAACATCGGTCTACATACGCTACATACGCGGTTGATAAGGTCCATGAACGTGCAGGAGCATTGGTCAGCCCAAAGGGCATCACCACGAACTCGCAATGACCGTAGCGAGTTTGGAAAACAGTCTTTTGTATATCTTCCTCTCTGACACTTATCTCGTGATAGTCCGAACAAAAATTGATATTGGAAAAATAAGATGCCCTCTGAAACTGGTCGAAGAGATCTTCAATCCTCGGGAGTGGGTAACGGTTCTTCACCGTTACCTTATTCATCTCTTGGTAATCTATGTACATCTCATGTGGCGCGTACTTCTTCCTCAAAAACAGGATTAGGGAACCCTAAGGAGATTTGCTCGTCCTGATAAATCCCTTGTCTAATAGCTCCTACAACTGTGTAAACAACTCATTCATCTCGGGAGGAGCCAACCGACATGGTACCTTGGTTATCGTAGCTGCACCCAGAACTAGGTGAATCCTGAACTCCACCCATCTCTCTAGAAATATCCTAGGAAAATCCTCCGAGAAAAACATCCCGGACCACTGGTGCATCATCGACGGTCCTTACCCTTCTCCCAGGTATCCATAACATAGACGACATAGCCTGTTCATCCCTGCTGAAGGTAGTGTCTAGCCCTCGCTGCTGAACACAAAATTGGCCCATGTTACGGTCTCTTGCCCTGAATCACCAACTCTTCCCCACCTGGGGTCCTGACACGAACCAACTGCTGCTCACAATAAATCACTTCACTATTAGGTCTCAACCAATCCATCCCTATGATGTGCTTGTTCCGATGTAAAGGAATGGGAAGCAAATCCACGAGGTAACGCTCGTCATACATCATCAGGACACAATCTCTTAAAACCTCTGATGCTTGGATAGACCGGTCATCAACAATTTCGACCTCTAGAGGACAATCCAACATGCCTGAAGACTAAACAAAATTCTTGCTGAGTTGAAGAGATATGAATGATCGGGTAGCCCCAAAGTCAAACAACACCTGTATTGTGATGCCGTTCACATGGAACGATCCTAAAAGGAACACATAGAGTATAAATATCAAAACTGACATGTAATAAAAGTTAGGGAGAAGAAACCTACCCGTCACCACATTTGGTGTGGCATACGCCTCCTTGACATTCAGCTGGAAGGCTCGACTCCTCACCACTAGAGCATCTATCTCGCCCTGTCGGCCATCCGTAATCCGCAGGGTCGCTAGAGTTGGCACCACCACTCGTATTGCTGACACCAATCTCGGGCAACTGACCTTTTTGTAGCCCCTCTGATTGTAATAGAAGCAAATCAGGTCTGCTATCTGGAGGGGGGTAGGGTAGTACAATTCCTGCCAAAGTACCCAAGCTTTCCGCACTTATAGCAGCCAGATCCCCCTATTCTGCAAGCTCCATCATGCATCTTGCCGCATTTCCCAAAGCAGCTCCGGCCCTACTGGCCCTTTGACCTAGAGTCGAATCCCTTGCGTTTCATCCCAGAAACCCCCGTCATCTTCCCAGTCCCCGTCTTCCTCTTCATGATGTGCTCTATATCATTCTCCCTCTCCCTCGCCCTCGCTATCATGTCATCCAAAGTTGGGCATGCCGAGTAGCTGACATATTTATGAATGTCAGCTCTCAACATGTCATGGTACCATGTTTTCTTCATCTCATCATCACCCACGTAATGAGGCACCAGTAAGGCCCTCTCCCTGAACTTGGCAGTAATCTCCACCCATGACTCAGTAGTCTATTGCATAACCAAGAACTCCCTGGCTAGCTACTGAATCTCCACATTTGGCACAAACTCAGCCTGAAATGTGGTCACAAAGTCCGACCAGGTCATAGTGTTAATGGCTGGAGCTCCCAACATGTCAATGACTACCTCCATAGAGTCTCTGGCCCTCTCTCTGTCAAAAAACCAACAACAAACATGACCTTCGACCCCTCAGGATAGAAGCTCGGCACCTGCGCAAACTCTATGTCTGCGATCCATCATCTCACCACAATTGGTTCCTTCACCCCCGTTGAAATCTGGCGCTCCGCATCCCCTGAAATCCTTGAAGGAGAGCATGTGAGTCCTTAACTGGCCAAGTGCCATGTAACTCCTGAATTCCCTAAGCCAGTCCTCTATCAGCTGGATGATCCCTTCCTTGATCAAACGGAAAATCACCGGGGTCGCCTTAAGGATGCTCTCGTAATCTCAGATGCGATGAACTCGCACAATCCATCATCCACCTGCCCAGAATCTATACCCGAACCCAACGCAAACCTTGAACCTCCTGCTCCGTGACGTGTCACCACCATTTTGAAACAAACCACACAATCATAAGAGTCATACATCGTATCGAGAGACCTCATACTCACCACAAGTTCCCTGGTTTGATCTTAGCTTTCTCGATTCGAGTACAAATCCTCTATTTTCTGTAGTATGATCCCATACTACCTTTCACATCCATTCGTACTTTCCTCAAGAATTACATTGACTCCACCAAGTCCCTTTCACTACTACTGCTCTCTGTGCTAATCTCATCCTAGGATTACCCTAAGGTAAACTCCGACCCCCTCTCCGCCATCAGCTGCATAAGAAATCTTGGCTACCTTTCCCTAAATAGCTTGCGAATAGTATTACATATTACTAAGACCAGATAATTCTTCGAATGAGAGGTATCTCCCTAAAACGGTTAGACTCAGACGAGAGCTACGAAATAGGGCTATACCTAACCTTATAAAATTATACAGTCCTCATAATATGTAGCTTAACATATTCATTTACTAGTTACTTAAAAGTAACTAGAAATCCTATGAGCATAAAGCAAGCAACATTCAAGCATTCAGAAACTGAAACCAAACATATCCTAATCAGGCTATCATATCACTAACTAGTTAGTACAATCATACAACTCCATAAGCACATATAGCAGGCATATATGGCATTTTCCTAGATCCTTAAGCCTAATCTAGCATACAGTTCTCATACACATGCATTAGGCATATAAGGCAACCCTACTAGATCCTTAGCCTTAATCTAGCATGAAATTCTCATAATCATATCATATATCATAACAAACATGTATGGGTGTCATGGGGAAAAATTACATGAGCTTGGTTGATTGCACACATCACACTCCTTGTTCATTATCAAAAACTCTTTATTTTAATTTTAGAAAAGGTACTTTCTTGTAAAAATATTTCAAACCCTCAATTTGAATCCAGACACCCCCAAAGGTATGTCTGAATCCCTAAAACCAAGGCTCTGATACCAACTTGTACCATCCTAAAATTCAATACCATAAACCATTTGTCTAAAAATAATCATGTTATCAACTCATATCAAAATCAGAGTATCGATAGTCAAAACATGTCATGATAAAACAACATTAGAATAACAATCCCAAAGATCTTCGGTGCGGAAAATGTAGTGTAATGCTCTGCGATCTTGCCAACTCCTTTCCCTTCGAAGAGGAAGTACCTGAAACCAAAACTGAAAACCGTAAGCACAAAGCTTAGTGAGTTCCCCCATCATACCACATACCATACAATAACATACTACATACCATATATGGGTTCTTGCCTATCCCTTCGGTCTCTTTCAACCGGTAAATGCCTAGCATATCTAGGTGTTGGCCCACCTTCAGTCACTTTTAACCACTAACTACCTAGCATATATAGGGTCTGTCGTACCCCTTCGGTCTCTTTCAATCGGTAACCATGGACTATTTCACCCTTACCACTAACATATGACATCCTAGCATATACACATAAATCACATACTGCCTAGCATATCTAGGTGCTAGCCTCCACTTCGATCTCTTTCAACCGGAAACAAGTTCTATCCTACCCTTCCTACCATTATTGCATAATAACATAAGATACTAACACATAAAGCATAACAGATATTGCCATACTAGACAATTATCACAAAGACAATCACCTCAACTAAAATCACATACTAGTGGGCTGGCATTGGTACCTTAACCCACTCTTACTAGAAGGTAACTCAACTCAAATATCGTGAAGTAGCTGAACTGTCATCGGCTCTGAAATCAACCCAACTTAAACTCCTACAAAAAAAAATGATTTCCTTTAATTACCCTTTCATACTCATAGCCCCCTTATGAGTCAACTTTGGTCAAAGTCAATGTCAAAGTTAACACGCTTGTCAAAGTCAACCTTCTTGTCAAAGTGAACGTCCTAGGTTAACTAAACTCGCCGAGTTCCATGAATCATAAACCCTGAAATCATGATCCTACTCATCGTGTTCTTTCTCAAGTCGTTGAGTTCCTCCTATCCACAAAATCGGGACTTCTATAATCAACTCGTCGAGTCATCCTTGAACTCGTCGAGTTTTTCCTTTTACTAAATCAGGACATTTGGACCTAACTTAGCGAGTTCCTCTATGGAATTGACGAGTTCTCCAGTCTGTCATGCCATCTTAATAGATTAAGCTCCTATCCTTTAGATCTAGGCTCCATACTTCATCTACATAATGAAAATGTCCTTTTTAAGGGTAAAGTTTCCAACTTTTCCCATTAATAGCCTCCCTTAATGGGTTTAGCTCAAACCCTAACTCTTTAAGACCTAGATCTTGAAATCATCCATCACACATTAGAAGCCATTATTGCATGAAGCACTAACAACTATCCTTAAGAAAGCATCTGTCACACATTAGAACTAGGTGACAAGGTTGATCAAAGGGCTTCATATTGGTTCATTGAAAGGGCAGTTGACCCTGTTGTTCCTGAAACATTAGTATTTCAACTTGTTGCAAATCATTTTGTGACAACTCAGATCCACATACACCCGTTTCAAAGTTATTCTTGTGTTTTTTTTTTAAAATTGTTGAGTTTTCTACTTTTTTATGTACTGATGAAATTTTGTTTGTCTACTATATTTGTAATTCTTAGATGAAAATTAATATATTTGTTGAATTGGCATTAGTTTCTGCATCAATTTAGTTAGTTTTTGGTATAAGATCATTTGAGTTTATATGATTCATGTATATCAAGACAAACTAACTAATTCATGTTACCATGAGATCCATCCATGAAGCATATGAGGATAGTCCTCGAACAACAGCTACATAAAACACAAAACAACTGATTAATAAGAAAAATAAAAAGAGATAAATCAATAGTTACAGTATTACCCTCTGATTTTACAGAGATTGTAAGCGACTTCATAGTTGAGAATCACCGAGCACAACCCTAAATCTCCGAGGATTCACAATCAGATTCTTTATGTTGATCGTTGTGGCATCGGTTGGCGAGACGCTGGTTCTTGCAGAGATGTTGATCAGAGCACAACATTACCTCTGGTTCTTGTAACAGAGATGATGTTTTTTTTCTTTTTTACACATAAGGAATACTTATTTCTTTACATGCCTTGAACAATATATATTAGATAGTATGAGTGTTCAAATATAAATTTAGAAGTGAACTAAACCAATATAAAAGTGAACAAATTAGATACCTTTATGTCAATAGAGCTCAGGGTCTCATGTGGACATGAGGCTGATCCCATTCATTATAGGCATTGAGTATAAAAGTAAGAAAATGTTTGTTTTAATAATCTTGATCACAGTACTGAAACATATACATGGTGAACCAAACATATCAATGTAGTTTTTGTAATTAACTCTCCAATGAAGAACCCACTCCCCTGGAAGGTTGTATCCTATAGTTAGATACCAATTTTCCTCATCCTGACCACTATCTAATCTAATTAATATAAATGATAAATCCAATTAAAAGAAAAACTTACTGAACATATCCAATTTAACCATGGGGTAAAATCGTTGGAACCATTTGCATACCCGGAGACCAGCTCCCATCCATATATTGAAGCACATGTTTTGTAGTGAGTAATACAGACAAACAGTTTATCAAAGACAATGTATGGAAATAAGTAAGTCGAGCATTTTAACAAACAGTTTGCATGCAAAAAAATGAAGATTAAGCAAAATTTCATGTAAAATCACTTCTTTACCTATTGTGATAACAATCACATGAGGAAGAACCAAATAAAATTCAAAACCTAAAAGTACAGCTACTAGTTTATCGGGGTAAGAATCAAAGAGCTTACTAAAGCTAAAGATATGCTAGATGCATGACGACTTCAGCGGTGGATGAAGAAGGGACATCAACGGGCACTGATGCTGAATGGAGGAGTTGGAGATGCATATGAGGAAAGGATTCATGTTTCATCAAATTTCTTGTGTATGTAGAAATATAAGGTCACGTACATGCCTTAAAGCAGAGATGGTATCGTGATTAGGCTTAGTGGAGAGGAGGGAAGAAGATAATGAAGAGATATCTTGAAGTCGGTTGTTTCAAAATTAGAATTTTAAGAGTATTGATCATATCCCTTAAGAAGGCGCGTTTTGAGTAAAATATTATAAAGAGACATTCAAAGAGGACACACAATTAAAATAAGCGCCCTCTGTGTTTGTAATTTTTTAGTGGGACAATAATTTTAGGGTACGGACAAATGCATGTCCTCTATCCTTCAAATTTTGGAAGGTTGACACTATTTTTAGGACACATAAAAATGTGTATCATAAATCAATGTGTGCCATTGTTCGTGTTTCATTAAAGGCTATTTTTCTTGTAATTCTTCATTGGTTAAGTTTTTGTTCAAAAGACAATGTAATTTTAGCAATAATTATACTCTTGACTCTTTGTATTGCTTCTAGTACAATATGTAGTCAGTAGGGTATACTATATATGAATGTACTCTGGTGGGTGTGGAGAAAAATGATCATCAATTTCTCATACCACCTTTTGATACTTGCTAGTTGCTATACTCATCATTATGTCTCTTCACATCATCATCCTTTATTTTATAGGGGTCAATCCTTAAAATTCTGCTACTCAGCTGCATGTCCTTCTTGTCTACTTTATAAGAGTAAGACCATAGATGTCTGCATTACATCTCAACATGTTCTACTACCATCCACTTAGTCCTTTTGTCATCTCCAGACACTAGTATTTCTCCTTGTGCAATACTATGGGTGTATTTCCACTTCAACTAAATATTCTAAATTTAATAAAGAAGTAAGTTACTTAGCACATCACAAACCATAACTAATTTCACCATCCTATTCCTGTATGTTAAACTTGGTTTAATATACTAAGGAAATCTCGTAAGGATATGATAGAAATCAGTTTTCACTTAGTATTATCAAATACCAAGTCAGGTCATCCTATATATGGTACAAATCAGCTCATGACATATCATTTTAATTGCATACGATATCGTAAAGATAGACAAAGTCTCGTCCTAAAAAATCAACACACTTTGTCCGCCTTTCCCTTAATATTTCTCAATCTCTTTGAATTCTTCATATATTCTCACATAACTCTAGCCTTGATGTTGTTTAAGTATCTATCACCATCTTTCGTACTTCTAAATCCATAAGCAATTACTGCTTCTATCTGGTCGACAGTAAAATCTCCATGCAGTAGGGTGTAACAACCCGAAATTTGTTCATCGCCAAAACCCGTTCTACCCGGAAAAAGTCGCCGTTATCGGATTCGTTCCGATTTCTCTTTGGAATTTATTTGTATAATTTATATGTTTATTTTATCCTAATGAGTGTCTAAAGCACTCAGGAACTTATGTTATTCGCCCAAAATCATTATTTAATAAGTTTTAAAAATGTTCCCGTCGGGTGACGGAAACTCAATCGGGTGCGATCAAAAGCCGCGTTTAGCGTCGGTATCGGGTAGAATTCCACCGCGTGCAAATTTTAGGAACTATATAAACATGTTTCAGCCTTCATTTGAAGCTTTTCCTTCTCTCTTTCTAACCTCTCTCCAAAATCCAAAGATTAAGTGTCCAAAACTCAAAAATTAAGGCTTCAAATCCTTAAGGTACCTTCCTAGCCTTAATCTATAGCATGTTTAGCTTCCAAACTAGACACTTAAACATGAAATTGGACAAAATGCATGAGTTTACGGCCTAAGAAGGTGCTTAGGCCGTAAACACCCAAGATGGTGGGTTTTGAGCCTTTAAACCCTTCCTTGACTAGTTTGGACCTTGGATATGGCTATGGGACTTTAAAATATGGAATCTAAACATGTAAAACATAATTTTTGTGATGTTTGAAGGAGTTTACGGCCAAGGAACATTCTTGGGCCGTAAACTCATATAATTAGGGTTTTCATGCCCTTAAACCCTTCTAAATCACTCCTATAGCTTAGATATGAATTATAGGGCCTTGATTCTTGCATTTGGACACTTGAAACATTAACTTTGGGGGACTTAGATGAGTTTACGGCCAATGAGAGTTCTTGGGCCATAAACTCCCCAAAACTTGGCATAAATCTCATTCTAAGGTGTTAGAAAGCCATCCAACACCACCAAAAGCTTTGAAATAAATCAAGGGACCAACCAAAAATACTTTGAGGGCCTAAAACACAACATTTATGGGGTTTCTAAGGGTTTACAGCCAAGACATGTTCTTGGTCCGTAAACTCCAAAATTTTTGGTGTTAGAATGCAAACTACACACCCCTAAGGCCCTTAGATGAATTTTAGAAGTCCTTTCATGCAAGTTTTAGACCTTGAAACACCTTGGAACACCATATAATAGAGTTTACGGCCATGAAAGGGGTTTCATGGGCCGTAAACTCCATAAACACCTCAAAAATCACATGCAAACTCATGTTAGGCCTTGGATTAATTCTACCAATCACATGTGAATTGTTTTGGAACCATTTAACATCATTTTCTTGGAAAAATAGGGGTTTGCGGCCATGGAGCTATGCTAGGCCGTAAACTCCCTTAAAGGGGGTCAAATTGATGTTTTTTAATCATCCCAAGTCCTTAAACCAAGTCTAGAAATTACCCCCTAAGTGTTGGAAGTCCAAATTGCACCATAAACCACCCATCATGAGTTTACGGCCGTAAACTCATGGGGATGGGTGTTTAGGCCGTAAACTCCCCTAAGGGGAGTGTTCCTTTGATGTCCCAACTCATCTCCCAAGTCCCTTGTGTCATTCATGTCCCTAAACGCCACCTGGGTCCTTCCAAACACTTGTATCGGAGTGTTATCGTGACTTGAAGCATTTGTCCCTATCCAACAATCAATCTAAGTCCTAATTAGATACAAATGTGTATCTTTACTTCATAATTAGGAACCTCGTGCGTTTACAAGTCCCGGCTCAGCTCTTAGCATCCAAACCGTCTCGTACCTCGTTTGGTGAGTTCATACCCCTACGGCTTTTTCACTGTTTTCAATGTTTTCAGGGGGGAATACAAGCAAACTATAACTGTTTTCCAATCACAACATTGATATGTTTCAAACAATATCTGACAAACTTATAAACTCTTTTACTCCTTATGTATTATGCTGAGCATAAGGAATGACTATTCGATTTCAACTAAATGGATTTTAGTTAAGGAAACAATCAAACTAATCAAATTATTATGGGAATCATTTGGGGGTCTTTTCTGTTCTTTCTATCGTATACTGATATCTATGTCAAGTTATTAGATAAACTATGTCTGATTCAGTTTATCTCCGTATCATTTTAACGTATTGTCAGATAATTTCATGTATGTATCTATACTTTACTGTACTATGTTTCATAATCTTCTGTATATCGATATCTTACAAGAACCCTGTGAATAGTTTAGTACTAGTTTGTGAGATAGTCACTACCCTTTATGGATGATCAGGAAATCCTCCCCGGAAGTGTAACCAGAGTCTCCTGGAGGGAGAGCGCGGAATTTGTGAATAGATCTATTCGGGACTGACAATCCCACACCTTAACTGCTAGCTACAGTTAGGCGGGCACGCCTGGGGTGACAAATTTCTGGATATCGTTCGACATCTGACAAACGTCAAGGAGGTCACGTTGTAGTATTAGTATGGTTACCCGACTCACAATATGTATTAATATCAGCTTATTCACAGTTTGGGTTCAGAAACTACGTCTCATTCGGGATAGTGATCCCATGGTTTATTTCTATATCTCTTTCGGGATAGTGATCCCATGGTATTAATCAAACTATTTTGTATCTAGTTCGGGATAGTGAATCCCATGGTTTGTATTTACAACTTGTACGGGATGCCTTTCCCCATGGTCTTAAACTATATCTTATACGGGATAATGATCCCATGGTTTCGTATCTATAACTTATACGGGATAATGATCCCATGGCTTTCTAAATCTATATCTTATACGGGATAATGATCCCATGGTTTCGTATCTATAACTTATACGGGATAATGATCCCATGGCTTTCTAAACCTATATCTTATACGGGATAATGATCCCAAGGTTTTGTATCTTCAACTATGTCTTATACGGGATAGCGATCCCATGGTTCTAATCTATATTTACATATATACATTAACTTATCTAGTGTCTAGTCCGGGATGATAGTCCCATGATCTTAAACCTGTACTTTTGGATGTGTCAAGCTATCTTATATATGTCTTTCGGGATAGTGATCCCAAGATTTTCATTATATAGTTTCGGATGTTAAACTATACTTTGTGTTATACAACCGATCTTACAATTAGGAAAATATGGGATTTTCCTGGGGAAAAATACAATACATAATCGAATTGGTAATAAATGATAACTTAACCAACTTCACATAAGAAAATATGGGATTTTCTTGGATAACAAATCTTTTCAGAAACTAAAGGAAACCGATACATTTTCACAAAACAAAACCGTTTATGAACTCACCAGCTTTATGCTGATTTTCAAACCGCTTGTATTCCCAGGTCCAAGTGAGACAGGTACCCGATGATCTTTTTGGCGAAGACGGAGTGCGTGGAAGACTCGTCTCAACTTTTGTTAATATGATGCATATGTATATTTGTATAACTTTACTTTTGAAACACATGTAAACTTTCATATATATGTAATGTAATGTTTGTTTACTGTGATTACTATGTACATTGGATTTGATGCACAACATGGTAGTCAACCCTGGAGATGTTTCCGCCTCTGGTTTTCGGGGTGTGACATAGGGTGACTTCATGTATCATTCGAAATTCGTATCATCTCGTCATTTATCAATGTACTATGACACATGATACCCTTTTGAACGTATTATTACTTCGCCAAATGCACTCAAAGGGTACGATACCACTGTATTGGTATTTATATAGTATTTACATAGTTATTGAGGTCAACTATCGTAAGTCTTCTTATCTCATAAAAAAAATCATGGTAGTTCTAATACGATAATTAAATGTTTAGAAACCCGAAGACATAAAATTTTATCCTCTAAATCAAGGTCGACATTAAACAGCAAATTCTTTAAATTTTTAGCATTCTAGGAAGGAAACCTAAGCATGCTCTAACATGTAACAATTAGCACATATTAGCACATAAGACATTAATCCTGAAGTATTCTAGTACTCCTAATAGCAAGTAAAGTATATAGCCTAAGACATGCTATAAATTAATTTTTATTCACACATAATATTATTTATGATATTCTCTTTCGAAAAAAAGGTACTAGTTAACATATTCACCCTAAAATATTCTAGTGCTTGTGTCTTTATTTTATTAATTTAGTTATTGAACCTAAAACATACAATACATCTCCCACCATATTTGCTTAATCTCTAAGTTTAAGTCTAGAATTCCTCATAATTCCAAGTACTCTTAAAATATGCTCTAATACCAATTCTCACATCTCCTACTTTTCAGAACAAAAAAAAAAACCTTTTCTTTATGCGTTAAAATCATATCATTTTTTTAGCGGAAAATATCAGTATAATCTATCATTTGTAGAAATTGTTTCGTTTTGATTAAAATATATCTAAGGAAGATGTTGTTTCAAAAAATTTCAACCATACATACCCATCCCAAGGCGGGTTTGTGAGGCGTGGTGTAATCGCCTAAATGCTTGTCCATGATTATCAAGAAGAATTACCTTGCCAGATGAATCATTTACTGCATTTTTTTGGTACCCGGTTAGGGGCTCCCTTAGCTGGTATATGACATAAAGGCACTTAATACATCAGAGTTTTTATCATGGTTCTAAAAAGCACGTCATGGCACGCCTCAAGGCGTGCCATGGTGCGAGGCGTGGTGTAGCCGTTATGAAAATGTCCAAGGCGGGTTTGTGAAGCGTGACACCCAAATAATGTGTCAAGGCGCGCCTAAATGCGTAATCGCGCGAGTTTTTTTTCAAGGCACGGGTTTTTTTTTTTTTTTTTTTTTGTCGGGCCTAAAATAAATGAGTTTTTGTTAATTATTTTCTATTAGATATTAATATAACACTACTAAAAACTTCATATATTTGATAAAATTCAATAATTATATGATTTATATCTTTTAATGTATATAATACAATCATGCCTTGAAAAACGCCATGGTTCGCGAAGGCTAGTCATGACTTAACTTTTACGTTGCCATGAAGCCACGCCTTACGTTATTTAGAACCTTGGTATTTATTGACTATGGGATTTCCATTACATCTATGTTTGTAGCTTATAAATCTACACTAGCAACATAATTCACAAGAACGTCTAGAATGATCATGTATTTCTATCTTACTCTACGAGATAACCAGACATACCATTACAGTTGCGAAATCTGGAACCACCATTTCTGGTCATCCAAAGGAGTAATTTTATCTTACTTCAATACGTATGTCCTTGATGAAATGATATCTCAGTGCTATGTGTTTTGTCTTGGAATGCTGCACTAGATTGTGACATATTCTGATGGCGCTTTCAAAATCGCAATAGAGAGGAATCTTCTCCATATTCAGCCCATCATTTCGTAATTGGCTTTTTAATCCATATGACATGAGATGTGCAAGATGTTGCAGCAATATATTCAGCTTCGTCTGTGGAGAGAGAAACACATTTTTGTTTCTTAGACTGCCAACTAACAAGTTTCCCATCAAGGATTTGACAACCGCCAGTGGTGCTCTTTCGGTCCAATCTACATCCTCCAAGATCAGCATCTAAGAATGCTTGTATGAAGAAACCTGATTTTACAGGATACCAAAGACCGAGAGATGAGGTTCGCTTCAGGTATTTGAAAATGTTTTTCACATCCGTCATGTGAGGTTTGCGTGGATTAGCTTGGAACATGAAACAATAACAAACAGAGAGCATAATGCCGGGTCTACTAGCTGTTAGATACATAAGAGATCCTATCATTTGTCGATAAAGGGTCATATCAACAGCCGGTTTCTCCAAGGATGGTGTTAGCTTTGTTCCAAATGCCATAGGAACTTTCACTTTGGAAGGTCTTTATGCAGGCTTCCTGATTGATAAATATGCCTTCGGGTCCCTGTCGAATATTCAAGCCAAGGAAAAAGTTAATTAGACCCATTGATCTCATTTCAAACTTAGTCTCCATCAACTTCCTGAATTCAGCAGTTAAGCTAGGATTTGTGGAACCGAAGATGATATCATCAACATAAATTTGAACGATCATTAAGTGGTCACCCTCTTTCTTGTGAAAGAGAGTTCGTTCATCCGGACCTTGTTTAAACTTGTACATTTTTAGATAACGAGTACGAGTTTCATAACATGCTCTAGGAGCTTGCTTCACACCATAGACTGCTTTATCAAGAATATAATAGTGATCAGGATACCTTTCGTTCATGAAACCCGATGATTTCTTAGCATATACTCTCTCCTCTAGTTCTCCATTTAAGAATGCACAGTTGACATCCATTTGAAACACTTCAAAGTTTTTGTGTGCAACATACGCCTGAAAGATTCGAACCGATTCCAACCATGCTGTTGGAGTGAAAGTCTCTTCGTAGTTAATTACAACTAACCGATCCTTGTTGAGAATAATATTTCCCTCTTTGTCCATATTGTTTCTGAAAACCCATTTTAACCCAAAAACAAATGCATCTTTTGGTGTGGGAATCAGTCTCCAAACCCGGTTTCGCTCGAATTCATTAAGTTCGTCTTGCATAGCTTGAACCCAGTCAGAATGGTCAAGTGCAATATTAACCATTTTTGGTTCTATTTTGAAGAAAAACGAATTAAACATGTAGAACTCTACTTGAGAACAGAGCAGTTTGTTTTGCTTTTATTTGAGACCGAGTTAGAACACCCTCAGATGAATATATGCTTCACCAATGACCTGAGTTTTTGGATGATCCCTTTTCCATTTAGTGAGAGGAGGATAGTTTGGATCATAGGAAGGATCCAATTCTACATTTATTTCTTCCTCAAATTCAGATTGAGTGTCGTCGTCAATTGCTTGATTACTCCCCGTCAAATGGTGAGACTATCTCAACATCCGGTTTAGAATGCTCCCCCTTGATTGGACCTTCATTTTTTGAAGTTGGATTCTCCCCCCTAGAATGATGAAACGGTTTTATCCTCATGGTTAGATTGCTCCCCCTAAAATGCGACATCATGGGTTTTTGTTGGTGATGATGTTTCTTCCTGGAATGTATGACTTTCTTGTGGAGGTTCGCTCGGACCGAGCTGTTCGGTTGGTTCCTTGTGTTTGCTTGACATTTCTTTTGCTGCTTCATCGATAATTTTCTTCAAGTTGTCGATTATGTTGTCAGCAACCTTCATCTCAGAATGAATTGCTCATTCTGGTTCATCAAAAAGCAACACATATTCATCAAATAGATTTGAAATAGGAGCCGAAACTTGACCTGATTTAGGAAAGATTTCCTCCGATTGATCAATGCTTGATTGAAGCTTCTTTACATATCTATCATCAAAGGTGACATAATAGGTTTCCTCAATTCTCTTTAAACGTTTATTTAGAACCTTATATGCCTTTGAGGTTACGGAGTAACCAAGAAAGATCCCTTCATCAACCTTGACGTCGAACTTGTTTCGGTTCTTTTTGGAATTTAAAACAAAAAGCATCTTGAACCGAACACATGGAAGAACTTGACATTCAGCTTACGATTATTTAGGATTTCATATGGGGTGATAGAGAATCGCTTGTTGATGAAGGATCGGTTCTGGGTATAACAGGCAGTAGCGATCGCATCATCCCATAAGTACAAAGGTAAGGAAGCGAAGCTAAGCATGTTTCGAGCTGCTTCACACAGAGAGCGGTTTCGCCTTTCAACTACGCCATTCTGTTGTGGAGTGTAGGGATCAGAGAAGTTGTGAGACACTCCCTTATCAACAAGAAATTCTTCGAGCTATTGATTCTTGAATTCCAATCCATTGTCACTTTTTATATTCCTGACCATCTTTGGCAGTTGAAGTTCCACTTGCTTTATAAATGCCTTGAGCTTTGGAGTTACTTCGTTCTTCTGTTTAAGAAAGAAAACCCAAGTGAAACGTGAAAATTCATCAACGATTGCCAATATGTACTTACTACCACCAATGCTTTCTATTTCCGAAGGACCACATAAGTCGATGTGAAGAAGTTAGAGTGGTTCGATGATCTTTCTGTTAATACAAGCTGGATGACTCTTTCAACTTTGATTTCCCATCTTGCATTCAGCGCACAAGTGTTCCTTATCAAATTTCAGAAGAGGAAGTCCTCGTACATGATCACCAATAACCAACTTGTTGATATCCTTGAAGTTGAGATGTGAGAGCCTTCGGTGCCACAGCCAACTTTCGTCAGAGTGAGCTTTCGTTAGAAGGCATACATATGGCTTCCCTCGTATTGGATTGAGATGAAGAGGATACATTTCACCCTTTTGCTTAGATTTCAACAAAACATTCTTTGTATTCTTTTCAACAACTTATGAACCTTCATCATCCAACGAAACCTTTAAGCCAGTTCCCACCACAAGTTGTGAAACACTGATTAGATTATGCTGTAATCCCTCCACATATGCAACCTTCCTGATTGAGAATTACCCGTTTGTGATCATTCCATAGCCTTTGATTGTTCCATATGAATTATTCCGATATTTGACACATCCACCATCCTTAAGGACCCGAAACTCCCTTAGCTCTTCCGTTCTTCCTGTTATGTGACGTGAGCAGCCACTATCAATGTATCATTCGTCATCGAACTGCTTGTTACTCACAGCCTACAAAAATTAAGCAGATTTAGGAACCCAAAGTTTCTTGGGTCCTCATGAGCCTTTTACAAGACAAGGAATAACAATAGAAAGATCAACCAAATATGTTCTTTTTATTAAAGTGGTTTCATCTTTTCTTTTGATGGTGAATACTTTGATTTTATTACTTTCCACTTTCGGTTTATTTGAATCAGGTTGGTTATTTTTATTTTGATTCTCATTAGCCTTTTGATTCCTGTGGTTAGTTGTTGTCTTCTTGGCATGAACTTCAGAATATGAGACTTGCTTCCCATTTCCTTTGATATCCTTCACTAGGTTTTGCTTCGGTTGTTGATGAAGGTTTTCGGGTTTAGGACCGAAAATTGTCTTTTTGTTCTTAACATTACTGGATTCGACACGAACAATGCTACTTTGGTTTGTTTTACTGCATGATTGACAGTGAGTGCATAGGATTTTGCTTGCATAAGGCCCTTCTTTCGCCTAAGGATTTGAAACTTTGTGAACATGGTTGGTGTTTTGAGAATTCCAAAATTGTTTCCTTTCTTTAAGATTTTCTGGTATCTTCTATTATTTTGACATGTTTGCTCAACAAGTTGTTTTTGAGACTTGTGAATATTTTCTTTTGGTCTCGGTTCCTCTTTACTTGCTTTGCTTAGAGATGATCCAGTTGAACCCTTTACTAGTTAGCTTTGAGTTTTTTTTAGTACCACTTGTACTTGGCTTATCAAAGCTTGAAGGCTTGTTAAGTGGCTCAGCCACATATCTACCTTTGACTCTCCATTAGGTTTGCTCTAATAGACCTATTGTTTCGTCTGCATTGTCAATGGGAGCCGACCATAAAAAAATTTCACACCCTTCAGTGTTGTCTTCATCCACCAACAAAGTAAGCTCCACTGTTTGCCTTTCGGTAACTCCCGTAGTAGTATATACTTGATTTGCAACTGTCTGCACCTTTTGATATAAAAATGCTTTTTCTCTACGGACTTTGGACTTATATTTGGATGTACAAGCGAACTCAACTGAATTTTCAGATATGAATGGCTTTGTTGGTTCGGACTCGCTTTTGAGGAATTCAGAACAGTCAACGTCATCCTTTAAGGAAATTTCGCTCATATCATTACCCTCATCAAATTTAGAAGAATTTTCTACTTTCATTTTGTGTTCTGAATTTAATTTGGTTATCAATGAGTCAAATTTTTGAATGGTTTCAGTCTTTATGTCCAATTTATCATTTTCGTCCAACAAATTCCTAAGCATGTCCTCATGGTCCTTGGATTTTATAAAGGACTTAGTTTTGTCCAGACCTATCCTGTAAGCATCCAAAACTTCATCTGATGATACAATTGATTCACAGTTGTAACAACCTACATCTACTTCATCCTCCTTAAATTCAAGAAATGGCGAGATCATTTTGTGAACCTTTTTCCCAATATCACAATTTAAGTGCAAATGAGTAATATTAGTGAAAACACGTCTAGCTATTAAACAAAAAATATTCAGTTGTTTTAAAAGCATTAAATTTTCTCGCTATAAATAAATCAGCTCATCCCTCGATCTAACTAACTCTAACTCCGTCTTCTCGATCCACATTCTTCACTCCTCACTCTTGGATGTTGCCCTGCTAAGTTGGTCGGTTAGGTTAGCATTTGTGAGGCGAGTTTGCATAAGGCTACCACTTAAACTTGAAAACTTAAATTTTAATTTGTTTAATTCCTTTTCATAGTTTCTTACAGGTATTTTAAGTGATTTGAGAATAGATTGTACCTTCTTAATTAACTAATCACAGTCGCTAATCGTTTTGCTCATAGGCTTGGCAACGAAACATTTATCTTCCTTTTGATTCGTTTAAAAAGACACTCTCCCTCGCTTGTGGAGCCCCTCATTTGAGAGGCTCCGACAGTTACCATGAAGCATTTCCCTGCAAGCTTAGATTTATCTACTTTGGCCACAAAAGCCATGCCATGCATTGGTTTACGCACTTCTTCATCTTCAGACTCTATCGACCAGACTTCTACTCCACTGAATTTATCATCGACCATGTTCTCCTGCACAACCAAACCATTCATAGCTTTGTTAGAGGTTTTCTTCTTCTTTATCTCCTCCAGCTTGCGTGTATGATATTCTTCATCATCTTCACCCTCTTTCTTCTCTGACAGCTTTCTCAACATGCAATCTTTGGCAAAATGGTTTTTGCCATGGCAGAAGTTGCAATCGTATCTGGAGTCTCCCACCAGCTTGCTCTCCTTCTTCTATTCTTCTTTCAAGGATTTTTTTTGACATCCTCTTTAGTCTTTTCTGAGCTATAGCTTCCCTTCCAGTTTTGGTTCTTGGTGACAGAGAACTTATTACGAGCAAATCGCTTCGAGTTGGAAACCGTCATTGCATATTCTTTTCTTGTAAAATCATACTCTAACATTTCTGACTCTTCTCATCCTCTGCTACATTCTTCGCTTTGGATAGAAGGGCCAAGGATCCCATGTCGGACACTACTTTCGCTTCTTTTGACACAACACTTTCGTGTGACTTGAGGCTTCCCACCATCTTCGCCAAGGAATAAGACTTAAACTACTCATGGGCCTTCATAGTTGAAACTACAGCCATCCATTCAGGTCTTAAACCATTCAAAAATGTGACCTTCTATTCGATCACTTCTCTTCCAATACCATGCTTAATCATTTTGCTTAGAAGATGGTTGAAGCGATTGAAAGTCTGAATGAGTTTTTCATTTGTTTTCTGTTGAAATGCACCGAACTCTGAAAGCAATAGATTTTGGATGGAGTGTTCCAAGTCTTCATTAGTTGAATACAACTCCTTGAGTCTATCCCATATCTTTTTCGCTGTGGTGCATGGGCTAACCAAACGAAAGGTATCGGGCTGCAAGGCGAACCTTATCATTCTCATGGATTTTACGGTACACAATAACTTGTCCTTCTCATCTTGAGGAATTTTATCCACATCAGTTACGAGTGTATTGTATTCCTTTTGAGTCTTAACTGTTCTATTTGTTCCAGAATGAACAAATGGACCCAATGTTATCGCTTCCTAGATTAGATAGCCATTGTCTTCAGATCCAACCACATAATCTTCAAAGTGATGCTTCCAAAATTCATAATCTTGAGTGTATAGGAATGGAATCCTCGTTGTAGATCCAATGTTGTTGGAGATATTGATTAGGTTGGTTTGAGAATCATCGAGAGATATGATGAACTTTTACAGATTTCTGCAAGAATCAGACTTGTAAAGATTGAATTAGGGTTTTTATCAAAAGCAAGAAATAACATCAATGAAGAAATGGTGGCTCCTATAAGATCGATAGATTCAACGGATATCAAGAAAACAATAATAATCAATGACAAGCAATAAAACACACAGATGAATCAAACATATGTCGAATGATTAATATGATCCACCTCAGAAGAATTTAATGTGAATTGGTACTGCAGAGGTGTGCTAGGGTTACAATACTTGATATGGAAAATAAACAAAAGCGTTAACTCTATAATGCATGCATGCACTATTAATATATATATATATATATATATATATATATATATATATATATATATATATATATATATATATATATATGTAAACCCTAAAACTAAACATGGTCGGACAGGCCCAAAACACAAGTACAAAATGGGCCGAACAACTAAGGCCTAGTGGCGCAACCCCTTAAACTCAACTGAATGCTTCAAACAATTGCATAAATCATTAATTTAGAAGTAGGTTACGAAACTGATAAAATTTTAGATTTCTTAGGATTTCATGAAATTAAGGATTATAATTTTCCTTTTTCTTGCACTTAATCACTTATAACAAGAAAACAAGGCAAAGGTAAGGATTTAGAATCATCACCACCCAATGCCACCATGGCAGTGGTTTTCATTTGCAACAACCACCACTAGTGGTGGTGCACTTTCAGCATAGAAACAAGAAGAATGGAAAGAAACATGAACAATGGAATACATCTAAATCGAATCCCCATTCTCGAACAACCTTAACCAAGCCTTCCTAACACCTTAAGCCTTCTTTTATCATTGACCGGTTAGGGGACCTAATCGTGGTAGCAGCGTTGGTAGTTCTCCAGCATGGTGGTGGCGCTAGACGCCGACAAAAAAAAACAAAAAACAAAAACAAAACGAAAAAAAAGAGAAATGAACTAGGATTGTAGCTCCATTGTTCAAACGAGAGGGAAGAATGAGAAGAAATGCTTCTCCTATTGTTCTTCAAAATCACATGCACACTTGCACAATTGAACTTGCTTGGAAAAAGCAGCCCTTCCACCCCAATTTTCCACAAAATAAACTTCAAATGTGACCAAAACAACCCTTCCACACCATAAGATTAACAAATAAAGTCTCCCAGATACTTTCCATTCATTTTTATTAATAAAAAACATCTCGAGCACTTTAAACAATAGAATAAAATTTTGAAAACTCGATGCATTACAAGTCCCCCCCCCCCTGGTGCTTAAATCAGACTTCATCCCCGCAGTCACTGGTAGCCAACTACTCAGGATAATGCGCCCACATCTTTGTTTCTTGCTCCCAGCTTCCTTACTCGAACATTAATGTTATATGAACCTATGTACTGAGTTTCTAAGTTTCCTTTGTTATGAAACTTAATGACTCATTTCCATGGAGAAACGTTCAACAAGATGTAACCTCCATCTTGAAACTTCAAGTCCGAACACTTTTTGTCAATGTGGATCACCTTCCGATCCTATGTGGTCACCAATCACTTAAGTAGCAAATAGATTAGCGCGTTGTCATCAGCACGATTATCTATGCTCCCTAGCGTTCGATGACGAAACTCGCCCTAACATGTAGGTGTCCTGCACTACCCACCATACGATAGTTCAAAAAAAGATCTTCCTAATGGTGGTGTTTGCTTGATACCTCTGGTATAGGTACACACTTGACCATTTTATTTCAAATGACTCTGACTATCCCGATCAACAGTAGAACCTCACTAGAAACTCTTACGCATTTGACATCCTTATCTAGAAATGCCACTTCTTTTTCCTTATCAATCAACAATATCAATAACATGGACAAGGCGTAACCCTCCACTTACTAGTGATCTTCCATCAATACATACAGTGCAAAGTTTTATATTATTTCTCTTTCACCCAACGCCTCAGATCTTGCATCAAACACATACCTAACAGTCTCACCAATGAATTATCAGACAATCAGACTGAATAATTTAACCATGCATACAATACCTACAATTTATACACCCATATACCATTCCTTTAGCTTACGACACCTTGCGGGTCTTGATGTCCTCCCAATCGGGCATGTCTCACTCACAACCAACACCTCAATGCACATGTATGCATGAAACCATCATCCCACTGACCTGAAGGAACCCAACCATTATCCTACATCTTATTAAAATAGTAGAAAATAACAAAATTAAATATCGAACCCTAGGAACCTAGATCTATCTGGTCTTCGGACCATGCCTCGAATCTTGAAGCTATAATCAAACAAGAACATGCAAAGGGGCCCTCACCATGACCCAAAAACAGAGCCTATCCAAATACCTATTACATGAATCGACGTTGATGAATCAAAATTCCTGACAAACATTTACTCGAATCAAGTTGCAACTGCTTTAGATAATCGAATATGTGACATTCTTGAATACCTAACAATTCGCATTGATATAATATTCCTAAACTAAATCATGAATCTCTGATGGTTGTTTTCTTTTCTCTTTCCTACATGTGTCACTTGAATAGACTAGAGATTGTTGGATTAATGTCTGAGTCCATAACTATAATTGGTGAGACTTGACCCAACCCGGCATGGTTCATTTGGGTTGCATGGCACCATGCATTTGGATAGACTATAATGAGAGAAATAACACTTAAGGTTTGTTAATATATTATAAGTTCTAATATATTAATAAGATTATTTAATTAGTATTGATCAAGAATTAATCTAGGATTAATTAAGTGATCAAAAGAAGACTAATTAAATATATGGGTTGATTGTGTAAATCATCCATACTTGTATAGTGGGCTAATGCTCCATGGATTATCAAGTTGGGCTAAAACCATAAGATGCTCCATGGTGTATTTGAACCCATAGATCCAAGGAAATGGAAAGTCATGACAATTAGGGTTTACCCTAATTGTAACACTATATAAAGATCATACTCTTGGGAAAACCGGCCACTATGAGTGCATAGAAAGGGCTAGCCGATTTTATTCCATGTGCATTTGGTGTTGTGTGAACCATTTCAGGTGTCACACTTGTGGCACTAGGAACTCAAGCTTCATGAAGACAAGCTACATCAAACAAAGGTATGTATTCTATCCATTTGATTAACCAAGTATCAAGTATTGTATGCTAGATAGGGTAATACCATGGAAAGTTCATATTTGCATGTATAATAGAGAAAACATAGATCCAAGGTATTTAGCATTGGATGTACACTTAGGAGGGTTAGAATGCTCAAAATCCAACAGAGATTTCAAAAATCTACAACCGTTGCCTCAGGTCATCCCCCCCCCCCCCAAAAAAAAAAAAAACCCGAGGTCTGCATAGTCCGTAAATGGTTACTCGAGATGGGTAACTTTCCCCAACTAAGAATTCGAAAACATTTGTCGCTTCCCCTTGACTGGTCGAACTCCTAACTATCTTAGGTGGATCGTACAATTTAGATTCTACATAATTATGTATAATACGAAACTAGGTAGAAATTTCCCTTCACCAAAAGTGTTGGAGTTTCCCAGGGCTAACACTTGGAAACTCCCATAAAATCGGTACATATTCAAATGTCTTCTTTTTACATCGTTGTACATATTCGTCACGAGTGCTAAATACCTGACACCATTTTGATTAGTGGTATCTCCAATTTCTTGTGACTAGACATATTGATGTGCCCCTTCTAGGGTATAACCTTGTATCAGTTGTTCTCCTAATTTTGGGTTTGGACTCATACCTGTTGGCGACCACAAACGAACAACGCATCAACGATGTCCTTAAAATCTATCTCAACTCTAATACATAGTCTCTGCATCACTATCGGAGCCAAGTTAATCTGTTTCCTTTAACTTCTAAAGGTGGTCTAAAACTCCCTTAACAACATCATCATCTTACCAAAAATGAACGATTCTAGTAGGTATTTCGCTCATAAGTTAAAATTGCTTTAAGCACCCACACACAATACATAATCAAATAGACAGTCAAATAACTAATTCTAAGCTATGGCAACCTACTCGTGTAGCTTCCCAAACATGGTTACACTAAAAATGATACAAATTCAACTATATATACTTGAACATATGTAACTAGGATATGATAACAAAAATTTAAGGCATAAAAAAACATACCAGTGAGGTCTTGAGATCATGTCTCCGCCTCCTACAAAACCGTAGGTGATGGGGTATGTGGCATCTCTAATGCTAAACGTGTACAGTTATCATTAATGTGACCACCTTGTGGCAATTCTTCTACCCCTCTTTGGTTTGAACTCATTCATGTTGGCGATCACAAACTAACAATGTATTAACCATGTCCACGAAATCTATCTCTACTATAATACGTAGTCCCCACAACACTATTGGAACCAACGCGATCGTTTACCTTTAACTTCTGAAAGTGGTGCAAAACTCCCCCAACAACATCATCATCTTGATAATACTGAACGGTTCTAGGAGGAATCTCGTTCCCAAGAAAATATTGGTCTAAGCACCCACACACAATAGGGAGTGGTAGCACTTTTAGCATCATGACACATCATTTGTTTTTTTTTTATTGCGATGCCAGTTTTTTGCCTATCATCTGGCTAACACCTTTTTCTTAGCATTTCCTTGGGAGTGGTAACACCCCTAACACTCCTTATTTTATATTAAATAAATTATATTTTTTTTAAACACAAACCAATGATACACGTATACATCACCTCTGTCATAGTAGAAATATCACAAACCAATGATGCTTTGGCAAGTATATGCCTTGGCAAATATTGGCCAAGGATTTTTGTCACACCCCAAAACCAAGAACGGCGGAAACATTCCGGGGTAGAGGACGTCATGTACAGTATCACAACAGTGTAAAGTAGTAAATAAGCAACAACATCATCCATTGCATTATAAGTAAAGTTTTAATACATGTGTGTTCTTTCATTGTAATAAGACACCAAAAATATACAATCAAAATAAAAGACGAGACTTGTCTGTGCTCTGTCTTCTCAAAATCTGGCCATCATACATGTCTACTGGTGACCTGAGAATACAAGTTATTTTGATAGAGAGTATCAGCTTTAAAGCTGGTGAATTCATAAGTAATTAAGTGTCATTGTCTTGCTTAGAAAAACTGTTATGAATGTCATGTAAAACCTTTAAGTAAGACAGTTGATATAAGTATGAAAAACCCTAAGAAATCCCTTATTTCCTACTAGTATGAAATGTAGTCTTCTACCAAGACCCGAATGTTTTGTTATGACAATGTAGTCTTCTACCAAGACCTGAATGTTTTGTTATGACAATGTAGTCTTCTACCAAGACCCGAATGTTTTGTTATGACAATGTATTCTTCTACCAAGACCTGAATGTTTTGTAAGTAAAATGATAGTTTTTCCTTCTTTTTTACTACTACAAACAGTAATTGGTCTAACTCATCGTTTATGTGAATATATCACAAAATAAAGTCAATAAGAAAAATATAACCATGTAAGTGTTATCCCTGGATACTAGGACTAACACGCCATCGCAGTAAGCGATATGTATAACCTAATGAACATCCAAAGATTGTCCAATTGTCCTCTGTAGCAGCAGCAGGTTGGAGGAAGTGTTAGTCTCGTAGCCGACTCTTAATATAAGTGGTAACCTAATGATCATCCGAAGATTTTCATCTCATCCTCTGTTGCAACACCAGGGTGGAGGAATGGTTAGTTCTAATATCAATCTATCTAATATAAGTGATAACCTTAGACATCTGTGGATGTTCATCACCCAGTGGTGCTAACAGTTGGGTTCCGGAATGGTTAGTCCTGTCTAGACATCTCGTCGAATAGGGATAGGCAGGAAAATTTACACAGAAGGTACGAATATATCTTCCTCATAACTCTAGGTACAAGTATCCAGGTAAGTGAATACAGGATAATGTATCTATGTAACGGTACTCATGTATGGTATTCATGTAAGCGTATTCAGATAAATGTATCTATGAAAACGTACTTATGTATCATGTAATCCTAGATAAATGTACTCATGTATCATGTAATCCTAGATAAATGTACTCATGTATCATGTAATGTACTGGTATAGACTCATAAATGAACTAATTCTTGTGTGATTCCTTGTAATAGGAACATTGTTTTGTATCTTCTAACTATCCCTATGATAATTAACTGAAAGGTAATTGTTTGTTCAAGAAGGTAAACGTAATGGTTTTGCAAGGTATCTAAGAGTTTTAAATAATAATTAAGAGTGACTTGATGTCATGTTAATAAAAATTTCAAAACTAATACTTTTGTTATCAAGGTATTTTAAGATGGAAAACCATTTCATGCATCACATTTTGTAGTACGTGAAATCTGCTGGATGAAAACACAGTTATAAAATATATATGAGTGATTTAATAACATGCTATTAAACACAGTTATAAACACAGTTATAAAATGTGATGCATGAAATGGAAAACCATTTCATGCATCACATTTTGTAGTACGTGAAATCTGCTGGATGAAAACACAGTTATAAAATATATATGAGTGATTTAATAACATGCTATTTTCTACTTGTATTCCCCCCCCCCCCATTAAAGCATTTAAAAACATTTAAAATATTCATTTAGGGGTATGAACTCACCTGTAGATGGTGGTTTGGACGCATTGAACGGTGTCGGATTGTTAGGTGTCAAGTGAGGACTTGTACACACACTATGATCCTAATGAACATATAATCATACATATATGCACCCAATTAGTATTAAATTACTAATTGTAAATGTTAAGACATCCTAGAACATGATAAACACTTTATATAAGTGTTATAAACCCTAAGGATTGCATCTAAGTTGTTGTGGGACAAGGCAAATGGGTTTAGGGTTCCAAAGGACCTCATACTTGAGTTTACTCTCCATATAATCCCACACATGGAGTTTACGATCACAAACTCTTGAGTTTACGGCCGTGAACTCCTAAACTTGGTGTTATTTTGTGTTTTGAGGTTCTAAATGATCCCTAGAAGTATTCCAACTTGGTGGTTTAATTCTTGGAAGAGTTTAGGGCATAGATACACTCCTTTGAGGAGTTTACAGTCCAAAGGCCAAATCCGTTTGAGTTTACTGCCGTAAACTCTTATGAAAGGGTGTTTTTGATGCTTTCAAGTCTTATACACATGTAGGATATGCTCTAGACTTTTACCTAAAGCAAATGAAGGCCTTAGGCACACCTTGGTGCCTTAAATTGATGTTCATGGCCCAAGCACACTCATAGGGCCATAAACTCTCAAAATAGGGGTTTTTGGATGTGTTTAAGTCCTTAATTTTAGTGGAAACAATTCCTAGTAATTGTCTAAGGCTTTAGGTGTGTTAAAATCACACTTTGGTCCAAGTTTTTGGAGTTCATGGTCTAAGATCTTCTTCGGCCGTGAACACCAAATCTTTGGTGTTTCTTTGTTGTTTTCTTGTCCCAGTTACACCTATATACAAGCCTAAGGTAGTAACATATGATGGGGAAAGGCTAGGCATCATTTTCGGGAGTTTACAACCCAAGAACACCTTGGGGAGTAAATTCCTAAATCTAGTTGTTTAGCTATCTAATCTATGTTATAAACATATTAAGAGCTATATAACACTAGTATAGAGAGGTACTCACGATTTGGGATGAAAACCCAAAGATCCGTGAGAGAGAAAATGACTTTTCTCTAGTTGTAAAAGTGAATAATGAATGAAATCGGTTTAGAAATCTATTTATAGTCCTGAGATTTTTGGCAGAAAATATTTTATTCCCGAAATGATCTCTAATATAATAGAGTGTTGGAATACCAGTGTTGCACAAAATTGTAGTGCATCCACTCTCCTGATATTTCTTGAAGTGTAAACCCTAAATTACTCAAACTTATACGGAAAGTCTGAAAGTTTACTATGACTGATATAACTTCTATTAAAGTGATATTGTTTGTACATAATGGAAATTTCGGGTTGTCACATCATCCCCCCGTTAAAAGGAATTTCGTCCCGAAATTAGAATTTAAGAAAATAAGAAGTTACAATTAACTAAGCGAAAAGATGAGGGTATTTCAGTTTCATCTGATCCTCTCGTTCCCAAGTGAATTCAGGTCCACACTTTGCGTTCCAACGAACCTTCACTATTGGGATATGGCTCTGCTTTGCTTGCTTGACCACTCGGTCCATGATCTCTACTTGTTCCTCCACGAAGTTGAGGCTCTCGTTGATCTCGATCTCGTCGAGTGGAATAACAAGAGTCTCATCGGACAGACACTTTTTCAAGTTCGAGACGTGGAAGGTAGGATGTACGTTACTGAGTTCGTGCGGTAGGTTAAGTTTGTAAGCTACAGGGCTGATTCTCGCGAGGATCTCGAAAGGCCCTATGTATCTTGGATTGAGCTTCCCACGCTTTCCAAAGCGTATTAAGCCCTTCCAGGGTGAGACCTTTAGTAGGACTCGGTCGCCCACCTGGAATTCCAACGGTTTCCTTCGCTTGTCAGCGTAGCTTTTCTGTCGGTCTTTAGAGGCTTTCAATGGTTCACGAATTTGAACAATCTTCTATGTCGTTTCCTGAATGATCTCCGGACACGTGAGAGTGATTTCGGGAACTCGTCCATCAGCTAACTGGGTATCACCCACCTCAGCCCAGCACAGAGGGGATCTACACTTTCGGCCATAGAGGGCCTCGAATGGAGCTACCTTTATGCTCGTGTGATAGCTGTTGTTGTAGGAAAATTCGACGAGGGGTAAATGGGTATCCCAAGCTTTTCCAGAGTCGATCACACAGGCACGCAACATATCTTCTAAGGTCTGGATAGTTCTCTCACTTTGCCCGTCGGTCTGTGGATGGTAGGTCGTACTCATGTCCAGCCTAGTTCCTAGGGAACTTTGTAACGACTATCAGAACCTTGAAGTGAATCTACTATCTTTGTCTGAGATGATAGATAAGGGAACACCGTGCAGTCTTACAATTTCCCTAATGTAAGTTCTTGTAAGTTTCTCCATCTTGTCTATTTCTTTGATTGGCAAGAAGTGTGCAAACTTCGTCAGTCTATCGACGATAACCCATATGGAATCAAGTCCACCTGTCGTCTTGGGCAATTTGGTTATGAAGTCCATAGTGATCCACTCCCACTTCCTTTCTGGTATCTCCGGTTGTTGTAAGAGACCGGAGGGTTTTTGGTATTCGACCTTGACCATCGCGCAAGTATGGCATTTACTCACGAAGGTAGCAATATCTGCTTTCATGTTAGGCCACCAGTATAACTTTTTAAGATCCAGATACATCTTATCTGAACCCGGGTGTACGAAATAACAAGTGTTGTGAGCCTCTGTCATGACCAAGTCTCTGAAGCCACCGTGTTTCGGTGTCCAGATCCGATCCATGAGGTATAAGGCTCCGCCACCCTTGACTTCCAAGTTCTTATCCATCCCTCTAAGGGATTCACCTACCATGTTTTTCAGGTTTCAAAGTGTCGAGCTGAGCCTCCTTAATTTACGTGAACAAGTGTGAATGGATAGTTAGAGTCAAAGATTTGACTCTACGACCAGTATATTCTTTCCGACTCAGGGTGTCGGCTACTACATTGGCTTTACCCGGATGATAACGAATTTCGCACTCGTAATCACTGAGTAGATCTACCCACCATCGTTGTCTCATGTTGAGCTCTTTCTGGTCGAAGATGTTTTGTAGACTCTTGTGGTCTGTAAAGATCGTGCTTTTTGTACCATACAGGTAGTGTCTCCAGATCTTTAGAGCAAATACGACTGCTCCTGGTTCAAGATCATGGGTGGTGTAGTTAACATCATGTGTCTTCAGCTGTCTCGAGGCATAGGCTATGACTTTATCTCGCTGCATCAGAACACATCCGAGTCCTTGATTTGATGTGTCGCAATAGACAATGAAGTCTTCTATCCCTTCGGGGAGGGATAGTATCTGTACGGTGCACAAGGCTCATTTGAGCGTTTGGAACGCTCTTTCTTGTTTCTCTTCCCAGTCAAAGGCCACACCTTTCTGGGTCAGGGTTGCCAGAGATTTCGCTATGCTAGAGAAGTTCTGAACGAACCTGCGATAGTAGCCAGCGAGACCTAGAAATTGATGAATTTCTGTAGGTCTCTTCGGTGCTGACCAGTTCTTAATGGCCTTGATTTTGGAAGGGTCCACGTGTATTCCTTCTTCGCTAACAACATGGCCTGAAAATTCGACTCATCGGATCCAAAATTCGCACTTGGAGAACTTCGCATAGAGCTTCTCCGCTCGCAATGTTTCTAAGATTCTACGGAGATGTTGACTATGTTCATCCTTACTTCGAGAGTAGATGAGTATGTCATCAATGAAGATGATCACGAACTGATCCAAGTAAGGACGACACACCCTATTCATCAGATCCATGAATACTACGAGTGTGTTAGTTAATCCGAACGACATCACTACAAACTCGTAGTGTCAATAACAAGTTCGGAAGGCAGTCTTGGGAACATCCTCCTCTAACACTCGTAGCTGGTGATATCCGGATCGTAGATCTATCTTTGAGAAGTAGTTGGCTCCTTGAATTTGATCAAATAAATCATCAATGCGCGGCAAAGGATAACGATTCTTAATGGTAAGCTTGTTGAGTTCTCTATAGTCGATGCACATACGAAACGATCCATCTTTCTTCTTGATGAACAAGAACGATGCTCCTTATGGTGAGAAGCTTGGCCTAATGAATCCCTTCTTGAGAAGTTCGTTAAGTTGACTGGAAAGTTCCTGCATCTCGGCCGGTGCCAGACAATAAGGAGATTTGGCTACTGGAGTAGCTCCTGGCACTAATTCGATTCTGAATTCGACTTGGCATTGTGGTGGTAAACCGGGAAGTTCTTCTGGGAAGATGTCAGGAAAGTCGCATACTTCTGGGATGTTCTGAGTGTCTTTCATTTCTTGACTCGTATCGACGACGTGTGCGAGGAATGCATGATATTCCTTTCGCAAGCACTTCTGGGCTTGAATGCATGAAATGATGTGAAGACTCGTACTAGGTTTGTCGCCGTAGATAACTAATGTTTCGTTGTTAGGAAGGTTAAGACGAACTGCTTTTTCAAAGCACATGATGTCGGCGCGAAGAAGACTCAACCAATCCATGCCGATGATAACGTCGAAACATTTAATTTGGACTGGCATGAGATCTATCTTGAAGGTATGGCCATCTAAAGTTAAGGTACAACCTACGTATATGCGGTTAGTACTCTCTGTCTTCCTGTTAGCCATTTCTACCATGAATGTGTTATCTAATGCGCATGGTTTTTTTTAAGCAGGTGTGAAAATTTGTGACTTACTAAACTTTTCTTTGCTCCACTGTCGAAAAGTATGCAAGCATATGAGTTATCGAGGAGAAACGTACCAGTAACTATCGTAGGATTAGCTACCACTTCCTCGTGGCCCAGGGCCATAACTCTTCCTACTCCTCCGGCCATCCCCGCTTTAGCGCAGGTCCTCTTGTAGAGCTGAAATATCTCTTGCAGAGCTTGTGGGAACTCCGTTTTTTCACCGATGACTGACGGTAAATTCTGAGTTTGAGATGAACCAGCTTACCGGGTTGGAATTCTTTTTCTTGATGATGCTTGTTAGCTTGATCTGTCATGCGTTGGCGTGTTCATTCCAAGATGACTTTGAGGTGTAAGATCAGTTGTTGGTGATCTCCTAGTGTTTCCTCAATTGAGGCAAGCTTCGAGCTACCAATTGTATAGTGAGGAGAAACGGGTGGTAGACTTCTATACAAAGCTTGGAATGGTGTCATTTGGATGGCAATGTGATAACTTGTGTTGTACTAGAATTCGGCAAGGTAGAGGTACTTGTTCCAATGGTTTGGCTCGTCACTTGAAAAATATCGAAGATAAGACTCTAAACAACGATTCACGACCTCCGTTTGCCCGTCGGTTTGTGGGTGATATGCACTTCAGTGAAGCAGTTTGGTACCGAATGTCTTGAAAAACTCCTTCCAGAATTAACTGAGGAATAATGGGTCGCGATCCAAGAAAATTGTTTTTGGTAGCCCGTGCAATCTGTAGATATGATGTAGGAAGAGTGTGGCTAATGATGCAATAGTATAAGTGGATGGTAATGAAGTGAAGTGTGCAAACTTGAATAGTCGATCCATTACTACCCATATAGTTGACTTCCCATTGGAAGTTGGTAAATGGGTAATGAAATCCATAGAGATTTCTTCCCATACTTGGCTAGGAATAGGTAATTGTTGTAGGAGTCTGTAGGGTTGTTGTGTCAAATATTTTGCCTGTTGACAGATCAAACATTCTCTAATGAAACATATGACCTATTTTTTCAGACTGGGCCAAAAAAATGTTGCATTGATCCGACGTACGGTCGCTGTGTTTCCTGAGTGACCTCCTCTTGTTGATGAGTGAAACTCGTCTAGGAGTTTTGATCTTAGTGATTCTATTGGTGAAATGAAAAGGCGTTCTTTGAAGTAGATTAACACATCATGAATCGGGTAGCCTGGATAGTTGTTAGGAGTGGTTGAAACTCGTTGTAGCCAATTACACCCCTTAGTAGTGGTTGTGTAGTAATCACGAAGTTCTAGTAACCATGGGGAGGTGGGGAAAGAGAGCACCAGTAGGTGGTTATCTTTTTGGCGGCTTAGGGCGTCGGCGATGCGATTATCTTTGCCTGGTTTATAGAACACTTCAAAGTCATATCCCAATAGCTTAGGAGCCCATTTATGTTGTTCATGAGTATGGATGACCTATGTGAGCATGTGATTGAGGTTGTGTTAGTTTGTGAAGACCCAGAAACGGTGACCTAGGAGGTATTGACACCATTTTTTGATTGCTTCTATTATGGCATAAAGTTCTCAGACATATGTAGAGGCTACCTGTATACGTGGGCATAATTTCTTGCTAAAGAAATTAATCGGTTTATCAGAATGAGAGAGTAGCGCTCCGATACCCGTCCCAAAGCATCCATGGTGACATAAAAAACTTCATCAAAGTTTGGCAATGCAAGGGTCGGGAAATCGAAGCATTGCCATCGTTAACTCTTCGAAGGTGGTGGTGGCATGTTGTGTCCACTATAATGTAGGCTACTTGATTCGGTAGGTTAGGGGAGCTGCTATGTGTGAATAGTTGCATACAAACCTTTGATAGTAGCCTGATAGGCCCAAAAGCCTCGTAAACCTGTGAGTGATGTGGGTTTGGGCCAGTCCTTGATTGCTTGTACTTTTTCTGGGTCCGTTGACACACTATCCTTAGAAATCATGTGCCATAAGTATTGAATTTCCTGTACTCCAAATATGCATTTCGACAACTAAGAAAAATACTGGTGTTGGGCGAGTGTTTGAAGTACAAAGCGAAGGTGTGCAAGGTGTTGGGTGCAAGAGCGACTATAGACAAGCATGTCGTTGAAGAAGACTAACACAAATTTCCTTAGAACCGTCTTGAAGATGTCATTCATCGTTGATTGGAAGGAAGAGGGCGCGTTGGATAGTCCAAAGGGAATGACGTAGAATTCATAGTGCCCATCGGTTGTTCTGAAGGCGGTCTTGTGTATGTCGGCTTCATGGAATCTGATCTGGTGATAGCCAGCTCTCAGGTCGAGTTTGGAGAATATGAAGGCATCATGGAGCTCATCCAGAAGTTCATCTACTGTGGGTATGGGAAACTGATCTCGTATGGTTATGGCATTAAGGGCTCGGTAGTCCACACAGAAATGCCACGTGTCATCTTTTTTTTTGACTAGTAGTACTGGTGACGAGAATGGGCTTGTACTTGGTCTAATGATTCCTTCCTTGAGAATGGATGCAATGAGTTTTGTCATGACCTGTTTTTGGAAGTGAGGGTAGTCATATGTCCTTAGATTGACTGGTGAGGAATTAGGTTGTAATGGGATTTGGTGGTCATGTGGTCGAGATGGTGGTAAGGCGGTGTGTTTTGTGAAGATATGGTGGTAAGGCGGTGGGGGACTCTGTTTATTGAGGTTCGAAGAGAAGGATATACATTGATGCCACATATTGTTTTTATAGAAGATGGTGGATGGAGCTAGTGGTGGCTGGTGATGCTAGGGGTTCTCCCTCTAATGTGATGGTTTGATCGTGGTGTTTGAATGTGATCCGGGGAATGGAAAAGGCGGATGTGATAGACCCAAGAGATCCCAACCATTGGAGATCCAACACTACATCAGCGCCTGCTACTGGAAGGATAAAAAATAGGATAGTGAAGTTGGCTAAGCATAAGTGTAACTAGACATTTGGGCAATAACCATTGCAGTGAATGTGGGACCCATTTCCCACCATGACAGAAAACGTGGAGATAGGGTTAGTGGGTAATTTTAAGAATGTAGCGATGTATGGTTGTACGATATTGTGAGTGCACCCGCAGTCGATCAAAACAGTGATGGGATGTCCCTCGATAAATCCCGTGATACGAAGGGCCCGGGGTGAGAAGGAGCCAAGCAGTGCTGCTGGAGACAAGGACAGAAACTGTGGTTCTATTTCTACTTGGTGTTGGTCGGTAACGGGGCAACCTTCGTGGATATGAACATGTGACCATCTGTTTCTGTTGGCCTTTCTTCTTACAGGGTCTTTTCCTCATTATCGACAATAATGAGAAATTGTGGTGGGCTATACTTGTGACCCGAGTGATATTTTTCCGAACAACGAAAGCTTAATCTGGCGGCTCTTCTTTGTTGCATCGTGTCAAGTGAAACGCGTGTAAAGGGTAAGGTTGGGTTGGGTTTATGTGGGGTTGGGACTTGGGAGGATTCTGGTGGATGAGGGTGGTGTAGTCAATTGTTTGGGATTCGTGGTTGGGGTGGTTGGAGTGTTGATGATTTTAGTAGTAGATGACCATTAGTTTGGTGTAGTGAAATGAGACCAGAAACGATTGTCATTGTTTATGTCTTCAATGAGTTTGGCTAGCCCTATGGCTTCCGTGATGGTGGTGGAGCGGATGATCGCTAGCTCTTGGGAAATCTCTGCACGAAGGCCTAAGAGAAAACAATTTAAGAATGCATTGTTAGGTAGTCTGATGATACAATTGTTAAGTCGTTCGAACTCGGTTTGGTATACGGTGACTGTGATGGTTTGGTGTAATTTAAATAGGGTGGTTTGATGATTGTCATAGGACAAGGGACCGAATCGGGTTTCCAAGCCCTTGGTGAATGCATCCCATGTGGTTAACAGGTTGTTATTGAACAGTACCTATACAAGGTGTCACTGGAAAGGTGGAATGTGACCATGGATAATCGTTCCGGTGGTGGGATTTTGTAGAAGGCAAAGTATTGATCTGCCTGGAATAACCAGTCCAATGGGTTTGAACCATCGAAGGTGTTGACGTTGAGTTTGGGGTCGAAGTTGAAGGTCTGTTTTAGGCATTTGGAATTCTGGTTTGGGAAATGAAGTTGAAGAAGATGGTGGTTCAGGTTTTCTGATCAGTGTGGTCAGGAGGGTGTTAGTCTGTTCATATTGAGTCGTTATCTGCTTCAAAATAATGTCGAGTTGAGACTGGGTGGTTACTTGATTGGCGTTTGATGAGTGGACTAGGTAAGAAATGTTGTCTACCATGGCTGCCATGGAAGCTTCAATGGTGGGTGATCTTTTGGCTGGGGAAAACGCGGCTAATGATTCCGGTTTTGGAGGCATGACTGAGGACGAATTCGATGAAAGCACGAATTGATAGGACCCAGTTCGAGATGGGTAGTCTCCATAGCAATTAGAGTAAGAAGACAACAAGAAAATGGGGCAATTTTGGATAGTATATTTCCAAAGCAAAAACAAACCAAATACTACTAGTGGTCTCCATGATTCCCACAATTCTAGGAAGTGCACTATCAAGCTAGACTTATTCAAGGGACTAAAGAAAAACATGCAAAATAAAGAAAGGTTCAAATACGTGCAGAAAACGACTACTTCTTGACTTGGTCCTCCATTGCCTTCTAATCTTCATAACGGGCTGGCTTGCGAATGTTCCTCCTGGGTCGGTTATGGGCTAAGCTCGTATCATCTACCTACCCATCTTACCATTACTATGTTTGTTTAATATGAAGACTAAATTAGTCGAAGTCAAATATACAACTTATAATGAATTTCAAACGAGAGTGACGAAAAGGAAAAATCATTTATAATGCAAAAGAAAGTTAACACGCCTCATTAAGGATTAATACATACTTTGCTGCAAATAAGGACCACGATCACCTGCTCGAACAAAAGAGTACACGCATGACTTTCAATCCTTAATGTCTTTCAATCCTTAATGTTGCAAGCAAAGTCTAATAAGCAGGATTGATGATAGATTATTCTAAAACAATTTAGAAGTGCTCTATCTAGTATAAGGCATGAATTTTCTTCAATGAGATGATATTTTGAAAACTAACAATTTTCATCTTTCTCTTAGCTTAGAAACGATAACATGAATTTAAAACCCATAAATTCGTAGCAACTACTTTCACCTCTCAATTATTTCGGCATGAATATTTTCCCAATAATAGAGATAAGGACGAAACATAAATTAAAAATAAAATATAATTTTAGTAACAAGTGATGTACGATGTTTGTACGGTGTTGCTCATGATCTGAATAACATATATAATGGTTTTCAAATCAAAATATTGTTTGTCAATCTATATGACTGAGTAAACCATATCAAGAAAATCATATCACCACATCAACAGCAAGTGGGTAACTATAAATCATATGATAATGTCCACCATTAGGAAAAATCGTTCTTTCCTCGAGGATAATATTACCACTGTGACAAAATCATGCATAAAATGGTCGTTATAATCTCAAAACCGTTTAGTGAACTTTGAAAAGATTACATTAATTCAAGTATATAAATTCATAACAAAAACGCAACAAACTAACTAAACCAACTGAATACTCAATCGAATGAAAACATGCATAAAACGGTCGACTTATAATCTGTATGATTTGTATGTATTCTTGTTTAGCCATAATTGGTTGAAAACATATAGTATGCACACAATAATCGAAAAAGATTATCGCAAGTATTTGTTAATTAACAAAACTAAATAAAAATTTATAATTTGAAAAAAAAAAAAAAAAAAAAAAAAAAACTCATTTAATAGTATTTTCATTTTGGGATATATACAATAAAGTCCCAATATTTTCATCGATTTAACAAGAAAGTCCTAAACTTTATTTTTTTGATAGTAAAATCCAAATTACCAGCAGTTTTTGACACTTTTACCATTTTTTCTGGTTAGCCGGTAATTAGGAATTTTTTGTCAAAAAAAAAATAATAAAATTGGACTTTATGTCAAATCGTCAAATAAGATTTTACTGTTAAAAAAATAAAGTTTAAGACTTTTTTGACAAATCGTTGAAAATATTGGGACTTTAGTGTATATAAAATTTTTTTGGTTAGAAATTTAATAGTCTGATACTCTTTAAGTATAAGAGTTATTGAAACTTTCTATAATCAGTTAGATCCTATTGAAATCCTTTACGTTTGCTTCTTGTTAAATCGTTTTTTTAATCTCAACAAACCGACATTGAAAAAAAATTGAGATAATCAAGAAAGAAAGAAATAACCAAGATTGTATTGGCTTTTTGCAGTTTCAAAAATTAAGAAATTAGAAACCTAAAAAAACGAAATTGCCCTGGCTTTATACAAACACAAATAACACATGCCTAGTCAAAAGGATGTGAATGTGGAGAAGGGAAAGAAGGGCAATTTCGTTTTTTTCGGTTTCTTATTTTTCCATTTTTTAGATTGCAAAAAGCCAACATAACCCTGGTTTTTTCTTTCTTTCTTGATTATCTCAATTTTTTTCAATGTCGATTTGTTGAGATTCAAAAAACGATTTAACAAGAAGCAAACGTAAAGGATATCAATAGGATTTAGCTGATTAAAGAAGGTTTCAATAACTCGTATTCTTAAATTGTATCATACCATTAAATTTCTAACCAAAAAAATATATATATATACACTAAAGTCCCAATATTTTCCAACAATTTGACAAAAAAGTCATAAACTTTATTTTTTTGACAGTAAAGTCCTAATTGACGATTTGATAAAAAAGTTCTAAACTTTATTTTGTTGATAAAAAAGTCATAATTACCGGTTAACCGGGAAAAAATAGTAAAAGTGTAAAAAACTGCCGGTAATTTGAATTTTACTGTCAAAAAAATAAAGTTTATGAATTTATTGTCAAATCGATGAAAATATTGGGATTTTACTGTATATATCCTTTCATTTTTCAAGAGCTTTTTACTTTGTTTTTTTTTAAATACTCGTCAAGAACTTCTAAAAATGCCATATAATGGAGCTCTTGGGACTTTGAGAGGGCATTGAGAGGAACGCAACATACTAAAAGTAATATTAAGTGAAATATTGACCCACCAAGATTATATTCTAATACCAAAGTATACAAACTAAAGATGTTAGCAATTTGATTACTATGTAAAACAAGTAAAGAACATACGAACGGAGACAACTGTAGTGAATGTAATTAACATTTAGATGTTTCAAACAATTTACTTTGATACGATACGTAAAATATGAAGTATCACTGTGTTCATCATCAACATTTCTAATAACATATTTGTGTGAGAGAAAAAAACAATATGAGTATAGTATCCGATATTTGTTTGCTTAGATTAAATATAAATAGTCTAAAGTTTAACATTCATCACGAATTCCCAATTACAATTCACAGTGCTCTCTACACAGATTGGAGATTCAATTGAATCGCGGATTTAATAAATATCGTATATGGAAGAAAAGCATTTACTTGAGAACCGAATCCTTGTGTTTGCGACCCTTCAATCATGAGGTTTATAGTTATTTTTGGATATATAAGAGCTGAAAGAAAAGGGTTATGTGTCAATCGATATGATTTTTTAGTGAATTAGTCTAACGAAATACCTTTTGTATAACATAATTTATGTTTTGGATCGTATTCTCAAAGGAACAAATTACAAAATACTATCTTCTTTTCTTTTCTTAAAAGCATAGTGCTTACACTCATTTACTTTATATGGACCTTCTATTTTATTCTTATATACTCCTTTGTTCACCCATTATTCCACTATTATTGTGTTATTGGTTAACTAATGTAGACACCATCCTAATAGTAGTTTTTTGGTTAAAAAAATTAAATAGTTTGTCTTCATAACATTCATTTTATAAGAACAAAATACCAAATTATTGACATTCAACGTTTCCTACTCCTAATTAAGGTAGACTAGCTTTGCACATGTGCGAGTGTACGAGCATACATGAACACTTTTGTGTCGATATATATATATATATATATATATATATATATATATATATATATATATATATATATATATATATATATATATATATATATATATATATATATCGACACAAAAGTGTTCATGTATGCTCGTGTGTGTGTATATATATATATATATATATATATATATATATATATATATATATATATATATATATATCGACACAAAAGTGTTCATGTATGCTCGTACACTCGCACATATCCAAAGCTAGTCTACCTTAATTAGGAGCATGAAATGTTCAATGTCAATAATTTGGTATTTTATTTTTAGTTTTTATAAAATGAATGTTATGAAGACAAACTATTTAATTTTTTTAACGAAAAAACTACTATTAGGATGGTGTCTACATTAGTTAACCAATAACACAATAATAGTGGAATAATAGGTGAACAAAGGAGTATATAAGAATAAAATAGAAGGTCCATATAAAGTAAATGAGTGTAAGCACTATGCTTTTAGAGAGAGAGAGAGAGAGAGAGAGAGAGAGAGAGAGAGAGAGAGAGAGAGAGAGAGAGAGAGAGAGAGAGAGAGAGAGAGAGAGAGAGAGAGAGAGAGAGAGAGAGAGAGAGAGAGAGAGAGAGAGTAGGTTCAAATATTTTTAGCAGCTATTATGTTTCTAAAGGCACCAATCATAGCAAATAATTAAATAATTAATTAAATCAAAAGAGTATTTCTGGGTTTTTTGACACATTCAATTAATGAGATCATTTAATTAAATCCTTTCAATTGAGGGAACAAAATAATTATGTTTGACCTAATATCTCTTTTATCTGACATCTTATTCACCAGAATCTGCTATTCTTCAGTCACAATACCCTTATACCATCGATCCCCTTTGTCGAACCCTTCACCGTGTTCATCACAATCACCGACAACATCCACCATCATCCATTACCACTCTATGAAACAAATCAGACCTGCAAATAATAAAATACGTTGAAGAAAGGACATTTGTTTCTTACTCTCAAAAGTTTCTGAAATGGAGATGACAACAAGAGTGGTGGTGCTGTCGTCACTGCTGGTGGTCGGTTGCTAGTGAATGAATCTTCTTCTGATGTATAGAACGACAGGAAGCGATTTCAGATAGAATTAAACCTGATGAAACAACGATTGTTTCATGGGTTAAGTTGCTTAAAGAATCTAACATCCCTGTTGATCAGTCTCCTCCTCCATCACCTGAGCCTTCGGTAAGAATTCTCTTGTTGGTTTTATGTATATAATATTTTGATGATTTTGTTGTTGAATTTTTGTTATTTCTCCATTATTAAGGTTAAATGATTGTTAGATTTTTGCTAATTTTGCTAATTTTGTTTGATTTGGACACAATTCAGCATGCTCTTTGTACAAAGGAAGCCTCAATGTAATAGAATTCATCAGGGGAGCCCAAAATTTCTCGAATGGGAGGCAAATTTTACAAATTGATTACAACTCTTATTTATGGATGGAAAATTGTTTAACTTGTATATTATTATGCATTAAAATATGATACATAATGATGCAGGAGATGTCCTTAAGGACTTGTTTCCTGAAATGAACAAGTTTTCAAGCGCATTATATTTACTCACAACTCTTGAATTTTATATTCAATCACAACTTTTGAATTCTGTAATGTATTCTATTAAAATTTATTTATATAAATGTAGTTTGTTAGAATGTTTGAGAATAATTGTTGACAACAAGTATATTTGTTTAACTTTTAATGAATTTGTGATGCTTTATGGTTGACTGTATAGTCTCTACTGCATTCTGTTAGAATTTATAGTTTTTATTTTTTACTATATTCTGTCAAACTTTATAGTGTTTAATACATTCTGTCAGAATTTATAGTTTTTAATCTCATAAAGTGCATTAAATTTTTTATTTTTTTTCTTTTTGGATTTTGGTTTTGATGAGGCTAACATTCACGTGGAGAAGGAAGAAAACATAGAGAACGAGAGTGTATTATATCAAAATGTGTTATGCTACAATGTATAAAGTGTTACTTAAAAAATAATATTCTCTCATAATAGATTAGTTTTTTTTGTTAGATATTGATGTTTTTTTTTCTTTTTTCTTTCAAAATGTCGTTATTATTCAATGAATCACAATCATACAATGTAATTATTTTGAATATTATTAGTTCAATAATTGATTTTTTGTAGTCTTTTTAGAATGTATTTACTAGTTTATGGTTGACATTATATCATTCTGACAGAATAAAATCGAAAAATATATTTACTAGTTTATGGTTAACATTCTATCATTATGACATAATAAAATCGGATTTTTAATTTTGAATTAATTTAAAATATTCAGAATTTTTAAAATAAAGGAACTATCCCTAAAAATCCAAAAATTTCCTTTTTGAATATATGTTAATTGACTAAAATGTTGAATTTTGTGTGATTATATGGTATATGTTATCTTATTCTACTATCATAGACCCTCAGATCATAACCTTTGATTAGATTCCATCTAATGGTCCAGATCTGTGCATTCAAGCACATAATAGTTACTAGAAACAAAATAACCTCTCTCTCTCTCTCTCTCTCTCTCTATATATATATATATATATATATATATATATATATATATATTCATTTGAGACCAAACTAATTTTGTGAGACAATGAGACCAATTATATCCCTTGATGAAATATGATCTTATGGTTCTAGAAAAACTTGATTAAGGTACATAATTAAGTACTTTGGGGCATTTTAGTCATTGTTCTAATCTAAATAATCACCACTGGTTTTTCTCACATTCCATAATCAACATAATAGAGAGGTCGTCCCCTTTATCGTCTGATGACTTCTCAATCACAACCAAAAAACCTGAACAGCGGAAACCTTCGGGGGCGGAGGACGTCATGTACAGTATCATAACAAATGTAAAATAGTAATCAAAGAAACAACAACCATTGTATTGATAATAAAGTTTTAACATTGAATACATAACATAGATTGATTGTTTTCAAAAATAGATAACAAAACAAAGACTTGAAGCTACTATACTCCATCTTCTTGAAACTTGTACGAGAACATGTTTATTAGTTTCCTGAGAATACAAGTGATTTGGAAAGTGTATCAACATTTAAGTTGGTGAGTTCATAAGTATTTAATTTAGAAAGTAAGTTTATTGTTTCTTGAAAATGTCCGTGTGATATTACAGAAAATCCTATATTTTCTTAATAACTTGAAGTGTAGCCTTTAGCTTTGAGAGCAAAATATATTTGTTTCTTACGTGTAAAGAGTGATATATGATGCTTTGAATTTGTATATTAAAATTGACCAATATTGGTCCCTACCATGATTACTAAGTGCATACATGTTATATAAACTCAAAAACTTGAATCGGCAGTCGATTGGGTGAATCTGCCCTAATTCCACAACCAAACAAGGAACATAAGATAAGTCGAAAATGACACATTCCACTGTCTATCAAATATTCATTTTATATAACCCAAAAGTATCCACTAAGTAGTCATATCAATACGTAATTATATGTATATGTTTCCAGAAAATTCGATATTTCCTATGAAATAAGTTATGATTCGTTGTGTTGAAAATGAATGTGTTAGATCCAGAAAATCCCATTTTTTCCCCTAATAGATGAGTTATGATTCGTTGTGTTGAAAATGAATGTATTAGACCCAGAAAATCTCATATTTTCCCTAATAGATGAGAGGTAGTCTTAAATGACCAAGACTGTGACATGTAAGTAACTATGAAATACTTAGCTTTATAAGTTGATAGTTTCATTATTAAATAAAACTAGTTAAAGTTTCGTTTACTGAATTCTGAATATATGATGATAATACCCTATCATGATTACTTAGTCCCAGAAGTTATATATGACTAAGACTGGAACCAACAGTCGATTGGGTGTTTCAGCCCTAAATCCACAACCAAACAAGGAACAGGAAATGAAGATGAAATCATACATCCCTCTGCTAATAGAATGAAAACCATATATAACCTTGATGTAAATACTAAGTGATCATATATTTATTATCCCCCTAGCTTGATTGAGTTGAGTATTACTACGTAAATGAGTCATTGTTTCCACGTGCGAGTTCCTATAACCATGCTAATAGGACGGATACCCATACTGTAAATGACATTTGTAACCCCCAGAACTTTCGTTCCAACTGTAGCTAACAGTTAGGGCATGGAATTGTCTGTCCCGCATAGATCTATACGCAAACTCATGCTCTTCCACCAGGAGACTCTGGCTATAAGTGATGGACTTTCGTTTAATACTATACAAAGCCTCTGTGTCACAGATGATTCGCTAACAATAAGTTCACTAGTAATATATGAAAAACCTTTTAGTAAATAAAAATAACAATTTTCAATTATAACTTTGTACGATAGAAAGAGTGGATTGACTCATAAATTATACTTATCACAACTTATATACGTGTTTTCCTATCGTTGTTCCTTTTAAGCTGTAATTTCCATAAAATGATACTTATCGTAGTTTCCATGTATGTTATTTATATAATGGAACTTTGTTATTAACAACATTTAGAAGTTTATAAGTTTGATAATAATGTTTGTGATTCGAAGTCGATATTTTTGTGTAATAAATATGTATAGTATAAGAAAACATAATCAATAGTTTGAAACACAAGTTTCCTTGAGTTATACTTGTATCCCCCCCCCCCCTATAAAACATATAAAAAGTTTGGAAAAGGTGTATGGGTATGAAATCACTTGATAAGTGGAGAATCGGGCAGCGCTTCGTTTATAGGAAGGATCGTTCTTGACGAACCAACGGATATCTAGTGAAAACCTGGGTTTCACATGGGCAGTACTTTGACTGGAAAAGACTTATTTCTCGGGAACTTTAGGACTTCGAGCCTTCATCGGGATCTGGACACGTAACTGGGGTGTCGGGGTAGTCTTGGGATGCTAAACGCAGAGTAAAGTGCCCAAAAGAAGAGAAATGAGCAGCCTAAACCCGAGACCTTTGGTTTCTATTTATAGGGTCATTTTTGGGGTCTCACGTCGTGAACCAAGCTTATTCACATCATGCGCTTGATCATCATTGCATGCGTCATTGCAAGTTGGGTCTAACAGACTCTAGGAGGCTTCAACACTGAGTTCACATCGTGAACCTCTTTTTCACGTCGTGAACTCTGACATAGTGTTAGGGTTCGTGCCCCGAACTTCATAAATTCATAACTTTCGCATACGAACTCTGTTTATGATATTCTTTATATCGACGCGAAGCTGAGATGATACTGTACAATTCCCGTTTATACTTCTTCGGCTAATTTTGAATTTAAATTTTATTATATTTATTTTTAGTATGTCGGGACAGGAAAACTCCGTCAAAAATCCATAACTTCTTCATCCGATGTCTGTTTTCGTCTGTCTTTTTACCGTTGTACTACTATTGTCGAGAACTTCAATTCTCATTTAGATTGCGTTGGGTAAAAGTCTCTCGATCTCTATTTCGAGTTTTTAGCTGTCTACTGCTGTGTCTGAAACTTCAAAAAATCATAACTTCCTCATACGAAGTCATATTTGGGCGTTCCTTTTGTGTATGTTTACGGTTTAATGATATCTACAACTTTCATTTAGATACTTAAGGTTGAAAAGTATTTTATTGAAATTTTGTATTTTACCCTTATCAATAGTTTATTGGTTTTGTTGTGAATCTTCGATTCGTCATAACTTCTTCGTTATAACTCAGATTTCAGTGTTCTTTATATTTTTGGAAACCTAGTTACGATCTCTATCAATGTATTTATCCCAATTAAGGTTATTGAACAATTTATTTTTGACCTAAATTTGACTGGTGTTACACAATCCTTCATAGAAAGTTATCCACTTCATCTAATGGAATTATGACTAAAAGTATGATATTCAACAACTTCAAGCTTCAATTTTAAGTTCATATCAACAGTTTTTAGCCATTCATCAACATCAGTTATCGATCATCAACTATATCGATTTCCATCAGATTGATGATTCAATTTTTACTCTCAAATCAGGTGTTTTAGCAATTTAACTTCAGCTTAGATCTATTATCATTCCAGGTATTTGATTTCAGGCATCGATTATCAATTTCAAGCTTTTGGTTTTTTCTGCTAATGAGGATAAACAAGCAAAAACAACGTATCTTCGAGTTATTTTGTGGTCATTCTATAAAATCAATTAGGTGTATACATAAGTATTATTGTTATTGAGCCAATTCTCTTACACTACACATGCACTTTACCTATTTGATGAAAGTCTAGATTGAATAAAAAGTCCGGTGTAGAGTCTAATATATCACTCCTTCCTTCCCTCCCTTAAACTTTGTTAATATTTAATGATATTGACCGCAACTTCTAAGATGATTTTTCTTAACTTAATGATGACTGATGTACTTCTTCTTTTTGTCAGTGATTGAAGGACATACAATTGTTTATCAATGCAATTTTTTAGTGCATATGTTGGAAGAAGCGTATCATCCATATCTTGTCACGATTAATTATTGATCCGAACTTCAAGAAGTATATTGACATGTTGGTTTCTGTGGATCTTGTTCCATACAGAGTTAAAGTAGCTAAGAAGTTGATGGATTACGAGGACATGGTTCATCTTTGGAGTCAAAATCCGTAATGAGGATGTTGGTTTAATTTACTCTCAGCACTCTCTTTATTTCTTTCTTGACAAAATTGTTCTCCACATTTGTGCAACTTTAAACATTGTTATTGCAGCAAATATATATATATATATATATATATATATATATATATATATACCAATGCCCATCAAATCCATTTCACAATGTAAAGTAGTACATCCAATTATGAAATTAGCTAAAACTTTCTTGTTTTCTATCATTATAGCTTTTTAGGTACGTCTTGAATTGAACTATAGAAAATGTGGCTCAATAATAATTTCCTAGAGAATCTCATTTTATGTAGTTGAATGTTGTAAATTTGTCTATATTATGCTTTGTTTGGTTTCAACTGATGTACTTGAGGTAACTAAATAAAACGATAACACTATCTTCTAATTTTTATTTTTATATTGGTATTTACAAATAGATTATGCATTTCTTTCATTTTCTTACATATGTGTTGTTATATTCTAGTTCGATATTTGATGTTCATATAATCATTTAGTGTTACATTCTATTTAGAATGTTCTCCAGCTACTCACAACCTATAACATTATTCTATGAGAATATTAAGTTGTAACTTATAGACAACCTAATTAAATTATTCTATTAGAATGTTATGTAAATTCAAAATATTACATATAATATTATAATCTTATGTAATATATTTTTATTTTATATGTTATAGCATAATTTAGAATATTACACTTTAATATCAAAATATTTCATACAACATAATTTTAGAATACTATGCTTAAATTTCATAATATTACACATAATTTTATAATACTACATAATAACAACACATTATAAAAATATTGAATATTTTGAGTAGCCAGATTAATATCATATCATTAAGTATCAAAAAAGCCAAAATTTAATTAGGCATTGTTGTATTAGAATATTTTGCATATAACATACAATGTCATAGAATATTATTCTATTAAATATTCTACATATACTTTATAAAAACATACAACATATAATATTATTCTATTAGAATATTATCCAAATATATATTACTTTCATGTAATAAATCAATTTATTTAGTGGGAAACATATAACAATATTCTATTAGAATATTATATATATATATTAAATTCATGAAAACGATTAACATATAACATAATTGTATTAAAATATTCTAGGTATACATATTATTTTCATGTAAATAAATGAACTTATTTAACAAAAAAACTAGAACTTTATTTTTTTAGATTATAAACATCATATATAATAAACTACAACATTTTAATGATTATAAACATCATCCAGTCTACTTATAAGATTTTAATGATTATAAACATCATCCAGTCTACTTATAAGAATAGTGACTTAAATTCAAAGAAAGATATAAACATCAATTGACGATAACAAACAACACATAAAATTATTCTATTATAATATTATACATATACTTATTATTACATAAAACACACAATATTATTCAGATAGAATATTTTATATAGAGAATTTAATTTTAAACTCGTCTAATATGTGAAAGATTACATGTATTATCATTTAAAGCATAACTATTATTCAACCACAATATTGTTTTATTAAATATTCACTATTCTTCAAACCATAATAATTATTTACCAAACATTCAACCATACATGTTATTCAAAATATAGAAAATATAGCAAATATTCAAAGAAAAAAAAACTCCAAATTCATTAACCATTAAATTCTTGCAAATATTTTATCAATTAGATCAACAATCTTCATTTCACTACATCACTTCCTGCGTCAAGCAAGGATGCTTTAGTTGGTCAGATTTTGCAGACTCCTTAGCTTCTTCAATTAGTTTAAGTGACCATTCAATTTGGCTACATCATAAAAAGGTGAAATCAATGTAAACAAATATTTACCAGAACAAAATACCCAAAATATACAAACTACAATCAAGTAATAACAAAAATCAAATGTTTTGTAACATTCTATGAATTTCATTCACCATCACACATTTCCAAACTTCCAACAATTCTATTTTTGGATACCTTATGCTTTCTTTTTCCATCAATCTCTTCCTTTCATCTTATAACAAGTTTCTTTATCAAGATTTCCAAATTATTTAGCTTCTAGAAAGTTTTTTTTCTTCTTATTTTATCTGCATCAAAACATATATAATAACTTTATTAAAACAAAAAAAAAAAACTAAAACAAATACATTATTTTCATAACCTAATATAAAATCAAATATAAAAGTATGTACATTCTAAGAATAATCAACATCGTGAAAAGAAGAATATAATACTTAAAAATATGTTAACTTAGAGGATTTATATCAAATATCGATATACATTAATGTGATTAATGTTATAAATTGTCTTTTATTTCACGTTCCGATAAAGATCTATCACCAGAACTATCATTGTTTTCTTAGTTTTCGTATCAACAACATATTTTGCTCTTGATTTAGTCATTCTTGTCACTAGATCTGCATCAAAACATATATCATGCTTCTATTAGAATAAAATACTACAATATTTACACTAAATACCATAAACCAGAATAATATGTGGATTTGTTATTAAATAATTGATAAAAACTAGAATATTGCCACTATAAAACGTAAACTACATTCTAATAATAATCAACATCATAGACTCTCCAAATAAAATTTAAAGAACTTTTTTTTTGAAATAATATTGACATTATTAACCACATACTTCAGTTTAATAATAATCAATATCATACATTCTCCTAATAAAGTATAAAGAACTGTTTGTTGAATAATACATCAAGTTATGATAAAAGAAAATATAGAATGTTAGAATGTTCTACATATAGATATTAACTTTACAAAATAAAGTCAGTGGTGTATGAATTAATTCTTATTTATCAAAGCAAACAATAACATCTTATTAATTAATAAAATAACATCTCCAACCAAGTTATAAAGTAACACCTAACTTAACAAATGAGATTACCTAGAATATTAAGTTACCAAACACTATTTTACAAATATTTTTACTCGATCATCTAAATAATAAAACAAAGTAACATATGGACCAAATTAAGAAGTACCATACGACTTACCAAACTATCATGTAATAAAAAATCATATTTTAAAATATATAAGATTATGTATTGGATGGTTGTTCAAGGTTTCTATAGAAGTGCAAGGCCTTTAACATGTGTAAATATGTAGATTATGATATCACACATTCAATTCAATGAAAATTTTAGAAATTAATCATCCGTTCGCAACCTGTTTGGCAAAGGATTGTGATGTACATGACAAATTGGGAAAAAGAATTAACGAACACGAATACATATTCAGAATATATAGAATATTATACTAACTTATTCAAAATATTGCACATACCACAGAAAATATGCAGAATATATAGAATATTATATTAATGTATGTAGAATACTATACATTCCACTTTACAATTTATAGAATAATTAGAATATCACATATTCATATTTTTAAATCTCTAGCATACTGTACTTCATGGAAGTGCAAGTTTTACGTAGAATTACAAGGTGTTTAACTTGTGCACATATGTAGAATATGCAACTAAAATATGTAGAATATTATGCATTCTCATTAAAAATTTATAGAATCGGTAGAATATTAGACACTTAAATTTCAAATTTTGAAGAAAGCTATATACCAAAAGATATATCACGCTTTATTCACATCTCCTTTGACTTCTTTGACACATAAATTTTATTTTAGCTATTTGGAGTAGATATGAAGTGAAGTAATATATATATATATATATATATATATATATATATATATATATATATATATATATATATATATATATATATATTTCATATAAGAATTAAAACCTGAATTTGGTTATGTTGAACCATGAATTATTGAGATCTTGATCCGACTTCTTTGATTTTGTAATGCTAGGTGATTGAAAGCTTGATCAAGGGCCATAATCAGAATCACAAAGTTGAAAATATGAATCAAATTGAATAAGATGATTTTTAGGGTTTTTTAATGGTAATTTTCTCCTGTAATTAGAATGGGAGTAATCAGAATGTTTAAGAATGAGAGGAATCTTATGGTTGAAAGCAAAACTTAATTTCGATTTACCAATTCATCAATCTAACTATAGATCAGGAAAAAAACGATTTATAGTGTTCATCAAGGCGGAGGGTTTTGTACGTGAGAAAAATTACAGAAGGTTTGAATCATGATGCAGATAAATTTTATTATTATACATTAACTATAATTACTTAATCTGAATCCGATTTTGTATCAGTTTGTTGGAGTAAGAAATTTCGATTTATTTTTTATTCAAGAACAATTCATGCTCGAGCGATTTCAGAATCAAAATAAGAATGAAAGATTGATAAAATCAGAGCATTCACATATGAATCTGAAGGAAACAAAAGATGTTGATGATCAATGAACTAGAATGTAAAATTCTATTAATGCCCATTCGTGCCTTATTCTAATCCCAAAGTTACATTTAATTACAAAAATGCGACCGCCTACTTATGGTTCCTTGTGGTTTAATCTGATTTAATTTTAGCCTTTGATTATTCAAGATGAGTGGTCAAGATTTGGTCCCCTTATCTCAGAAAATACTATTGTCGAAGCATATATATATATATATATATATATATACACACACACACACACACACAAACATATATATATATATATATATATATATATATATATATATAGGGGGAGAGAGAGAGAGAGAGAGAGAGTCAATATCAAATAAGAAGAAAATTTTTGGTAGGAAGGTAAGAAGTTTTTTTACTACATATTTTTTTCGCGAACAAACAAAATGAATCATTAAATGATTCATTTGTAAGATGATTCACAAGAAAAAATTCTCAAAAAAACATCTCGATGATTCATTTATATAATGATTTTGTTGTTATTCACTAAAATTGTCATAAAAGTGGATTTTTTCTTAATTTACTTAAAAATAAATCATATAGATGTTTTTTTGAGAATTTTTTCTTGTGAATCATCTTACAAATGAATCATCTAGTGATTCAATTTTTTTGTTCGTCAAAAAAATATGTAGAAAAAAAAACTTCTTACCTTCCTACCAAAGAAAATTTATTATCAGATCTATATCCTATATATATATATATATATATATATATATATATATATATATATATATATATATATATATATATATATATATATATATATATATATATATGGTTGAGATTTGTTGACAACTCATAGTTTCCCGAGAACCGGAGAGATAAATGTGAAGCGTTGGATCAAAATTAAGTCACTAAGGGCATGATCATCATCTTACCAATCTCATTTAACATTTACTTTTTTGTGTTATCGAAATATTAATAAAAATGTCTAAAAATTAACATAATAAATCAAACTTTCATATATTATTTTTAAATATTAATTTTCGATTTTTTAAAATATGCAGGTTTTTTAAATTCTTTTAGAAAACATGAATTTAAAAAAAAAATGAAAATTTTTAAAAATTTGTAAACTTTTCAAAAAAACTGGAGTATTAAAAAATATATAATTTTTTTTGACAAAAAACTGACGTTTTAGGTGTGTATATGCATATTTTTTCAAGTGCGTATATTCATATTTTTATACTATTATATTCATAAGAAAATCATTAAAAATATATATAAAAAATTAATAAAAAAACACATTTTTATTTACTAATAATAAACACAACAGTACAAATATTTTGCTTGATACAAAATAAAATATAAAAAACAAAAAATGCTATAAATTGTCAAAGAGTTTTCATGTCTTCTCGTCAAGATTAAAATTTTTTCTTCAATTGATCACTTTTTCACATCTTCAATTATCAACAAATTCTTCAAAATACACAAGATTTTTTTTTTTAAAAAAGAAAATTATTAATGCAAGAACACTTGTAAAAAACACATATGTATATATCATGCAAGATTTACATGTGATTATATAATGTGATGTTCACATGTAACTGTATCTTTTAAGATTCAAATATGAAATTCACAATAAAATTAAAAAAAATTAATTAACGGAGAACACTCACAAAAAATGCATGTTTCCGTATAGACTTTATTCATATGTGATTCACTTGTGATTTAAATGTGAATCACAAGTAATTCATGTGTGATTCACTTGTGATTTACATGTGAATCACATGTAATTCATTTTTAATTTACATGTGAATCACTTGTAATTCATATTTGATTCACTTGTTAGTTACATATGAATCACATATACTTCACATGTAATTCATTTGTAATTTACATGTGAATCACATGTAACTCATATGTAATTCATTTGTGATTTACATGTGAATCACATGTAATTCATATGTGAATCACTTGTGATTTACATGTGAATCATATGTAATTCATATGTGATTTATTTGTTATTTACATTTGAATCACATGTAATTCATTTGTAATTTACATGTGAATTTGATGTAATTCATATGTGATTCACTTGTGATTTACATGTAAATCACATATGATTCATATGTGAATTACAAATGAATTACATGTGATTCAAATGTAAATAACAAATAAATCACATATGAATTACATGTGATTCACATGTAAATCACAAGTGAATCACATATAAATTACGTATGACACATATGTATAAACTTTATAGCATAAATCCATCATTGACATCTCATCTAAGGAACTGGAACTTGCAATTGACCTTGGGGTTAACGGTAAACAAAATTGATTAAATATGACAAAGTGTGGATTGAGATGTACCCTAGCAAAATCGATTCAAGTCTGGACAAACAAAAAACTAATTTAGTTTGCAAAAACTCGGAACAACTTTCACTTTCACCTCACTCTGATCTTCAACACAGCAAGTCAAAAAGTGAAATGGAAACCTTATGGAAACATCTCTTTCTCTCTCTCTCTCTCTCTCTCTCTCTCTTTCTCCCTTTTTCTCTCTCTATTGAAATTTGAAATCCTTCTGCAACAAGAGTAAGCAGCAGACCATAACTCTTCTCCTTCATCTCCCTTAGATCTTCAATGTAACAAGTCAGAACAAGAGATCTTCAGTTACTGATCAATCAGGGAAAAAGACAAGAAGTTGAGATGTGTACCATCGAAAGGGAGATGTTCGGTTATTAATCAATTGCACCTTCTTAACGTTGATGACCAGCTTCACAAAATCACAAATAGTTGAAGGATTTCAGATTCCTATCAATTTATGATTGACGAAGATGAAAGTTGGTTTGATTGGATCCAGATTTGTAGGTGGTAATGAGATTAATAATCAACAATTGAGTTGTCTTTGGAGAAAACTAGGAGTTGACGAAAGAATCATCGACGTAAGAGGTAGAGATGATGCAACAACGGAACCAGACAAAAATGTTGATTTTGGGGAGCATTGATGAAGAACGTCGTTGTTTGGGGGGGGGGGGGGGAGGGATAAAGATTGTGTGTTTGAGAGAGAATTATAAAGATAGAGTTTGGCGATTTAATGTGATCAGTGGGACATGAATTATGTTATCCCTAAAATGCCCACTGATTTATTTGAATCCCATACACTTGCACGTTATTCTTTTTAATTATCTACAAAAATGCCACAAGGTATTTCAACCCTCTATTATTTTGATATGATGGCCCTTATTTAGTTCTCGGGTTCTCGGGAAACTATAAGTTCTCAAATGAACATTCCTCTGTGTGTGTGTATGTATGTTTGTGTTATATATATATATATATATATATATATATATATATATATATATATATATATATATATATTAATTTTGGATTAACTTATGAATAGTAATATTTTTTTCTTTTCGATATTGGCCAAAATAATTTTCGGGATTGCTTCTTTTAGTCCTTCGAATTTTAATTGTTGCCGAGTTAAGTTTCCTGGCCAATGGTCGATGTTTGGTGTGTGTTCTTTTATCCCTCCAACATAATTAGATTCTTTTTTCTTCTAGATCCTCCACTGCCTAAACTGCTTTTTTATTGTTCTCTCTAAACTTTATGGAGAAACTCGAGAAGAAGTCGGTTAACCACCCTGCACCATTGACTTTCGATTCTTCTGATGATCAAGTAGAAGAAACCAAAGATGCGTAAAAGAAGTTTGTGATTGAAGGGTCCCTGGAACCCTATCCACTGACATCGTCAGTGGTCGATGCATGCTTCGATCGACACTGACTTCCTTCTCTCCTTTGTATGCGTCAATAAGCTGGATGATCGAAGGTGGTGTTACGAAAGATTAGAATCTTTAATTTGAGACTATATTTGAATCCTTGAACCTCAACCCATAGAAGTCAGAAGTATGCTATGTGAAAATGGGTGATGTGGCAAAAATCTTGGCCATTACTTACTCCCCAAGTGTTGCCACCAGATGGTGACATGTGGCACCAAGTTCAGCCATATTTCACCCTATAAATAGAACCTCTCTCACCCTCATTTTCTTCACACATTTCCTATTCTTTCTTTTCTCTACACTCTCTCTAAACCTCATAAAAATCCCCTAGCACTAGAAGAAATCCTCGGAGCGCTCGGCATCTCCGAGAAGAATAACTTTCGGCTCGGCAGTTCTGCCCCTGCAGAGCCCGACTTCTAGCCAAACCCCCTCGTAGGTGAGATACGCCTACGCTATTTTAAATATAGTTTTTATTTAATTATAGTAATTTTATTAGGACCTTATAATAAATATTTGGGATATGATTATGAGTTACATAAGTGTCATTATAATATCTTTTTAACCACTCGCATGACGGGGAATCTGGGTTGAAGGGTCGCTTGGGTTGCTGGATTTCAGAAGTACTATATGCCAAAATGATCCTACCCAAGGTGTTCCTTGTCTGCCCCTGTCTGTATATAATATGTGAAAAGTATTGTGTTAACACTTATATAATAGTAATAATAGTTAGACTATTAATTAGTCTCATCGAGCATTAGACTAAACTCTAGTCGTAATGATACTAGGTTCTGTCAAAGGAGTTGTTTAAAGGAAACGAAGTGTCATTCGAGTACCGAGTCACCACCTTATCAGGAGAGTGCATGGTCCTTTTCATCTTACACATAGATATGAAGTATTTTATATTAACTACGTGCTATGTGTCCATATTATCTGTATACTTATTATCTATGCTGGATAAATGATTTTATATAAGTTTCATATGATTTAAATTGTATATATGTATTTATATCTACATAATATGTTGAATAAAACATGGGTAGATGAAATATGAGTTGTATGATGAGTTGAGATGTGATATAAACCATGAGGTAAGGGTGAGAGGTGGACGATATGAGAAGCCTTGTTCCCAAATGTTGGCCCCGTCATCTAAGAGAGTATGGATGAGAACCATAGACTACTCTAGACAGTCCAATGGAACACTAGCAGGCTCACAACCTGTAGGTGTTGTGAATGTTGTGTTCACCGGTCTAATATAAAAACTCATTCACATGTATTGCGAGTGGACTCTCGAAAACGATACTGTCAATAAACGAGATAATCTTAGCAGTTGTGCCCGAAGGAAAATACCGGCAGCTGCGCCTCATAGAGAATGTCATAATTCTGGTGGCTGCGCCTAAGTGATAGAACTAATAGTTATGCTTGATAGTTGTGTCATTGACAACGATGGAGTTCGTACCTATTCCTTAGGATAATCCTTAGGAATGAATGAATGAGAAGTAGGTAATTCTTAGTGTAGATCCTTAAGAGTAAAGAAGATAATGGGGATGGGTAATTGGGTTAACTGTTTGATGATTAAACATAATAATTATATTATTATTGGTTGAAAACCCTATGTACTCACCATGTTTCCCAACCTGAACCGGTCAGTTTATTTATATCACAGGTGTTAATATGAAGTCACATTACACTGAGAAATTAAGGATATATAAATCACTAGTGATAATGAATGTAAGTTCTGTTTTTGCTTGTGTTTCTGTATTCACGATGACATCCCAAATGGTTTAAAATAAATAAAAATACTTTTATTTTGGAAATTCTTTCATAACTCATTTATCATGTTTTACTGGGAACAAATTCTGCAACATTTTTATTAAAAGGGGTACTCTGATTAATATAAAGTGTAAACAAAATCAGTCTTTTCTGGCCGTGAAAATGAGGATGTCACATTTCATGAGGTGTTTTGGCAACCTTCTTAGTTGGGACAAGATTAAGAATGCGGGCGGCAGTCTATAAGGAATACCCCTAAAACGAGATTGGAAGAGAAGATCGACTCATCATGCAACAAACAATGCCCAAAAAGGTCCGATTACGCCTCTCATCGACACCATTAAGTTGTGGTATCATAGGAGGTGTCAATTGTGAAACTATTCCACATTCCATGAGGTATTCATGAAACTTGATACTTATAGCGTCTATCTGATCTAAGCATCTTTATCGTCCCACCAAAGTGATTCTCAACTTCTTGTTTAAACTCTTTGAACTTTTCAAAGGTTTCTAACATACTCTTGATTAAGTAGATATAGCCATAATTGCTATAATCATTAGTAAAAGTCACATAGAATCAATTTGCATACCTTGTGGAGGATCTGAAGGGTCCACACACATCTGTGTGTACGAGATCCAACAATCCTTCGTCTCTTTCACAGGAGCTAGTGAAAGGTGATTTTGTTATCTTACCTAGAAAACAAGACTCACATGTATCATCTAGCCATAAGTTAAATGATTCCAACACTCCATCTGTTTGCAGTTGGGACATGCGTTTCTTGTCTACAATCATCATAGTTTCATACACACCATCACAAGGTAAAGCTTCAAAATAAAACACACCATTTTTGTAAGTAGAAATAAAACTAGTTTTATCATCAAAAGAATATCTAAAACCTTGTTTAAATAATGCATGAAATGATACGATGTTTTGTGTCATCTTTAAAGAGTATCAACAATTCAATAAATCTGACCCTAACCCACTATTAACCACTAAGCTATAAACTCCAATCTTGGTAACAAGTGAAGATCACCTATTCCCCATGATCAAGTTCATCCTTCCGTGCTCCATATCCTCACTTCTTCTTAGCCCCTACAAATCAGAACAAATGTGAAACCCACATCCCATATCAAGGACTGAAGAATTAGAATATGATGAGTTATCAGATAAAATAGTCTAAATACTTGTCCAGGTTGTCTTCAACTTGCCTTCCTTGATATCCTAAAATTATTGCGGGTAGCTTCGTTTCCAATGCCCCTTATCCTTGCTGTAAGAGCAAGTTGCCTCCTTTGTGTCGGAAACAGGGGGAGCATCGGAAGTGGACTTTCCTTTGGGTCCACTAATAGATGACCTAGCTTAGGACTATCCCTTCCAGTTCATCTTGGGAAGACCTTGCCTCTTTTTCGCTTTCCCTTGACCAATGGCCAAAAAAGGAGCAACAACAAGAGTGGAGGCAATACCTTTTCCCTTAATTTCTGCTTCAGTTGTTCGCATGAGGTTGTGCAATTTTGACAAATTAGTTTCATTGTTTTTCAAATGATAGGTTCATATGAACTAATCATAACAACTTGGCTGTGAGTTGAACACTATGTCGATTGCCAACTCTTCATCAAAATTCACATTTTGTTTGATGAGCCTATCCACGTATCGTTGCATTCTTGAAACGTAGTTGCTTACAGAGTCACCATCATTCATCTTGCTTGTAATGAGGGACTTTACAACCTCGTACTTCTGTTGACGAGCTCACTTATGGTACTTTTCCATAAGGTCCTTATTCATCATGTACGACCAGTAATCCTCATAGTGTCTCTGCAATTATGGAGTCATTATGGCTACCATGATGCAAGCAACTTTTTTTGTATCCCCACAGTGTTTCTCGTAGGTAGTTATCACTTCAGGAGTGGCCTTTGTTTCATCGATCTCATAAAATGGTTTCTCAAGGACATACTCCTTATCCTCAAAACAAAGTGTCATTTTGATGTTTTGCATCCAATTGTTGTATTTGGTACCATCCAATTGCACCTTTGTGCAGATGTTCAATAGAGAGAAGTTGTTATTGTTGTTAGAGGAGAAGGAACCAGAAGCATTGTTAGGAGCATACATTTATAAAGAGAAGAAAGACAATTTTAGTTAGATAAGAATAGTCCTCAATATAAAACCCATATGAAATATCAAGGCTAGGATCCGACTAAATAATTCACAACTTAGAAAAGAGATGTCAGAATCTAATTGTAAATTATATAAAGGTAGGTATATCTATTTCACCATCGAAAATGAAATTTTAACGAATATAGTTTTAAATGAAATTCATAGATCTTTTTTAGAATCATTGAACTTTTGAATGACATGTTTAATCTTGATTTTGCTCTTCCATTTGTGACTGGGATAAATAGGATTATAAACAAGATGTGAATAACAATGCAAATTAACTTGGTACTCTCGATGTCATTTATCATCACATTTTAATATGTCGATTAACCACATGTCTCCATTAATCAATGAGAATTTTTGAGCCACCCATTACCACTCTTTATTCATCCATATTAGTGTTCTGGTTAACCATACACGCTCCACCAATGACTCATAAGGTGCAATGTGTAATTTCATGGGTTAGGATACAAGTTCACATTTTTACTAAAGTAACTAAGATTGGTAATTTTATAAAAAAAATATGTTTAGTTACTTCATCATTAATTATACTTAATAATGAAGATTAAGTTCTCCTATCGAACTCGTTCGGCTAACTACCCTCCACCAATCAAAGAAGTGGTGGGTGTGAGTGGACACCCATTCAATCGCCGTTTTATAGGAAATTTCATTATACCACATTATATATCGGCTTCGTGAATGAGGCGTACTAGCAGTTCGACTGACTTGTCTTATACACACACAAATACAAATATATATATATATATATATATATATATATATATATATATATATATATAATACATATATATATATATATATATATATATATATATATATGACCTTTAATATTACGTATAATATATGGTGTATTTTTTAAACTTTTCAAAATTAACATTCAATTAATTAAATATAAAATAAAACCAATCATGAATTCAAGATAAGGATATCAAATTACATTTTAAAATTATTCATTTTAATACAATTAAACAAATTATTAAAGGTAATTATCGTAATCAATTCATGATATATCTTAAAACTGAAATTTGTGGATCTAACAGTCCAATACGTCGTGGTAAACAATCACCACACCGTGTCAGGACAAAAACGTAGGCTAACACGCCGTGTAGGAAGAACATGACGGCGTGTTTACAGTAGAGAATGACGATTCTGTTTTCTCATTCTTGTTCAAGTTCAACCATTGTATCAATTCAAAAGAAAACTAAACCTACGCTATGATAACACTGATGGGTATTTTGCAAAAAGCATATAATCTTATGTGTGCATGCAACCCTAAATAATTTTGATCTACATTTGCTCTAATTGAACATACAATATAAACAACAATTTAGAAACTCGAGAATACTAGTATATACTCAAAATACATTATTAGGGTTATAAAACATACCATTGACTGTTATATAGCAATAACAATGCAAATCCTTAGTGTTGTTGAAGCCTTAAGAGCAAGCGTCACAATTGTCATGCCTATATTGTTCACACCCAACACTAAAAATGGAAGAAGATTAAGCAAAAGGATGGAGGCTTCAAATTTTTGGTTGGGTCTCTTGGGAACAACTAGCCGAAAATTGTAGGGTTATGTCCCTATTTATTGTGCAGATAGGAAACCCTAGATAAGCTCAAGTCCAAGAGTATCTTAAACTGGGTAATTATCTACTTTCCTGATTATCTATTAAAGACTATTATAGAAACCCTAAGGCACATGAAAACCGTCCATAGCCTATGGAGGGTTCTAGATTTCCTCTTGATCTACTGTTAAACAATTACAATTCAGTCCTTGCACTTTTAATTTAATTTTTTTAATCCGAAAATTATTTCTAATTAATTTCTAATTGAATTTAAAATAAATATTACTATTTCTAATTATTATATTGTTGGGTCTATAAATTTGGTTTATACTTTGCTTTTCTAGGAAAATAAATTTTTCTATAATATAATATGTAATTTTGTGGCTGTGTACGGCTGCACATGTGTGTGCGGCCGCACACCCTGTGTACGGCCGCACATGCGTGTGTAGCTGTACACTCGTGTGCTGCTGGTGGCCCATGTATCATATATATAGGGTGAGGAGTGTAAGGCTAGAAGAGAGAGAGAAGGAGTGGAGCATATTGTAGAGAGAGAAACTAAAGAGAAGAATTGTGTGTGAGAGAGAATCTATTGTAAGGAGCATCATTCATATTATTGAATACATCATTAGATTTATCTTAATTCTTCTTCTCCTTCTCTTCTATTTAATCTGAGATCATCCAATTAATTGGGATTCCGCACCATCAATTGGATCTGATTGATACACAAGCAATTTTGGGGATTTACAATTGGTATCAGAGCTTGGATTGTATCAATCAATTTTGTTAGATCTTGAGCTTATTTGATCTTATTTTGAAAGGAATTTTGCATTTTTGGATAGATCGGGGCAAAATAAGGGTGGTTTATTCTTTGCATTTTTCATAAAAACGAGTTTTTGATCGAGCTTTGGAGAAAAAAAAGGTAAAAAGCATCGTTTTTTTCGCGAATCTGTTGAAGGTGTGCTGCTCGGGTGTGCAGATCAGTGTATGCGGCTCAAACATGTATGGCCGGCTTGGTGTGTGCGGCTCGGAGTGTGTGGCGTCGGTGTGCGGCTCAACAGCTTCTTGCGTGTACGACTTCAGAAGGTGTTCTCGGCTAAGCGGCTTCGGACGGTGTGTTGGTCAGCTCACATCTTCGCAACGTCTATTAAAAGAATTTAGGGTAGTTTTGGGGTTGCCGGGGATCGAACCCGGGTCCCCTAGTTTATAATCTCTCTACCTTACCAACTCGACTAGCATGCCTTTTGTGTCATCTCTTCGAAATTTAAAATTTAACCTGTTCTTTTCGGTTCCTAATTTCGCAAATTGACTCTTTTAACCTAAAAATCAATTTCTTTTATTTCTAAATTTTATTTTCATCCAAAAAAATTTTAGTTATTAATTTTTTATGTTATTTTTATCTTTTGACTTTAGAATTTGACTTTTGACTTTCAAATTTGACCTTTGACTTTAAACTTTTACTTTTGCATTTAACTTTCGAATTTAGCTTTTCGGTTTGACTTTTAAGTTTGACTTTTTAAAATTTGAATTTGAAGGTTGACTTTCTCGGTTTTTAAGTCAAAGGGCAATTTAAAAAAAATAATAATAAAAAATAAAAAGGGGAAAAAAGAGTTCCGCATCAATTCTAGTAAATAAAGTTTCATGTACTCCATCTTGTGAAACTACTACTAAATTTATCCGAGATCAAATTGATTTTCTAAAAAGGGAAAATGAGGACCTAAAATACGAAGGATATCAACTTAGGAAAGGTCAGAAACAACTAAAAGCACAATTAGAAGCCAAAATCAAGGATCTCCGAAAGCTTCAAGAAGATTACAGCAACAAGTATAAAAATTACGATCACATTAAAAGCAAACTTGCTGCTGTAACTAAAGAACTTGACTCTTTGAAAATTAATTGTGGAAAAAGAGATGTTAGTTTTTCAAAAGTTATACTGCGTCAAGTAAGACAGTCGAGTCCTTAGTAGAAAAACAATTGAGTTTAAAAGATAATCAAACCAAGGGTTTAGGGTATCACAATTTGCCACCTCCTTTTAATCACAACTATAACTCACCCCTTGAGACTAATGAGGAAATGCCTGCTCAGTATGGCCAAACCGCTGCTCCAGCTTCAATTAAGACTAAACAATCAGGGCCAACTGAGGGTGTTGAGGTGAAGAATACTGATGTTTCTACTTCCTGTGCAGGTAAAGTAGCAGAAGATGAAAACAAGGAGAACACTATTGAACAAACCAATGTCTCCTTGAACTCAGAATATGTTGCTTCGAACTCACTTGCTTCTGATTAACCTAGTATTAGTAAATACATGCCACCAACACAAGTGAAACAAAGTGCCTGTTGCAACTGTGCATGTGGGAAAAACAAGAGACAAGGAAAGGATACGCCACCAGGGGCAAGAAGAAACAACTTCCCAGTGAAGAAAAAGGCTTGTTTTCACTGTGGAACACCTGGACAAATTGCCAGAAATTGTCCTAATCGCGCATACGTTCCCTACTATACACAAGGGTGGTAGAACGCACCAAGAGGAAAATACTTTAAAAGAAACCCTTCGAGGCCATGTTCAAACAATGATAACTAGAGTGCCAAGAAGGACAAGAATCCAACTCCCAAGAACAAGAAGGGAATGCTGGCCAAGAAGTCCAATCCAAGAGATGCTCGAGTGAAGCCAAAATCAAAGTCATCTCAATGGTTAACTTCAAGTTTAAAATCAAGTGCTGAGCCACCCATCAGATGGAAAAAGAAATGGGTTAAACCCGACTACAAATAGGGTTTCGAAGGTTCACTCTCCCAAATATTCTAATGATTCTAATATTTCTTCATCTTCTATTTGTGATAAACAGGATATGTCATGGGAGAGAGTACCATGAAATAATGACAAAGGTCGACCCAGTTTCAAAATGGACTGGGTTCCAAAGACCAATTGATCCCGCTCTGTGTCGGAGTAACTATGGAGGCATATCATCATATTTCAGTTTGTTGATAGTGGCTGTTTCAAGCACATGATAGGAGGCATCTCTCAACCGTGTAACACTCAGAATTGTGATTGAGAGTAAGTGTCCTTTGCGAGAAAGGAAGAAAGGAAGGGATTACACATTGGGGTTTCTACTTAACGATGTGAAGAATTTTCGGATCTGTTCTGAGTTTATGCGTTCTGTTCTCAGACCTTCTGGATGCAAATTCAATTGGTGACTTACGGTTTGAGTTTTCTTCTCTATACTCCTAAGTTTATCTTACTCTGATTCGTTTAAAGACAATTCTTCATTATCTTAATAGTTTTTCGCTAGTAGTTATTATTGGGAAGTGATGTCAAAAGGTGATAACACACAATATGGATCTGTGTAAGGTACCAAAGCTGAATTGTCTAGGCTCTGTGTTCGATGCGTTGGTAGGCACGAAGAATTTAATGGGCTTGACTAGGAAAAAATGAACTTAAGAAATCAAATGACTTGACAAATCTTGACCTACATAGATCCGTTTAGACTGACAATACGACGCTTGGATAGGTTGAGCAAGGAGATATACATGAGAATCCACCAGTCACATTAAAGGAACCCGTATCTAGAACTATGGTTTAACTTTTCCTTGATGTACGGACTCTGTCCTTAATTCCGATGTTGACGGAGCGACTGGGGAATTCCGATAAAGTAGGTCTGTAGAAAATTGTTTTCTTTCTTTCTTACTGTTAGTCATATGTTGCCTCCTCTACGTGATTGGAAGAGATCCGACCTAGACTGCAACCTATGTAAATCTATTTCTTTGCATCTTATATCTATGAAATTCTTCCTATCTGTTAGCCATATGTTGTCTCCTTTGTGTGATTAACAATCCAACCTGGTACACAACATATGCAACCTTCTACTTCTCAATCCCTCTAAAACTATAATTAATCATAATCTAAATCTATCCTCTCTATGAATAATAGTCTGCTCACCTGAAGTAAGGAGTATCTTGGAAGTTCTTGATTACTGGGGTATATCAGGAAGCCGGAAACATGTTCTAGTACATCTAAAATTGAACAATTCTAGATTGTCCGTAGATCTCGCTGCTCAGCTTAGGTGGACAACAATATCCTTGGTCGTCGTCAGATGAATGGTCTTTAGGAAGTTTTATCTAGGAACATAGGATCAACTTGTCTTGTCACTTATAGCATGTCCAAAATTTGTCACAATTTTCCGTGCTTAAGTGGACCACAATATCGGCGATCGACCAGATCTATTCATGAAGGGGAAGGTACTGACAAACGGATTAAGATTGTTTAACAACTTTGATCCCAAATATTTTTGTTTTTGTTAAATTTGTTCATAGTTTTCCTCTATGCACAAATTTAGGGGAGAATTAAAAAAAAATCAAACAAAAATCAGAAAAATTCAAAAATCAAAGAAAAAAATATAAAATTAAAAATAAAAAAATAGTGTTATTTCTGTTTTATTTTTTTAGAAAATAGCAAAAATCCAAAAATATTTTTTGTGTGCTAATTTTTCTTTTAATTTTTTTTTTGTCTTGAAAAGTGATTTCAGGCATAGATGAGACTCGTGGAGACTGTATCGAGATTTTTGAGCCAAAGCTTCATCAGTGATCATCGTAGAACTCTCATTCGAAGGAGCAAAAATGAAGATTATTCTTTCGACATTCAATTCTCCAACCTCAGAAGCAAGGTGAAGCTGACTTCAAGATTATGTGACGGATTGCATTAAAACCTCCTCAATCAATCTGCTGCTATCTTGTACCTGCTGAAGTGATCTAGAATATTATTTCTCTCCATTGTTCTCTCTGAAGATTCTCAAGCTGAAAGTGCTATCTTTCAAGAATCTTTTCATCAAGCCTCCTCACCCAATGTGCGTTCAAAGTCAAATCTTGAAGAAATGCCCAACTGCTAAAGATGAAGTTATTCATGGAAGATTCATAAGTTCATCCTGATGCTGTGAAGAAATGGAAGATAAACGCTGAAGCTAATCTCCAACTGAAGATTAACAAGAAAAGCCAACTACTTTTTAGGGGGAGCTTGTTGGGTCAATTAGAAAAGAAAGCTATAAACGAAGGGGAGATTGTTGGGTCTATAAATTTGTTTTATACTTTGCTTTTCTAGGAAAATATATTTTTCTATAATATAATATGTAATTTTGTGATTGTGTACGACTGTACATGTGTGTGCAGCCGCACACCCTATGTAAGGTCGCACACACGTGGGCAGCTGTACACTTGTGTGCTGCTGGTGGCTCATATATATAGGGTGATGAGTGTAAGGCTAGAAGAAAGAGAGAAGGAGTGGATCATACTGTAGAGAGAGAAACTAGAGAGAAGAATTGTGTGTGTGAGAGATTCTATTGTAAGAAGCATCATTCATATTATTGAAGACATCATTAGATTCATGTTAATTCTTCTTCTCCTTCTCTTCTATTTGATCTGACATCATCCAATTGATTGGGATTCTGCACCATCAATTGGATCTGATTGATATACAAGCAATTTTGGAGACTTACATATATTATTCTCATAATGTATTAACAAATTATTTATTTCAATTTATTAATCAAATAATAATCAAGCTTTTCTTAAAAATCATCCTTCCCAGTTGCTAGTCTTGAGGGCAATCCAAAAGGACTACGCTACTATTAGTTTAATTATATACCAATTATAGTTATGGGCTTAGACACCTAATCCAAAAATATATTTACTGGTTATGTGATTAAACCGGTAGATCTGTAGGACTACCTGTGTTTGTTGATTATTTTTTGGTATTGTATTATCGACATGTTATGCTTTGTTGGGTTGACGCATACCAGTTGGTATTGAAGGAAAAGACACCCAGGGCAGCCAAGATACACTGAAGGCTTGTGAGGCTGTCTAGTCAGATCGATGGCCCTGAGAGCAGTCTACATAGTTTATAGGCCTGCAAGGTGGTCTAATCATGTTGAAGGCTCATGCATGAATGTTGTTGTTTGTATGGTTATGTGTGGTACTTTGGTAGAGCTGACTAAGCGTTGACTTATAGTTTAAGTTTGTCATTTTAGGTGCTTTAAAGGATCAGGGTAAAGCAAAGGCATGATTGTGCACATTGCTTTGGATTTTTATGTTATTGGATTTTGGGCTACTCTGATTTGAAACAATGTTTTGTAAACAATTATTGTGATTGGGTTGTTTTTTAAACATGTAATTTTTTACTCTAATTTTTTGGATGTTTCAACTTGGTATCAGAGCCCTGGTTTGAGAGAATTGGAAAAACATTCATGAGAAGCCAGAGTCAAACTAAGGAACTACAAAAGGTTTTTAAAATGGATTTCAAAAAAAAATTGTTTTCAAAAGTAACCAAAGAAGGATGCGATGTGTGTGATCACCCTGAGCAAGAAAGTATACCCAAAGTTACATACACTCGTATTTGATATCATGTTTATGGTAGAACTGCATGTTAGTGGTAGGCTAGGGATCTTCAGGAATTAAATGATAAAATTGACTAATTTATGATGCCTGATACCCTAGTAGTGCTTCTTATATGGAATTGACATCAGTACTGTAGTTTTTTAGGGTACGCATTATAGTTGTACATAACTAAGATTTTATAGCCTAAGAATGTTTGGTTTAGACTTATTTCATGTTCCTTGTCTAGTTGTGGGCTTAGGGTAGAATCAATTATTTAACTATCTATTCGATCCAGTGTTATTTGTGATTAGCATGCACGAGTGGTTGTACGGTTGGTGGAAGTTCCATAAATGAGTATATATGTGAGTAGCCGGCCTAATGAGGAATGTCTAGCCACTCTCGATAGAGTGAATATAGGATATATATATATATATATATATATCTATATATCTATATATATATATATATATATATATGTATGTATGTATGTATATCCTGGTTGTTGTATTTGTTATGGGTGATGTGATGATCCTTGAGACAAACACGAGTAGTTATGAAAAGTAGTATGGGCCCGTACTACTGAAAGCACAGGACTCATACGCGTAGCAAGGAAGTCACCAGCCCCAAGGGTTTAGTCTCATGATGTGATTGTAGAAATGTGTATTGTGTCCCTTCTAATAAGTCTTGGTTTATTTTTACAATATTGGAGACAAGAGGAACAGGATCTGGAGCGGGTGGCCAAGGTGGGCCAGGATTGACTCATAATTAGATTCAGGAGATCATTGCCACCGAGGTCGTTGTGGTTGTCTGGGGGGTTATAGCGGAGACTTTTGGGTCTATCAAGACCTTAATCATTAATCTCTTTGATGATCAATATGCTGCTCTTTCTAATGATGTTGTTGTTGTAGCTACCGAGGCTTTTTTCTGCTATGGGGATTCAAGGGGAAAGATCCTTCCAGTACTGGGACATCGACAATATGAATCCCTCAAAGTTTGATGGGATCAGAGACTTGATTATAACAATGAGGTCGCTATCTGATGTGGAGGTTTGTTTCTTCACATGTTCTTGCCCAGTTGACCAGAAGGTCAAGTGCGCGCTGAACCTTCTCTTGTTAAGGGTGAAGGATTGGTGGAGATTGGTGACTGGTACTTGCACTTCTGAGTAGAGAGTTGTTGTTTGGTGGCATATGTTATGTGAAAGATATGTTCCCTTGATGGAGAGGGAGAGGTTGGCTCAAGATTATTTGGATATAAGACAGACAACTGAGATAGTGATGGATATCACAAAGATGTTTACTGAGAGGGTTCTTTTCTGCCCCAAGTTTGCTACTTCTGATAAGACTCATATGACCTGGTACATGAGAATGCTCAAGACGGATATTCAGCAGTTTGTGACCATCCAACATTATGGTACCCTCACTGAGCTTCAGGATGTCACCATGAGGCAGGAGATTGAGATAGAGATTCAGACGAGGGAGTTAAGGCAGGCTCCTGTTTAGTCACAGCCTATGGTAAAGTGGTTCAAAACTTGATGATTTGAGATATAGAGGAAAGAAGGGTCGCACTTGTGGCAAGTGTAGCAAGGTACATGATGGTGCTTGTCGCTAATCTGTTGGATGCCACAAATATGGTAAGGAAGGTCACTGCATGAGAGATTGTCGCCAGCCGGCACCATTATCAAGAGGCAATATTTTTTTTCTAATGTGATCAATTTGGCCATATGAAGTTCAATTGTCTGTTGGTCGTTGCCAAGCCGCCACAAGCTCTAGCGCCGGCTACTCGAGGATCACTGATAGATACTAGGTTAGGGCGTAGCCCCCGAGGGCTCGAGGTTGTACTTTCCAGCTTACTGTAGAGGAGACCAAGATGGCCCCGTACATCGTTAATGGCATGTTCCCATTGATTATTTTTTCAGTTATTTTATGGTATGCTTATATTTACGATTCTCCTAGGTACCATCTTAGTAAACTCCTTTCTTGCTCTTGTGCTTTTTGAGTCGGGTACGAGTCGGTCCTTAGTATCTCATTCTTTTAGTAGGGGTTTTAATATGACTCATAGAGAGTTGGAGTGTCCATTACGGGTTTCTATCGCCAATGAACATGTGGTTTTTACATTAACCATTTATTAGGGTTGTGTCTTGGAGATTTTTGGGGTGCCTTATCCGATTGATTTGATTCCTATTCCCATAGGGGATGTGTGTGTGTGATAGTATGATGGATAGGTTGATTGGGTTTGGGGCTATGGTTGTCTTTGAGGGTCAATGGGTGGTTGTTCGAACCCCAAGTGGGGGAGAAGTGGTTATTTATCGAAAGAGTACCAGGGTTAGGTTAGCCTTTTGTTCTGTTGTCATGGCTCGATAGTATATTCAACATTGTTATATCGCTTATCTTGTGTATGTGGTTGATACTAGGGCTGTGAAGCAGGTTTCTGTTTCAGATGTTTCGGTTGTTAGGGAGTTTGTAGATGTTTTCTCGGAGGAGTTACTTGGCGTGCCTCCTGAGAGGCAGGTTGAGTTTAGGATTTATTTGGTTCCAGGTGCGGCTCCGATAGGAAAGGCATTGTACTGATTGGCACCACATGAGATTCAGGAGTTGTCTTATCAACTTTAGGAGTTGTTGGCCAAGTAATTTGTTAGATCAAGCAGTTCATCGTGGGGAGCATGGATCTTGTTTGTCATTAAGAATGATGGTTCACACCGTATGTAGATTAATGAGATGAAGTTGAACAAGTTAATGGGTACCCACTTCCATGGATTGAGGATCTATTTGATCACTTTTAGGGTGAATCTTGGTTCTACAATATCGATTTGAGGTTAGGATATCATCAGATGAGGATTAGAGAGGAGGACATGGAGAAGACCACGATTCAGACTCGTTATGGTCATTATGAGTTCATGGTGATACCATTTGGTCTCACAATTCGCCTGTGTTATTTATGGATCTGATGAATCGAGTATGCAGGCCGATGCTCGATCAATAAGTCGTTGTTTTCATTGACTATTTCTTGGTGTATTCCAAGAATAGTGAGTAGCATGAGGAGCACCATCAAGAGCTTGTGGGAGTTTTGAGACGAGAACGGTTATATACCAAGTTCTTGAAGTGTGAGTTTTGGTTACATGAGGTCTAGTTCTTGGGGCATCTTATTAAATAGAATGGGATTTTTGTTGATCCAAACAATATTGAGGCCATGATGTAGTGGGAGGTCTATAAGTCACCCTCAGAGATCAGGAATTTCTTGGGATTAGCAAGGTATTATCAGAGATTTATTCAGGACTTCTCCAATATTTTTGTACCCCTCACTTGTCTGACAAGGAAGGATATGGATTTCCATTGGGGGTTGAGTAGTAGGATGCATTCAAAATGCTAAGGAAAAAGTTGTGTGAGGCCCCAGTGTTGAACCTCCCTGAGGGTGTTGAGGATTTAGTGGTATTCTATGATGCATCCATCACCGGCCTGGCGAAAATTCTTATACAGTGTGGGATGGTTATTACTTATGATTCTTGGCAGTGGAAGTCACATGAGGCTCGTTATCTGACTAATGATTTGGAGGTAGGAGCAGTGTTGTTTTCTTTCAAGATTTGGTAGCATTATTTTTATGGGGTCTGATGTACTATCTACACAAATCACATGAGTTTGAGACATCTCACAGATTAGTCGAATTTGAATATGATACTACATAAGTGGCTTGACGTGGTCAAGGTTTATGACTACAAGATTTTTTATCACCCAGGGAAAGTGAATGTGGTCGTTGATGCTTTGATCTGCAAGACAGCTAGTTCTGCTATCGAGAGCCTATGTATGAGGATTTATATTGATTCACCATTGTTGGATTTGATTAGACAGGCTCAGACTGAGGGAGTCAAGAAGGAGAATTGGAAATAAGAGAGGGTGAGATTGACAGGTTTGCGACTGACAGTCGTGGATTATTGACCTGGTAAGGACGGGTTTGGTTGCCGTATTTTGATAGGATTAGCAGACTGTGCTGGAGGAGGCACACAAGTCCAAGTCTTTGATACACCATATAGCCACCAAGTTGTATCATGATTTTAGACTTAGTTATTAGTAGTCGTGCATGAAGAAAGAGATATTCTGGTATGTCAAGAGGTGCTTGACCTGTCGGATGGTCAAGGTTGAGTACTAGAGGTTGCATGGAAAGTTGTTGTGATTGGAGGTTCCCACATGGAAATGGGAACATATTACTATGGATTTCATCACCTAGTTACCTCCGGCGACTAAGGGATTCTACACGATATGGTTTATAGTGGACCGTCTGACCAAGAGAACTCACTTTCTACCCATTTGAGAGAGCTCTTCAGCTGAGAAATTAGGTGATTCATATATGTGTGAGATTGTTGCTTGGCATGGTATTCCAGTCTCCATTTTGTTTGATTGATATGCTCGGTTCACCTCTCTTTTTTGGTAGAAGTCCTATGAGGAACTATGTATGAGGTTGCATCTTAGAATTGCTTATCATCTGTAGACTGACGGTTGAGATGACCATTCAGAAACTTGAGGACATATTGAGAGTTTGTGTCATAGATTTCAGTGGGAGGTGGGACTCCTACCATCCCTTAGCTGAGTTTTTTTACAACAAAACCTACCGCTCTATTATTGGTGCACCGACGTTCAAGCTTTTCCATGGGACGAAGTCTCATACCCCATTATGTAGGGGAGAGGTTGGTCATTGAGTCATTCGAAGGGCATAGCTATTCCTTCATAGGACAGAGCTATTCCTTCATACGACAGAGCTTATTCATCAGATTAGGCAGAGACCTCCGACAACACAAAGTACGTAGAAGAGTTATGCCGACAAGCATCAATCTAAGTTAGAGTTCCAGGTCAATAACATGCTTTTGCTGAAGGTATCGCCCTGGAAGGGTGTAATACGCATTAGAAAGAGGGGAAAGTTGAGAACCTGGTATATTGGGCCATTTCAAGTGATTTCTAGGGTTGGAAAGGTAGCTTACATTTTGGATTTTCCTGAGGAACTCAATCAGATCCAAAATACCTTCCATGTTTTGTCGCTTCAGAAGTGTGTGGTTGATGATTCATCGGTTTTTCCTTTGGAAGATGCTCAGGTTGATGATCAACTGAATTATATTGATAGACCAGTGGTGATCTTGGATTGGAAGATGAAGGGCTTGTGCAACAAGGTGGTGTTTTTAGTCAAGGCTTTGTGGCAGCATCGGAAGGGTTCTAATTGGACATGGGAACCCCAATAAGAGATGCAGGAGCATTACCCTGAGTTGTTCACAACACCGGACATTGAGGAAGAAGTCCAGTTCAAGTGAGGGAGAACTATAGCATCTTGATATTGAGGTATTTCCATTTTTAACCCTAAGTATGAGAAGTAACTAAATGTTAGCCCTTGATATGAGAATTGAGGCAAATTAGACCAAAATTGAATTTTTGTAGTTATGGGATGTCACCACGTACGTTGGGCGTAACCCCACATACATAAGGCCTAATATTTAGGGTATGGACCCTATTTAAGTATCCTTAAGTCCCAATTCCTCTTTCTTTCATCAGCCTCTAGCCCCAACTTTGACCTTTTCAAACCCTAATTCGTTTTTGAGCATTGTTGAGCCATTTGAGTGTGTTTTGGTGTTCATATAGGAAGAATAAGGAAGAGAGACCAACTTAGAAGCTTAGAACAACCTTGGATCTAGAAGTTTTGCACCCTCCTACATCTCTAGAAGGTATAAAGTTTATACCTTGAGGCTTATTTGATTAGATCTAGCTTGTATGATGTTATTATGTGTTTTTGTCCCCAATTAATGATGTTCTTAAGTATGGCATGCTCTACACCCAAATGGATTGTCCTTCAAGATTTTTTGGAGTGTCTAATGTCATAAAATTGCAATCTTGATTTTTAGTTTCCCTCCATGCATGAGTTTTAGTGTCATAAGAATTTAAGGAGTTAGGGTTTTTGTTGTTGGACACTTAATAGCCATCCAAGACCATAAAGTTGGACGCGTTATGGTTAAGGAAGTAAGTTTAGGACTAGATTTCGAATTTGGACAAAACATCTTAAGGATTAAGGTCTCAATAAGAAGGAAAATGGGTCAATCGTGTACATTGGGCGTAACCCAGGTACGTTGCGCATTCGGTGGTCAACTAGCATGTTTTGGTCAATGCTTGTGTACGCCAAGCATACAAGCTGAGTATGCTGGGCATACTTAGCTGTGTTAAATCAATCCTTAACTCAACCTACCTCTCAGGTGGTATGTTGGATAACTCCTCCGCAAACACATCAGCAAAATATCTAACAACAAGCACATCTAAAATCGAAACTTGCTTCCCAGCTTGAGTATTAACTACATACGCAAGATAACCCATACAACCATGTTGAATATACTGTCGAGCCCTAACAGCAGAACAAAAGTCTGACCCAATCATGGTACCTTCTCCCTAAATAACCAGTTCTCCCCCACTTAGGGTTTGAACAACTAATGGGTTTTATATGTTACAAAAAATCTATTTTTAGAGGAAAAACATAAACCCTAAGTTCATATGCACCCTAAAGGAACTATTTTGTCACTATGATTTGCAAAAAACTATTAAATATCAAGAAACCCAGAACAATATTGTTGCTTTTTAAAAATACCAAAGGGTTATTAGAAAACACATACCTTATGTTTATTGTAGTAAATAAACATTGATTCCTTCTTGATCTAGCTTTAAAAACCAAGCACCACAAATCTTGTGGCTCTAATGGCTCACACCCAAAGCCTAGCAAGTTGAAGGCTAAAGAGGAAAGAGTATGAAAGGAAGGATTTTCGTTTCTACTTCTTGTAGAAGGCATGAAAAAAAAACCTTACTAGGATTTATATAGGTGATAGGGAAGCTAAGGATAAGGTGGTTTCCTTACATAAGCCTTTTCCCTTTTGCTTTCCCCCTAAGGCTTCTATGTTTCCTTAGAGCCCAAGAAAAGCTTTAGAAACCCCACAACCAGTTAGATTTCTGTCCTGCCTCCTAGGCAGGTTCTAGAATTGGTTAATGTTCAACTTTTGAGCACTCTCACCATTTTTCCTTCCACTTTTAGTTAATACAATTAATTCTAATTAATTTTTGATTAATTCTTAATTAAACAATACAATTTCTAATTAATATATTATTCTCATAATATTTTAATAAATCATTTATTTTGATTTGTAATTAATTTATCAACCATATAATAAATTAATAAATCATTTATTTTGATTTCTAATTATTTTATTAACCATATAATAAATTAATAAATCATTCTCTTTCTCTAAAAAGCAATCCAGTTAATTACTAGGCTTACGGACAACCCAAAAGAACTTTGCTAATAATTCAATATTATACTAATTTAGTTATTGGCTTAGACACCTAATCCAACAGTCTCCTACTTGGATAAGTCTAAAACTAAATTATAGGTATAATTTCTAAGTTAAACGGCAAAGGGTGCTTTCCAAAGCAACTGTCGAACTCTAATACAATCACATATTTGTCATTTAGATAAATGATAAAGTATTCCTCCGTTCTTCTAGATATTGTTTGGATATGAGACATGGATTGAAATCAACCTCATTGTCCAAAATTATGTTTCTCGATTTCCCAATTTATGACGACTGAATTCAGACTACTAATTGAACACATCAATTCAGTCCAGCCTCGGCCAAGCACTTCAGATGTCGACATCAAATCATCGAGGAGCCCAAAGATATAGCTTTTCTGGTTAGGGTAAAAGGAACAAATAAATTTTTACTCATATGCTTGCATATTTTTCTCGCCAAATCATACATGACACTATGTTTTATAACATAGTGTTACTGGTGCGTTTACGCAACACCAATGCACAACCGACTAGTAAATTACAACTCATATATCTCCATTTTAAGAATATAAGATATTATCATCTTAGAATTACTCATGATAAAATCCATGAAGTAATTCTCTGAGTGTGGGTTTATCCAGTACTTATCCATTTTCTAAGTACTCATGAATGTTGTAACAACACAATTACTATGTCTAAACTCCTTATACAATCTACAACCTTAATTCACTACTTACATCTAAAAGTATGAATGACTATGGAATTTTGTATAATCAAATCATTTTGGAAGTAAAACATCCAAAGTGAAACACAATAATAAACTAGTTAACTATGGTCTCAACCCAATTGAAAATAAATTAATCTATATTATCTAGACACCATAATAATTATGACTTTCATCATAGTATAATGTTTCGAGTAATCAACTAACCACTTCAATTTAACAAGATCAGTCATGTCATGTTGTAAACATGAATAATATGCCTCTCTGTGGTCCTTCCTTTGTGAACAGATTGACTGGACACTATTCCAATGATGCTTATTTCACAATTCCAAAATTCTTAGCACTATCTAAAATGTATTGGAATTCCAACCTTACATGCATTGACCTTCTGTGATGTCGAGGCTTCAAAGTCATAGAGACTGAGCCATCGATATTACAAAATGTTCCATTGGAACTTTGTTACTAGGAAAAATTCTATGATAATCAAGGTTCAAATTCAAGGTACACTCCTTGAACACTTCTCTTGCATTGAAGTTTCTAATCATGAATCTTCTTAATCCACAATCATGACACTATGGTTTGTCCAAATTAATATCATACTTCCAACTGTACACAGGCAACCAACATTCAGTAAACCTCAGAATGTTCTTGACAGTTTTTTAACAACTCTAGTCACACAAAAAACATTTAATACTTTTCCTCTCAATGCTCAAGGAATTTAGAAAAACCAGAATACGTAAATATTACAACATATGTAAATGATCCCATATCAAAATCATATGGAACTCGATTCATCATATCTTATATATGTTCAATCTCTTACTATAATTTTTTCATATATGGAATTTTCTTTGTTGAACCATTTTTGGTATTCACATATGTTTATGACTAAGTTCTATAAAAACTATACGACCTAATCCTTTAGATTTGAAACAAACTATGAGTTCCCTCTACCACAAGTTTGTTATAGCGAAACAATTATGAAACGTTGCAATTTAAATAATAAAAACTTTGTTCCCTACAAACAGTATTGTCAACATACAATACTAGCATAACAATTATGCTCCCACTAGCTTTGACATGTATCTAGAAATTAGCTGGACTTCTAGAAATCAATGCTCATGACTGAAGTATAGATTCCTATATGTGATGTTTTGATAAGTCTCCAACTATAATTATCAAGCTTATACACCTTCATTGGATAGTATATTTGTGTGTTTAAACCCTTTCAAAACATAGAAATATATGTCATGTGACAACCCGATACTTTCTAGTCAACATAAGTGAACTTACGTTAAATAAAATTTCGAATTTTATTTGTTCCACTAAGTTTTTGTGGGTTAGAAAACAATATAAAATATTTAATTAGATGTTATATAAGTTTTTAGAACCAAAAACACTCGAAAAATTAGCAAACTCGTCCAGCCACACGTTTACGGCCGTAAACCCCTGGGCCGTAAACCCGTTTACCGTCGAGAACCCACTTATGGCTACAAACTCAACTGGTATACATGTTTTTCCCAGAAAGATTTTTCATTTCTCACCTATTTCACCCAAAAACTCTCTCAAGTTGCTCCTAAGAACCTCCCAAGAACATTCATATCTTCAAGAACAAACCTTCAAATCCTTAAGTGTTTCCCCAAGAACACCAAGAACAACCTTCATATCTTCAAGGGCTGCAAGCCAGTTCACGACTGCAAACAAGTTCATGGCTATAAACCCAATTCACAAGCGCAAACCCAGTTCACGGTCGCAAACAGCATTGAGCCGAGAACCTTGACTGAAAACCGTCTTTTTCCACTTCAAACAAGTCTCGGTAACATTCCTAACCCAAAAACAAGTGTTTTCTAACACTTTAATTAATGGTTTCGCTAATTAAAATACAATTATGTGTTCAATTATCATTAGGATACCATTAATTTCATGTACTCCAACTCGAGGGTTATCTTTCTGGTTTTGTTGTCGAGCACGTGCACATAATCAATTGTGAGTTTATACCCCTACGTTTTTACTATTTTTAACGTTTTTAGGGGGGATATAAGCCAAACACAAAGACATTTTTTGTTATTATAAAAAGGATTTTAACAGAGTTAAAACTTAAGTAATTAATACCACTAAGAGATCATTACATTTTATAAAATATTTACATATTTTATCCCTTTTGTAACATGTTGAGCATAAGGGAAGTTTTCAACTTACAATCATAATTGCAAAGTTATTAGAACAATACGTGAATCGAATACATACCATACATGCAAACTATCATAGGTATATTTTGGGATTCAACACACGGTTTTATCAATTCCAGAGCATATACATTAACAAACATATAAATTATGATAGATGTAGTTTATGATATACAATACTATTTTCTGAACACAATAGTACAATACCTAATAATTATTTAAGTATCGTTATTTTACTCTACAAGTATACATACGGTTTCAAGTACTGGAGAACACTACAATACTACACGTAAAGTAGTTAATACAGGGTTGTGAGGCACTACTTCAATTGTACCCTTTAGGGTGCGGACTAAATCCTACCACAGTATAACTAGAGCCTCCTGGAGGGAGAGCATGAGATTTGTGAATAGATGTATTTGGTACTGACAGTCCCACACCTAAACTGCTAGCTACAGTTAGGCAGGCATGCCCGGGGTGACAAATATCATACCATCCGGACACCTAAAGAACGTCGTAGACCTCACTAGGTCATAAGAAGCATGGTTATACCAAACTCACAACAATATAAAGTGACCATATGTTTACGGGATTTCATTATTCACTAGTTTTATTTTAATTAATAGAACTACTATGCACTACACTGTTGGATTCCATGGAATACAATTACATGGTTTTATTTTAAGTAATAAAACTACTATACATACTGGTGGTAGCCAGGGTTTTCATACAGAACACATTATATATTACTGGTGGTAGCTAGGGGTTTTCATACAAAGGTTTTTGTATAGAACACACTATACTATATAGCTGGTGATAACCAGACATACAGATAAACATTTTCATATATTACTACAGAACACAATAACGAACTTACATTTTGGGCCTTAGGGCTAAGACTATTCTTCAATACTAAAGAAAATATTGGATTTTTTTGAGAAACATACAAACATTTTCACATATTCCAAAGACAGTTTTTCATTATAAAATATTCTTATGAATTCATCAACTTAAATGTTGATACACTTTCAAAATCGCTTGTATTCTTAGGGAACCAGTACACAGGTACACCCACAGGCTTTTGAGAAGACGGAGCATAAAGAGTCGCGTCTTTTATACTTTTGTTGTATACAAATTATGTATCAAACAAATGTAAATACCTTATATATTTAATGTAATGGTTGTGTTTACTTTGATTACTATGATGCAATTTTTGTTATACTGTACATGACGTCCTCCACCGCCGAACATTTCCATCGTCTTGGTTTGGGGGTGTGACAGATTGGTATCAGAGCTATTGTTTATAGTGAACTAAGTATATCAAACCTTACATGGTATACAATTATAAACACTAAGGGGCCAAAGTAGTCTGAACTAAAAGTATACTTCCAAATATCTAAGTATTTTATAAGAAGTATATAAGCATACATACATACCAGAAGCAGTATCATAAGAAGAACAAAATCAAAGTATTTAGATGTTGGACACTTCTGTTAAACCTGAATAAATTATGTAATAATATCTGGAATTAATATAGCCTGATCAACAATATTTATTTGAGATACGACCAACATGTGTTCAGGAGTGATTGTTGTGTTTCATCATGTCTAAAACTTACCAAACTCTATACAGAAAGGGAACAATAGAACAGAACACACAACCTAAAAATACTATAAAAGTATTTTTTTTCTAGAGCCAAACACATTGTAGATAATTCATTCCAAGTGTTGCTATTTATTTTCTTGCAATTATTTACTTGCATTAGTAGACTTCCTCTGTAAATCACTTAATAGAACACTTTATCTATCAGGTGGAGATATATCATGTTCAATATCACCTGACTCTGAATCATAGAGGACTTACCATCCTTTTATCTTTAATTATTTTAGAGAAGGATACCTCCGAAGAAGAGACCCAATAGAAAGAACAACAACACTCCAATAGATCCTCCGCCGCCACCTCCACAATACGATCTTGCTGTCTTTCAAGAAGTAGTAACAACCGTTGTGGCTGCTGCCATGTCCTAGATTAATGCTAGTGGCACTAGTGGGGCGGGTAGTGGTGCCCACACATCCAATATCAGTGACAGTCATGGAAACACTGTTGGGTTTTGGTATAATACAACATCCTATGGTGCACATACAACCCTAAATACCTTGGATCTATGTTTTCACTAATTATACATGCAAATGGTTTCCAAGGCATTAAACCTATAACTAGCATGCATTTGACATAAACCATATAATATACTAGTTAGGGAAACATACCTTTTATGTGGCTTGAAGTCTTGATGTATTTGGAGTTAAGAGCTTAGCACCAATAGTATGAGATTCCTCAAATGGAATCACAACACACCTAGGACAAAGGTGGCTCTTGAGAGAGAATTCCATGCACCAAAACACCTCCATATTTCCCTAAGAAAAGAAGTGGTGATTTTGGCTATGGAGTAACCAATTTATATGTAGGATTCCAAGGGTCATGGGTATAACCCATAATCCATACCCATGGGTTTTATGATCCATGGTTCATGTGGCCCAACTCTTTATGTATCCATACATAAACTTGGTCCAACATGGATCATAAGCCCAACACATATAAATATAACTAATTTTCATAATTAGTCCCCATAGATTTAATTAGTCGCTTTTGATCACTAAATTAATTCCAAATTAATTCTTGATCAATACTAATTAAAACATATGATTTCATATTAATATATTATAACTTATAATATATTAATAAACCATAAATAACCTTCTCTCAAAAGTCCATCCTAACAAATTGCCTTGATGATATGCAACCCAAATGAACCATGCTACTCTCGGGTCAAGTACATACCAATACTAGTTATGGGCTTAGACATCTAATCTAACAGTCTCCCACTTGGATAAGTCTAAAACTATTATTGCAAGTACGACTTCATAACCCGACTAGCAATCGTAGCTCTTAAAGCCGCTGTCGAACTCTGAACAAATCAATGATGCATCCATTAGATAAGGGATCATATATTCCTCCATTCTAAATATCATATGGACTGAGACATGAATTATAATCATTCTCTCTATCCATTTGTTGTTTCCCGATTTCCGATTTATGATGACTAACTAATTGAACAAATCAAATCAGTCCTGGCCCGGCCGAGCACTTCCATTTGTCATCATCAAATCATCTAGGGGCCCACAGATATCGCTTTTATCATGAAGGTAAAAGGAATGGATAAACTTCGAATCATATGGCTTGTTCTACTATTTGTTGAATCATACACAAAGGCACGTTTTATAGCACCGATTTACCGAATGCGTTTTCGTGCAATCAATGTACAACCAACTCATAGTAACAACTCATATCTCTAGGTTTGAAGAATATAAGATATTATCGTCTCATGATCACTCATGATAAAATCCATGAAGTGATTCCAATGAGCGCGGGTTGAATCCAATACTCAGAACTTATGAGCATTCATGACTGTTGTAGCCCTTTGTCCAACATCTTAGACCTCTACAAGCCAACCCATGACAGTCTTGATTCACATCTACTTCCAACATATGACCGAATGTGGATGGTTTGAATAACTTAGTCATTCCGGAAGAATAACCTAGTTTATTCTGGAAGTCAAAACATGCAAAATGAAACACAAGAATAATTGAATCCAATATGGTATCAAAACCTATGAACATAAATAAAACACCTTTTATTTATCACCATATGATTACACATTATTCATTGTATACTGTTTCAGCTATCAACTATATTCTTGAATTTAAAACAATAGTTGTCCCATGCTCCAAGCATGTACACTATGTTTTCTAAACACTAGTCATGTCATACACCAAGTATGCATACTATGTTTGTCTATGATCTTTACTTTGTGAACTAGATCAATTGAACATAACTTCAATGATTCTCTTTTCACACTCCCAAATCCTTAGTGCAAATACAAGAATTCCAAATTCATGTCATTTACTGAAATCTGTTAGATTCTAAACTTATATGCATTGATCCTCTCGTAATGATTATGCACAAACGTCAGACAGACTTGACAACAACCATTACAGAGAATTCCAAAAGAGATCAGCTCCTTAGAAACATCCTTCTTAAATTAAGTTTCCTAATCTTAAACAGATTGAAAATTCGAACTTTGAAACATTTACAGATTCCATTTTGACTATCACTTTTGAAAAATAGTTGCCTCCTTACAGATTATGTCAATATAGTCCTTCCAGAATTATCACTATACTTCCAACTGTCCTTGAGTAACCAATCTTTGGTAAACCTTAGATTGTCCTCGATAATTGTTTAATCCTTTTAGTCATATCCAGTTCTAAACCTTTTCCCTTCTTAATACCCCAGGCATTTGGAAACTTTTAGAAAGGATGAATATAGCACATGTAATCGATCCTATATCCGAAGCATATGGGACACGATTCATGATGTCTCACATAAAGACTAAACCAGTCTTTGGCTATAACATTTCCATTTCTATTTGCCAAGTTCTCATAATTCAGATTATGAAAAGGGATGCCGTAATCATAATCGAATTTAAGAACACAAATAATGGACCCATATACAGAATTTCCTTATGTTGAGCCATTCCAACATGAAATTCATATATATCCTTGACTAAATGATTAAAACCTCATGATTTAAGCTTATAGATTTGAGATGAAGTATAATTTCCTCTCCCTTAATTATAGCAAAACAACTTTTTCCCAATTGAAACCTTTTGTTTTCTATAATTAACATTGCTAACATGATGATTATTAGCATAACACTTATGCTCCTACTAGCTTTGACACGTACTCAGAAATCAGCTGGACTTCTAGAAATCAATACTTTATTGACTTTCTTACCAAAGCTCAGATTTCTGATACTCGATTGTTTTGATAGAACTTTATCAAAATCATACACCTTCCCTTAGATAGCACACTTGTGTGTCTAAACAATTATGAAGAGGGATGCCGTAATCATAATGGTTAGACCTTTTTTGCCACTTCTCACAAGTCCAGGTTAGTGTGCCGGTAAACCACACACGCTCCACTAACGACTTTGAGAATGCAAATATCACAATTGCTATCTAACTAAAATCTACTTAGTGAAAGTGTTTCCTCACCATCATTTTCATGAATCGGAGAGAAACCTTATGACACTTAGATTTAATGGTGTATGTGTTCTTATCCATGTGAATTATCAAAACCATAGTCACGAGACAAGGATAATGACAAATCCAAACTCATATGGACTGAACTCAATCTTAACTTCTTGCCACCTGGCAGCTCAAGGGCCTGCCATTGCTTCCAAGTTGTTGTGCAACCAATTGAGAACTCTAAGAACTCAACTTTAACTAGAATGGGCACAGACTATGTCAACACGATAGGTTATAAACCTCAAGTCGTGTGCTAGTGAAGAACTTTAGGTTTTATTCTTGATTAGTTCTTGAGACTTTCAGGACCTTTAAGACTCCCACTGTCCTCTTGACCTATAAGACTCCCTTGTTAAACATCCAAGAGATAGTGTGGATTCTAACCAAGACAAACACTTCACATAGTTGGCCTAAGTTGGTCTTTGTTTTATCCAAAACATCACAACTTACCAACTTCAAATGAACAAGAGTAAGTCACTTTTACTCTTACATTTGACACGTGTTTTAAACCTTCTTAAAGACATGTCACTCAAATTACAATCTTGGAGTATGACTCTGAGACTTGTATTGGAACAAAGTATGACTCATCTTCTTGATTTAACCATTTCAACAATTCAAGATCCCTTCTTCTTAGTCATAAGAATGCACTAAGACTTCCTTAGAGAACTAATTTTGATATGGTTTCTTAATCATTAAGATGATCCCAAAACTGATACTAAAGTACTCTCCCATCTTTTCAGATTTGAGAAACTTTTATCCTTCTGCCTAATTTGATTCTTCTTATTCGCTCTGCCTTACATTGGAACCTTTTCCAATGTCTCAGAGTTACACTTAAGCTTGTAAGTATAACCATATTTACTAAGCTTTAGTAAACTATGACGAATAGTCTTATCGATCTTTTGTGGTGGACTTGACCAGTGCACAAGAATGTGTACTCAATCCCTTAGTCCTTCACATTACTCACACATCCATGTGAACAAGTAATTAGTCTTAATTTTCCAATACTTGAAAGTTCTCATTCACCATGCTATACACCTTGCATGATTCCAAGTTCCAGTCCAATTGAGACTTGGGTGATGAGAATCTTTCCTTTATTTGGTAAATTTAGACATTACCATAAATGAAAGAATCAATTTCATATTTCCACTCTTGCTATTAATGGAATCATATACGAACCAATTTTTCCTCAAATGCCATTGTAAGGGTATTTTAAAATAACTAAAATCAAAAAATTTTCTTTTATTTTAAAACTATGCGGAAAACTTATTCTTACAATCCATATGAAAACTTGTTGTTATCTATTCCTGAGCAATATCTCATAACTCCTAAGAAGTAGCTCAAGAATCTGATCTTCAAACTACGCGATAGAAATCCATCTATGCGATCAGATTCAGCATATTCTTTCTTTAAGTTCCTTCACTTTTCTTTGATTCTTAAAACATCAACATGTGACCCAGTCACATCATGTAATAAGAATCTCGGAATAGAAACTTAGCAAAGTTAGATAGTGGACTTTACCTGAAGTAGAGTCAAACTTATTAACTTTAACATCCTTAGGTAAATTTGGCAGCTTCACAACTAATGACCCTTTCTTTGGCAATATAAACATATGGACCCTTTGATAATGGTACACAGGACTATCACAAACTTAGCTTTTCTCTTTACCATTTGTTCAACCGAGTTGACTATGGCCGATCCCTTTCCATTGGGAAGAGAATGTTTTTCTGGATTTCCTGTGTCACTATTGTCAATGTCCATCAAGTTTTGAGGAAGTTGATCTTAACAAATAGATAAGATCATTAAGGGTCTTGTCATAGTCTGTTTCATAGGTGTCCCAAAGGAACTCACTATGTGACTTAGAAAGTGATGGAACCACCAACTTTCTCAAGACTTTGACACCCAACTCTCTCGGCTTGTCAATATGTGACTACATCTCCAAGATGTGACCACACCTAGACCTTGCCTTGCCAATAGGGCTTGAGTGATCTTAAACTTTTCAAGAACTTGTGGGTTAGGGAGAATAATTGGAGGAGGTGAAAGAAGTATGATTTCCAAGGGACATCATCTTCATTAGGAAAGCTTGTTTCAAGAGATTTGGGAAGATCATAAATGTCTAAACTAGACATCTTTTGGGAGATATTCAAGATAGGTTATTTAAAGTCCTTCATATGACACCCAATATGAAATATTAAGGCTAGGACCCAACAAACTATTTTATAACTTAGAAGAGGGATGCCGTAATCCAAGCTATAAAATATTTGAAGGTAGGTGAATGACGATTCACCAATTTCCACCATGAAAAACGAAATAATAATTAGGTTTTAATTGGTTTTGAAACTCCTAGATCTTTGAGATTCATTGAACTGTTCAATGGCATGTTTCAATCTCGAGTGTGCCCTTCAGGTTTTGTGACTGGGATGCCGAGGATCACAAAAACAAGGTGTGAAGTAACCATGCAAATTACTTGGCACCCTTAAGTGTTTACCCCTCAATCGATGTGCCGGTTAACCACACACGCTCCATCGATACTATGATAAACATTAAGTTACCCTTTGCCTACCTTGTTAAATACGAGTTAGTGTGCCGGTTAACCACACACGCTCCACTAACCGACTTAAACAAAGTGCAAAGTGTAATTTCATGGATTAGCACATTATTCACATTTTCCTAAGTAACTAAGATTGGGTATTTATAAAAGGTTTAGTTACTTAGTATTTATCATTAATACTTTTAATGAAGGGAGAATTATAGTCCTTGTCCTGCCCGTTCGGCTAACGACCCTCCACCAGTCAAGGAAGCGGTGGGTGAGAGTGGACACCCATTAAACTACCATTTTATAGGTTGTAACCTTATACCCCCCTTATAGACCGGCTTCGTGAATGAGGCCTACTAACGGTAAGATTGACTTTACTCTTATACATATATATAAATATTATTAACTTATAATATTATAAAGTATAAGGGTTGAATTTTAACTTTTAAAATTCTAAGGTCTAGTTTGGAATTAAAGTATACATGGGGGGTAACTTTACAAATTCCAAAACTTGAGGACAAGTTTTGAAACCTTTCAAAACTCTTGGATTTTTCATAACTTATGAGTTTAATTAAGGTTTAATGAAAAAAAAATCAAGTTCCATAACTTGAGGACAAGTTATGGAAGACATTAAATCATTTAATGATGACATTAAAAATAGAGACTCTTCTATTTTCATAACCTATGAGTCTTAATGACACTTTAAAAAGAAAAACTCTTCACTTTCCATAACTTGAGGACAAGTTATGGAGTTCATAAAAACCATTAAGATCAAATATTCCAATTAACACAATAATTAAATAATTTTTCTATGATCTAGATTAAACTCATAAGTAAAGATAATTCATATCAACAATTTTCAAGAAATTAGAGAATCATATAAACTAATATAAATCTTGAAACTTTGATAATTATCCTTTGAAGACTCTTGGACTTCATAACCTAAAGAGTTAATAAATGAGACATTTCACATCCATAACTTATGGAAGTTTCAAAACTCTTAAGATCATAACTTTAAAAAAAAACTTTTGAGTTCCAAAATTTTATGACAAAATTTGTAACTCCTTAAAACCACTTAGATCAAACTTTTAAAACAAATAAAATAATCATATCATTCTATCTTTTAATAAATTGATCTAATTCAACTCTTGTAGTAAAGTGACTCAAATTTTACAAATTATTAGTTTTTCATAAAATCAAGTAATTATCATAAAATTTGACAAACTTCATGTTTTTTTTTTCCATCAACTTGAAAAAAAATACATTTGCATCAAATATAGTAGAAAACAACCCATGACTCTGATAGCACTGTTGGGTTTTGGTATAATACAACATCCTATGGTGCACATACAACCCTAAATTCCTTGGATCTATGTTTTCACTAATTATACATGCAAATGGTTTCCAAGGCATTAAACCTATAACTAGCATGCATTTGACATAAACCATATAATATACTAGTTAGGGAAACATACCTTTTATGTGGCTTGAAGTCTTGATGTATTTGGAGTTAAGAGCTTAGCACCAATAGTATGAGATGCCTCAAATGGAATCACAACACACATAGGACAAAGGTGGCTCTTGAGAGAGAATTCCATGCACCAAAACACCTCCATATTTCCCTAAGAAAATAAGTGGTGATTTTGGCTATGGAGTAACCTATTTGTATGTAGGATTCCAAGGGTCATGGGTATAACCCATAATCCATACCCATGGGTTTTATGATCCATGGTTCATGTGGCCCAACTCTTTATGTATCCATACATAAACTTGGTCCAACATGGATCATAAGCCCAACACATATAAATATAACTAATTTTCATAATTAGTCCCCATAGATTTAATTAGTCGCTTTTGATCACTAAATTAATTCCAAATTAATTCTTGATCAATACTAATTAAAACATATGATTTCATATTAATATATTATAACTTATAATATATTAATAAACCATAAATAACCTTCTCTCAAAAGTCCATCCTAACAAATTGTCTTGATGATATGCAACCCAAATGGACCATGCTACTCTCGGGTAAAGTACATACCAATACTAGTTATGGGCTTAGACATCTAATCCAACAAACATAAAGGGGTGTTCATACATGGATTTCATGAATGCCAAACCGCGATCTTTCGATGGCATTGGAGGTTTCATTGCTCTAACTCGTTGATTCGAGAAGACCGATTTAATTTTCAAGATTTGTTCTTGTCCTAAATCCAGTAAGGTGAAGTTTGAAGCCTGTACCTTCACTGAATCCAGTAAGGTAAGATTTGTGCTTTCCCCGAAACAAGTAAGGTGATGTTTGGTGGAATTGCCAAGTCAAATCCCTAACTCTCCCTGTTGCAAATGCCATGAGCTGGGATGATTTGAAATAACTAATGCTTGCCGAATACAGCCCGCAGGGCGAGTTGAAGAAGCTGGAGCAGGAGCTATGGAACCTAAAGATGAAGGGCTCCGACATTGCTACTTACACTAAGAGGTTCAGTGATCTTGCTCTTTTATGCCCAGGCATGGTTACCCTGAAGAGCAAGAAGGTAGAGAGAATTATATGGGGATTAACTCCCCCAACACAAGGGAATGTTCTAGCTGCCAACCCGCTGATGTTTGATAGTGCCAAACGATTAGCACAGACATTGATTGACCATGAGGATCGACAAGATCCTGAGCTATCTGCCCACGAACCACCCAATGAGAGTGGCGGAAAGAAAAAGTTATGGAACAAACCCAAGGGAAAAACTTCGCAAGAGCTCTCCAAAAAGAAACAAATAGTGGCAGTCCATGCTGCTACTGTTGGGTTTTGAGCAATCTAACACTTCCTAAGTGTGCATGCAACCCTAATAAACCTTGGATCTATGTTTATCTAAATACATGCAAACTAATAATTTTCCAAGGTTCATAACCTATCTAACATGGCATGGGGTACTTTTGAACATAAAAGAATTAGATGAGATTACATACCTTTTGATGAGTTTGATTCCTTGGAATTTAAGGTCAAGCACCAATAGTGTGAATGCCTCAAATGGAATTCTCAAATCACCACAAACACTTGGAAAACATTGAGAGACTGTATACACAATTATAAATTCGGCCACACACAAACACACACACTAGTGGCTATTTCATGCAACATAATCATGCTTATATAGTGTGCATGGTTAGGGTGAAACCCTAATAACCCATGACCTTTCCTTTTCCAAGGATCCATGGGTTAAAAGCTCCATGGATCATCCATGGACTTCCATATAAGCCTAGCCCATTAACTAATGGGTGTTAGCCCACACCATATAAAACAATAGCCCACAATTTAATAAATCTTCCTTTTAATCTCTAAATTAATTCATAATTAATTTAAGACTAAGACTAATTAAATAACTTCATATTAATATATTATAACTTACAATATATTAATAAACATATGTGTATAACTCTCATAAAATTATCCATAAATAGTTCAGGTGAAGTGCAACCAAAATGGACCATCTCGGGTCGGGTCAAGTATATACCAAATAAGTTATGGACTTAGACACCTTATCCAACAGACTCCCACTTGGATAAGTCTAATAACTGTATTTGCCTATATTACTTCAGGAACCAACCAGCAATCGTAGCTCTCAAAAACTCTGTTGAACTATGAAGCGCCATTTTGAGATAAGTGATCATATAATCCTCTGTTCTCATGATATCAGCCGGACAAACACATGGAACTATGTCTTGCTTATTGTCTGGCAGTTGTTTCTCGATTTCCGGTTTGTTTGACAAAGAACTCAACTGAACACATCAATTTAGTTATGACCGGGCCCGGTACATGGGTCAACACAAAATCATCGAGGGGCCCAGATATCGCTTCTATTTCTAGAAGGAACAGATAAACTTTGACTCATATGCTTGTTCTACTACTTGTTGAATTGTGCACAAAGGTACGTTTTATAACATCAAGTTACTGATGTGTTTACGTGCAATCATTGCACAACCAACTCGTAGATAACAACTCATATCTCTAGGTTTGAAGACTTATATGATATTACCGTCTCACGATCACTCGAGATAAATTCCATGAAGTGATACAAGTGAGCGTGGGTTTATTCCAATACTCATAACTTATGAGTACTCATGAACGTTGTAGCTGTTGGATAAGGTGTCTAAGTCCATAACTATTTCTGGTATGTACTTGACCCGACCCGACATGGTCCATTTGGGTTGCATGGCACCATGCAATTGGATAGACTAAATGAGAGAAATAACACTTGGAGATTATTAATATATTATAAGTTCTAATATATTAATAATATTATTTGATTAGTTTGATCAAGAATTAATTTAGAATTAATTATGTGATCAAAAGATAACTAATTAAATATATGGGTTGATTATGTAAATCATCCATATCTTGTATAGTGGGCTAAGAGGCTCCATGGATTATCAAGTTGGGTTCCACCCATAGGATGCTCCATGGGAGTTACAAACCCATGGGTCATGGAAATGAAGAGTCATGACACATTAGGGTTTAACCCTAGATGTGTCAACACTATATAAGAAATATGTTCTCCACCAAAATCGGATACACTAAGGATACACTAAGGAACCAAGAGGGCTTGGCCGATTTCAAGAAGTGTATGTTCTCTCATAAGTTCTTCCAAGAGCATTTGGTGTTGTGTGAAGCATTTGAGGCATCACACTTGGGGTGCTAGGCTCACAAGGTTTCAAGGAACACAAACAACAACAAGGTAAGTTATTCTATCTATTATTCAAGTTAAAATTGTTCCCCATGTATGCTAGATAGGAATATAACCTTGGAATTCAACTTTGCATGATAATTAGACAAACATAGATCCAAGGTTATTAGGGTTGCATGTACACTTAGGAAGTGTTAGAATGCTCAAAACCCATCAGTGGTATCAAAGCCTAGGCTTGTTTGCCTTTTATTTGTGCTTAAAAGTTGAAAGAAAGTCGAAAATCTTGCTGTCTACGAGTGGACTCGTCGAGTCTATGGGGGGGACTCGGCGAGTTCACGTGTATCTTCAACCAACTCGGCAAGTAAATTCATGCACTCGGCGAGTATGATCGACTGATTCCAGAATTTCGATTTTAGTTGCTGGAAATGGACTAGAAACATTACCCTAAACTGTTTTGGTACTTGAAAACTTGTTTTGATGGTGTAATGTTCTTTCTAATTCATTCACAACAACTAGTAATCAAAATTACAAAGTTTTAAATGTAATTTTTGATTGTGTTCATATTCATGTTCTTGTTCTTATGATGTTTTAGATGATCATAGGAATTATTTGTAACCTATGTGGTAGATTAATTCTTGATCATAATGTGTTTTAATGGAGTCCATAACTTGTCCTCAAGTTATGGAAAACCAAGAGTCACACTTGAATTAAAATCATTAAAAGAACACAAGAGTTAGAAAAATGAAGAGTCTTCATTTTATTACTCTATTAAACTCATAAGTTACAAGAAATGAAAAGTTTTGAAAGTTACAAAACTTGCCCTCAAGTTTTGGAACAAGTAAAGCTAAGTTAAAACTTTAGTTCCAACCCCTAGAATTTTAAAAGTTAAAATTCAACCCTTATACTTATATTATGATGATTTAATAATTATATATATATATATATATATATATATATATATATATATATATATATATATATATATATATGTATGTATAAGAATAAAGTCGTCTTACCGCTAGTACGCCTGATTCAGGAAGCCGGTCTATAAGGTGGGTATAAGGTTGTTGCCTATAAAATGCTGACTTAATGGGTGTCCACTCTCACCCACCGCTTGCTTGACTGGTGGAGGATCGTTAGCCGAACGGGTAACACAAGGACTTATAAATTCTCATTCAAAGTATGATGAATATTATAAATTAACTAAAAGTTTTATTAAATTCCCAATCTTAGTTACTTTAGGAAAATGTGAATAAGGTGATAATCCATGGAATTACACTTTACACTTTGTCTAAGTCGTTGGTGGAGCGTGTGTGGTTAACCGGCACACTAACTTGGACTTAACAAGGTAGGTAAAGGTTGACTTAAGGTTTATTATAGTATTGGTGGAGCGTGTGTGGTTTACCGGCACATCGATTGAGTGATAAACTTTAAGGGTACCAAGTGATTTGCATGGTTACTTCACTCCTCGTTTTGTGATCCTCGGTATCCCAGTCACAAAACTTGGAGGGCACTCTCGAGATTGAAACATGCCTTTGAAAAGTTCATTGAATCTCAAAGAATCTAGGAATTTCTAAAAACCAATCATAAAACCTAATATTTAATATTTCGGTTTTCGTGGTGGAAATTGGTGAATCGTCATTCACCTACCTTTCAAATATGGTATAGCTTAGATTACGGCATACCTCTTCTAAGTTATATTATATTGTGATTGGATCCTAGCCTTAATATTACATTTAGGTGTTTTATTAAGGACTCTCTTAAATCTATACTAAACTTGTTCTCCTCTTTCAGATGTCTTCAAATAATGCTTCTGGCTCGAATCCTAATAGCTCCTTTACTCTTATGAGTTTGTGTGGGAAAGTCACCTTTGATGGATCCAACTTCAATGAATGGATCAGAAACATCAGGATGATTACCCGCTACGAGGACAAAGAATATGTCCTTGACAAGGAGCTTATGGAGATTGATGAGACCACTGCAACTCCTCAGGAGATCGCTGACTTTCAGGCACATGAAAGGGATGCTACGAAAGTAGCATGCATCATGATGGCCACAATGACAGCAGAACTCCAAAAGTCCTATGAGGATTTCTACCCTTATGAAATGCACCAAGATTTGATGGAAAGATACCATCAAAGTGCACGACAAGAGAGGTACGAAATCATCTGCTCCATGATAACAACCATGATGAAGGACGGGGATTCCGTCACGAGCCACATGCAGAAAATGCAAAGGTATGTGGATCGATTGCTGAAGCTTAATGTGAACTTCCCGGAGGAGCTTGCAATAGATATAATTTTGCGCTCCTTACCATCGTGCTATGATTAATTCCACATGACATATCACATGAATAAGGAAGAGGTCACACTCAGCAAACTTCAGGGACTTCTCAAGACTACAGAATCAGGTCTTAAGGGGAAGTCAGTTGCTATCACTCCTACTCCAAACTCAACTCCGGTTTTGGCAATTGGGAAAAGTCGAGGGAGGAAGAGAAAGAGATCTTCGAAGGGTACCAAGGCTCGGACCCTTGATGGCTCTTCTTCAAGTGGAACCAAGAAAGGTTTCATTACTCCTTCTTCTGACCCAAAAGAGGCTGAATGCTTCTATTGCCATGAAAAAGCTCATTGGAAGCGAAACTGCCCAAAGTACCAGCAGGATGTGAAGGATGGGAAAGTCAAACCCAACCATGCAGGTATTTATACTATCATTTCTAATAACTCACCCCATTCTAATTCTTGGGTCCTTGATACCGGTTGTGGTATTCATATTTGTTGTGACTTGCAGGGACTAAGAAGAAGTGAGAATGTGGAGCAAGGAAGAATAAACTTGATCATGGGGAACAGGAAAGCTTCACCTGTCACCAAGATTAGAGTTTATACTTTATCGCTAAGTAGTGGGTTTAGTTTAGATTTGAATAAATGTTGTTACTCGCCAGGAATGGCAAGAAATATTATTTCCTTTCATGCATTGTACAAACAAGGTTTCACCTTTTCATTTGATAATGAAGTTGGTTCGATTAATGCTTTCTTTAATAATGTTCTTTATTTTAAAGCATTACCTTGTGATGGTGTGTATGAAGTTGTATCTGTGGTAGATATCTCAAGCAATAATGTTTTGTGTATTGATTCTCCTAATAATAATAACTTGGATAAAGCATCATTATGGCATTGTCATCTTGGACATATAAGCAAGAAATGCATAGGCCAACTCCAAAAGGATGGAGTCTTGGAACCGTTTGACCTAAAGTCAGATGATAGTTGCGAATCATGCTTACTTGGAAAAATGACAAAGTCACCCTTCACAGGCTCGTGTGAAAGAGGTGAAGATTTGTTGGACCTTATACACACGGATGTGTGTGGACCATTTAAACATGCCACAAGGGATGCTAATCGTAATTATTTGACTTTTACTGATGATTACAGTAGATATGGATATGTCTACTTAATCAAGCATAAGTCAGAGACTTTCGAGAAGTTTAAGGAATTTAAACAGGAAGTCGAGAATCAATTGGGCAGGAACATTAAGATGCTTCGATCCGATCGAGGTGGTGAGTATCTTAGTTCAGATTTCCTCGACTATCTAAGGGAATATGGGATTGTCTCACAATTGACACCTCCCAGGACACTGCAGTTGAATGGTGTGGCTGAGAGGCGTAATCGAACCTTGTTGGACATGGTTCGTTCCATGATGAGTCGAGCTTCGCTACCAATCTCATTCTGGGGGTATGCCTTAGAGACTGCCGCCCATATCCTTAATCTAGTCCCTACAAAGAAAGTTGCCAAAACTCCTCACGAGATGTGGACTGGTAAAGTACCTAAACTAGACCACATCAAGATTTGGGGTTGCGAGGCTTTCGTGAGACGCGAGACTCATGATAAGCTCGAACCTCGAAGCGAGAGGTGTATTTTCATTGGCTACCCACAGCAATCCTTTGGTTACCTCTACTACAGACCTAATGACAATGTGGTCTTTATAGCAAGAAGAGGAGTCTTTCAAGAAAGAGAGTTTATAAGCCAAGGAGACAGTGGGAGGCAAATTGATCTTGAAGAAATTCAAGAGTCAAGTGGTGATGGAACTTCAAACTCTAGCCCTCAACTTGAGGAGGAAAGTCCTGTTGAGCCAATTGACGAATCTGTCCCTCTGAGGCGTTCCACGAGAGTTAGGAGTGCACCTTAGCATTACTATGGATTCCATATTACTGCAGAAGGTGAGACACTTATTAGTGATGGGACACTAGTAAGTCAAGATGACCCTTACAGCTACGAGGAAGCCATGGCAGGCCCCGAGTCTGCTAAATGGAAAGAGGCTATGGATAGCGAGATACAATCCATGTATGACAATCAAGTTTGGAACTTGGTTGAGAATGTACCAGGTCGTAAGACTGTAGAGTGCAAATGGGTCTTCAAGAAGAAGACCGACATGGATGGTAAAGTACACACTTATAAGGCTAGACTGGTTGCAAAGGGCTTCTCTCAAATTCCTGGAGTGGATTATGATGAGACCTTTTCTCCGGTAGCCAAGATTAAGTCTATTTGGGTTCTGTTAGCCATAGCCGCATTTCATGACTATGAAATTTGGCAAATGGATGTCAAAACCGCTTTCCTTAATGGAAAGTTAGCTGAAGATGTTTACATGAGTCAGCCAGAGGGTTTTGTCAGCAACGAGTACCCTAATAGAGTGTGTAAGCTTGAGAAATCCATCTATGGATTAAAGCAAGCACCTCGCAGATGGAATCTTTGCTTTGATGAAAAGGTCAAGGAATTTGGCTTTTCTAGGAGTGAAGATGAATCTTGTGTGTATGTCAAGGCTAGTAGGAGTATAGTTAGCTTTTTGGTATTGTATGTGGATGACATACTACTCATAGGAAACGACATTCCAACTCTGCAGGAAGTAAAGTCCTGGCTTGGAAAGTGTTTCGCTATGAAGGACCTTAGTGAAGCTGCCTATATTTTAGGGATAAGAATCTTGAGAGATCGGAGTAAAAGACTAATTGGACTTAGTCAGAGTACCTACTTGGATAAGGTGTTGAAAAGATTCAGCATGCAAGACTCCAAGAAAGGAGAGTTGCCCATCCAGAGTAACGCCAAACTGAGTAAGACACAAAGCCCTAGCACTGAGGCTGAGATAGCACAAATGAGTCGAGTACCTTATGCTTCGGCTGTAGGATCGATCATGTATGCTATGACGTGTACTCGACCTGATGTAGCTTTTGCCCTGAGCATGGTTAGCAGGTTTCAGGGGAACCATGGCAAGGCACACTGGACTGCGGTAAAGAATATTCTCAAGTACCTACGAAGGACTAAGGATTGGGTCCTTACCCTCGGTGGGAGTGATGAATTGAGAGTTGTAGGATATAGTGATGCTAGCTTCCAGACTGATAGGGATAACTTCCGTTCTCAGTCGGGCTGGGTCTTTACCTTAAATGGAGGAGCAATTTCTTGGAAGAGTTCCAAGCAAGAGACAGTGGCAGATTCTACTTGTGAATCAGAGTATATTGCAGCTAGCGAGGAGGCAAAGGAGGCGTTATGGCTGAGGAACTTCATTGGAGACCTTGGAGTTGTACCAGCCATTAAAGAGCCAATGGAAATTTTCTGTGATAGTGAAAGTGCTGTTGCCTTAGACAAGGAACCAAGGATCACGGGAGATCCAAACACATCGACAGAAAATACCATTTCATCAGACATAGGATCGAAGAAGAACTCCTCGTGGCAAAGAGGGTATCATCAGATGAGAATCCGGCAGATCCCCTCACGAAGGGACTGACTCGGGTTAAGCATCTCCAGCATGCTCGGAGCATAGGGCTGAAGGATGATATTAGATTTAGTAGTTAGATAACCTCGAAATTTGTAAAGTGTAATTGACATTAGATGATGAATAAAAGGTATTTTATTTATGAGTAAAGTGTTGCTATCTCTTGTCGATCATTTACTATATTTCTTTTGCATGTTTTGGCTTCCAGAATAATTTTTGTTTGGTATAACATATTATTCAAACCTCCACAGTCGGTCATATGTCGGAAGTAGGTATGAATTAAGACTGTCATGTTTGGTTGTAGAGGTCTTGGACAAGGCTACAACAATCATGAGTGCTCATAAGTTCTGAGCATTGGACTCAACCCACGCTCACTGGAATCACTTCATGGAATTCTATCTCGAGTGATCGTGAGACGGTAATATCGTATAAGTCTTCAAACCTAGAGATATGATTTGTTACTTACAAGTTGGTTATGCATTGATTGTACGAAAAACGCATTGGTAACTCGATGTTATAAATCGTGCTCTTGTGTGTAATTCAATGAGTGGTAGAACAAACATATGAGTCGAAGTTTATCTGTTCCTTCTTGGATTAGAAGCTGATATCTGGACCCCTTGATGATTTTGTTTTGACCTATGTGTCGGGCCCGGTCAGAACTAAGTTAATGTGTTCAATGAAGTTCTTTGTCAAACAAATCGGAAATCGGGAAACAAACTGTTGGACAATAAGTAAGACATTGTTCCGTGTATTTGTCCGACTGATATCAAAGAACAGAGGATTATATGATCACTTATCTTAAATAGCGTATCATCATCTTCTCAGTTCCGAGAAACCTTGAAAAGAGCTACGATTGCCGATCGGTTCCTGAAGTCATACTTGCAGTAACAGTTATTAGACTTATCCAAGTGGGAGACTGTTGGATAAGGTGTCTAAGTCCATAACTATTTCTGGTATGTACTTGACCCGACCCGGCATGGTCCATTTGGGTTGCATGGCACCATGCAATTGGATAGACTAAATGAGAGAAATAACACTTGGAGATTATTAATATATTATAAGTTCTAATATATTAATAATATTATTTGATTAGTTTGATCAAGAATTAATTTAGAATTAATTATGTGATCAAAAGATAACTAATTAAATATATGGGTTGATTATGTAAATCATCCATATCTTGTATAGTGGGCTAAGAGGCTCCATGGATTATCAAGTTGGGTTCCACCCATAGGATGCTCCATGGGAGTTACAAACCCATGGGTCATGGAAATGAAGAGTCATGACACATTAGGGTTTAACCCTAGATGTGTCAACATTATATAAGAAATATGTTCTCCACCAAAATCGGATACACTAAGAAAACAAGAGAGCTTGGCCGATTTCAAGAAGTGTATGTTCTCTCATAAGTTCTTCCAAGAGCATTTGGTGTTGTGTGAAGCATTTGAGGCATCACACTTGGGGTGCTAGGCTCACAAGGTTTCAAGGAACACAAACAACAACAAGGTAAGTTATTCTATCTATTATTCAAGTTAAAATTGTTCCCCATATATGCTAGATAGGAATATAACCTTGGAATTCAACTTTGCATGATAATTAGACAAACATAGATCCAAGGTTATTAGGGTTGCATGTACACTTAGGAAATGTTAGAATGATCAAAACCCATCAGTAGCAACCATTGCCATGTCTAAACACTTTTAGCCATCTACAAACCCAATTTATGACAATCTTGATTCATACCTACTTCCGAAGTATGGCCGATTGTGGAGGTTTGAATAAATTAATTATTCTGGAAGTCAAAACATGAAAAGCTGAAACAATTGTAAATAATTGACAATGATAGCAACACCTTACTCATAAATAAATCACAATTTTATTCATCATCAAATGTCGATTACATTTTATAAGTTTCAGAGAATCTATCTAATCTGTAAAACTAATATCGTCCCTCAGCCCGATGCGCATCGCATGCTGAAAATGCTTAGCCCTCGTCAATCCCTTTGTAAGGGGATCCGCAGGGTTCGCATCTGATGATATCCTCTTTGCCACGAGGAGTCCTTCTATCTTGTGTCTTATGAAGTAATATTTTCTATCAATGTGTCGGGATCTCCCATGATCTCTCGGTTCTTTAGCTAAAGCAACCGCACTATTGCTGTCACAGAAAATTTCCATAGGCTCCTTAATAGCTGGCACAACTCCAAGGTCTCCGATGAAGTTCTTTATCCATATCGCCTCCTTCGCTGCTTCACTCGCTTCTATATACTCTGATTCACAAGTCGAATCAGCCACCGTCTCCTTCTTGGAACTCTTCCAAGAGATTACCCCTCCATTTAAGGTAAAGACCCAGCCCGACTGAGAGCGAAAGTTATCCCTATCAGTCTGAAAACTAGCATCACTATACCCTAATACTCTCAAGTCGTCACTCCGACCAAGGGTAAGGATCCAATCCTTAGTCCTCCGCAGGTACTTGAGAATATTCTTTACCGCAATCCAATGAGCCTTGCCAGGGTTCCCCTGATACCTACTGACCATGCTCAAAGCAAAGGCCACATCAGGGCGGGTACAAGTCATAGCATAGATGATCGAGCTAACAGTGGAAGCGTACGGTAATTGGCGCATCTCAGCTATCTCTGCCTCTGTACTCAGAATCTGAGTTTTACTCAGCTTGGTATTGCTTTGGATCGGTAAATCTCCTTTCTTGGAATTCTGCATGTTGAACCTTTTCAACACCTTATCCAAGTAGGTACTCTGACTAAGTCCAATTAGTCTTTTACTCCTTTCTCTTAATATCCTTATCCTTAGGATATAGGCAGCTTCCCCTAGGTCCTTCATAGCAAAGCACTTCCCAAGCCAGGACTTAACCTCCTGCAAGGTTGGGATGTCATTTCCTATAAGTAGTATGTCATCTACATACAGTACCAAGAAGCTAACTATACTCCCACTAGCACTGACATACACGCAACACTCATCTTCACTTCTCGAGAAGCCAAACTCTTTGACCTTTTCATCGAAACAAAGATTCCAGCTGCGAGATGCTTGTTTTAATCCATAAATGGATTTCTCAAGCTTGCATACTCTATTTGGGTACTCTACACTAAAATAACCCTCTAGCTGATTCCTGTACACATCCTCAGCCAATTTTCCATTTTGAAAAGCAGTTTTGACATCCATTTGCCATATTTGATAATCATGAAATGCAGCAATGGCTAGCATAGCCCTAATAGACTTAATCTTTGCTACCGGAGAGAAGGTTTCATCATAATCAATACCCTGAGTTTGAGTAAAACCCTTCGCAACCAGTCAAGCCTTATAAGTATGCACTTTTCCTTCCATGTTGGTCTTCTTCTTGATATCCATTTGCACCCGACTGTTTTACGGCTTGGTACATTGTCAACCAAGTTCCAAACTTGATTGTCATACATGGATTGTATCTCGCTGTCCATAGCCTCCTTCCACTTAGCAGACTCCAGGCCTGCCATGGCTTCCTTAACACTGCTAGGTTCATCCAAATTTACCAGTGAACTATCGCTGATAATGGTATCACCTTCCGTAGTAATATGAAAGCCATAATAAAATGCAGGTGTGTTCCTAACCCGTGTGGAACGCCTCGGAGGTACAGACCCGTCAGCTGGCTCAACAGGAGTTTCCTCCTCAGGTTGATTGCTAGTGTCTGAGGTTCCTTCACCAATTGATTCTTGGATTTCTTCAAGATCAATTTGCCTCCCGCTGCCTCCTTGGCTAATAAATTCTCTCTCACGAAAGACCCCTCTTCTTGCTACAAAGACCCACATTCTCACTGGGTCTGTAGAAGAGGTAACCGAAGGATTTCTGTGGGTAGCTGATGAAAATACACCTTTCACTTTGGGGTTTGAGCTTATCATGATTTTCACACCTCACGAAGGTTCGCAACCCCAAATTTTGATGTGGCTTAAATTGGGAACCTTAACAGTCCACATCTCATGAGGTGTTTTGGTAACCTTCTTTGTAGGGACTAGATTAAGGATATGGGCGGTAGTCTCTAAGGCATACCCCCAAAAAGAGATTGGTAGCGAAGCTTGACTCATCATAGAGTGAACCATGTCTAACAAGGTTTGATTACGACTCTCAGCTACACCATTTAGTTGTGGTGCCCTGGGAGAAGTCAATTGTGAGACAATTCCACACTCCTTAAGATAGTCAACGAAGTCGGTACTAAGATACTCACCACCTCGATTAGATCGAAGCATCTTAATGTTCCTTCCCAATTGATTTTCTACTTCCAGTTTGAATTCCTTAAACCTTTCAAAGGTTTCTGACTTATGTTTGATCAAGTAGACATAATCATATCTACTAAAATCATCAATCAAAGTCACATAAAACCGATTAGCATGCCTTGTGGGGGTTTTGAATGGCCCACATACATCAGTGTGTATTAGGTCCAACAAATCCTCACCCCTTTCACAAGTTCCAGTGAAAGGTGATTTTGTCATCTTTCCAAGTAGACAAGATTCACAACTATCATCCGATTTAAGGTCGAATGACTCCAAGACTCCACTCTTTTGGAGTTGGCCTATGCGTTTCTTGTTTACATGTCCAAAACGAAAATGCCACAATGATGCTTTATCTAGGCTAGTAGAAGAATCAATATACAACACATTATTTCCTAAGTTGTCTACGATCGACACAGTTTCGTACACACCATCACAAGGTAATGCTTTAAAATAAAACGATTTATTAAAGAAAGCATTAATACCACCACATTCATTATCAAACGAAAAGGTAAAACCTTGTTTGTACAAAGCATGAAAGGAAATAATATTCCTCGCCATTTCAGACGAGTACACACATTTATTCAAATCTAATTCTAACCCATTATTCAGCAACAAAGTATAAACTCCAATCTTGGAAACAGGTGAAGCCTTCCTATTCCCCATGATCAAGTTTATCTTCCCGTACTCTACATCCTCACTTCTTCTTAGGCCCTGCAAATCAGAACATATGTGAATACCACATCGTGTATCAAGCACCCAAGAGTTAGAATATGGTGATTTATTTGACAATATTGTGTAAATACCTGCGTGGGTGGGTTTCACTTTCCCATCCTTCAGATCCTACAAGTATTTAGGGCAGTTTCGCTTCCAGTGCCCCTTGTCCTGGCAATAGTAGCAATCAGCATCCTTGGGAATGGCGGAAGGAGTGACAGAACCGCTCTTAGTCCTTGATGAGGAGCCTTCAAGAGACTTTCCCATGGTACCCATCGAAGGGGTCTTCCTCTTTTTCCCTTTGCCTTGCCCGATAGCCAAAACAGGGGTAGATGTTGGAGTAGGAATAGTAGAGGTAACAACCGACTTGCCCTTAAGACCGGTTTCAACGGTCTTCAAGAGTCCTTGAAGTTTGCTAAGGGTAACTTCCTCCTTGTTCATATGATATGTCATACGAAAATGGTCACAACAAGAAGGTAAGGAGTGCAAAATGATATCAATTTCCAACTCCTCAGGGAAGTTCACATTCAGCTTCAGCAAACGGTCTACATACCTTTGCATCTTTTGCATGTGGCCCGTGACGGATTCACCGTCCTTCATGTGGGTTGTTATTATGGAGGAGATTATTTCATACCACTCCTGACGACCACTCTGATGGTACCTTTCCATCAGGTCTTGGTGCATATCAAAAGGGTAAAAGTCCTCATATGACTTTTGGAGCTCGGCTGTCATCGTGGCCATCATGATGCATGCCACCTTAGTAGTATCTCTCTCATGTGTCCTGAATTCAACGATCTCCTCAGAAGTAGCAGTAGACTCATCAAGCTCTTTTAACTCCTTATCGAGGACATATTCCTTGTCCTCATAACGAGTTACCATCCTGATGTTCCTGATCTAGTCCGTGAAGTTGGAACCATCAAAGATGACTCTCCCACAAAGATTCATGAGAGAGAAAGAACCAGTTGGGTTAGAGCCCGAAGCATTAGTGTTGGAAGACATCTGAAAGAAGAAAGCAAGTTTAGATAAGATATATAGAGTCCTTAATAAATCACCCAAATGTAATATTAAGGCTGGGATCCAATCACAATATATTACACTTAGAAGAGGGATGCCGTAATCTAAGTAATAATATATTCGAAAGGTAGGTGAATGACGATTCACCAATTTCCACCATGAAAAACAAAATGAATTATTAGGTTTTAATTGGATTTGAAATTCCTAGATTCTTTTGAGATTCATTGAACTTTTCAATGGCAAGTTTCAATCTCGATTATTCCCTTCAAGTTTTGTGACTCAGATGCTGAGGATCACAAAACAAGGTGTGAATAACCATGCTAATTCACTTGGTACCCTAAATATTATCACCTAATCAATGTTCCGGTTAACCACACACGCTCCATTGATCTATGACAAACATTAATTCACCCTTCGTGATCCTTACTAGTCCAAGTTAGTGTGCCGGTTAACCACACACGCTCCACCAACGACTTGGTAAGGTACAAAGTGTGAATTCCATGGACAAGCACCATGTTCACATATTTTCCTAAAGTAACTAAGATTAGGAATTAAATAAAAGATTTAGTTACTTTATAATATTCATCATACTTAATGATAATTTATAAGTCCTTGTCTTACCCATTCGTCTAACGACCCTCCACCAGTCAAGCAAGCGGTGGGTGAGAGTGGACACCCATTAAGTTGCCATTTTATAGGCAACAACCTTATACCCACCTTATATACCGGCTTCGTGAATGAGGCCTACTAACGGTAAAACGACTTGTTCTTATACATATATATACTAATTAACTATTAATGTTATAAATAGTATAAGTGTTGAATTTTAACTTTTAAAACTCTAAGTGTTGGAATTAAAGTTTATTAAAGTGTGTGAAACTTTTCCAAATCCCAAAACTTGAGGGAAAGTTTTGTAACTCTTCAAAACATTTCATTTCATAACTTATGAATTAAAGGTTCATAAAATGAAGACTCTTCATTTTATGTAACTTATGTGTTTTTAATGTGTGTTACAGAAAAGTGACCTTTGGATATCCATAACTTGAGGAATAATTGTGGACTCCATTAAAACACATAAATGATCAAGAATTAATCCTAAACAATTCAGCAAATAATTCCTATCATCTTCTAAATTCATAAGAACATGAATATCAAAATTTCAAGAAACATGAACACATATAAGACATGAAATTTTGATATGAACCATTGTAATTGGATTAGAACAACCATTACACCAACTAAAATAAGTTTTAAAACATCAAAACAGTTTAGGGTAAAGTTTCTAGTCCATTTCCAGCAGCAAAAGTCGAAAATCTGCATTCCGAACCTTCTACTCGTCGAGTGCACGAACCTACTCGGCGAGTAGGATGAATTTTGCCTTGGACTCGGCGAGTCCATCATGCAGACAACAAAAATTTCGACTTTTTTTCACAATTTCACATCAAGTATCAAACAAGCAAGCCTAGGCTCTGATACCACTGTTGGGTTTTGATCAATCTAACACTTCCTAAGTGTGCATGCAACCCTAATAAACCTTGGATCTATGTTTGTCTAAATACATGCAAAATAATAATTTTCCAAGGTTCATAGCCTATCTAACATGGCATGGGGTACTTTTGAACATAAAAGAATTAGATGAGATTACATACCTATTGATGAGTTAGATTCATTGGAGTTTGAGAGCCAAGCACCAATAGTGTGAATGCCTCAAATGGAAATCACAAATCACCACAAACACTTGGAAAGCTTTGAGAGAGTGTATACACACTTATAAATTCGGCCACACACAAACACACACACTAGTGACTATTTCATGCAACATAATCATGCTTATATAGTGTGCATGGTTAGGGTGAAACCCTAATAACCCATGACCTTTCCTTTTCCAAGGATCCATGGGCTAAAATCTCCATGGATCATCCATGTACTTCCATATAAACCTAGCCCATTAACTAATGGGTGTTAGCCCACACCATATAAAACAATAGCCCACAATATAATTATTATTCCTTTAAATCTATAAATTAATTCATAATTAATTTAAGACTAAGACTAATTAAATAACTTCATATTAATATATAATAATTTACAATATATTAATAAACATATGTGTATAACTCTCATAAAATTATCCATAGATAGTTCGGGTGAAATGCAACCCAAATGGACCATGCCGGGTCGGGTCAAGTATATACCAAATAATTTATGGACTTAGACACCTTATCCAACAGACTCCCACTTGGATAAGCCTAATAACTGTATTTGCCTATATTACTTCAGGAACCAACCAGCAATCGTAGCTCTCAAAAACTCTGTTGAACAATGAAGCGCCATTTTGAGATAAGTGATCATATAATCCTCTGTTCTCATGATATCAGCCGGACAAACACATGGAACTATGTCTTGCTTATTGTCTTGCAGTTGTTTCTCGATTTCCGATTTGTTTGACAAAGAACTCAACTGAACACATCCATTTAGTTCTGACCGGGCCCGGTACATGGGTCAACACAAAATCATCGAGGGGCCCAGATATCGCTTCTATTTCTAGAAGCAACATATAAACTACCACTCATATGCTTGTTCTACTACTTGTTGAATTGTACACAAAGGCATGTTTTATAACATCAAGTTACTGATGCGTTTACGTGCAATCAATGCACAACCAACTCATAGGTAACAACTCATATCTCTAGGTTTGAAGACTTATATGATATTACCATCTCACGATCACTCGAGATAAATTCCATGAAGTGATACAAGTGAGCGTGGGTTTATTCCAATACTAATAATTTATGAGTACTCATGAACGTTGTAGCAACCATTGCAATGTTTAAACACTTTTAGCCATCTACAAACCCAATTCATGACAATCTTGATTCATACCTACTTTCGACATATGGCCGATTGTGGAGGTTTGAATAAATTAATTATTCTGGAAGTCAAAACATGCAAAGCTGAAACAATTGTAAATAATTGACAATGATAGCAACACCTTACTCATAAATAAATCACAATTTTATTCTTCATCAAATGTCGATTACATTTTATAGGTTTCAGAGAATCTATCTAATCTGTAAAACTAATATCGTCCCTCAGCCCGATGCGCCTCGCATGTTGAAAATGCTTAGCCCTCGTCAGTCCCTTTGTAAGGGGATCCGCATGGTTCTCATCTGACGATATCCTCTTTGCCACGAGGAGTCCTTCTTTTATCTTGTGTCTTATGAAGTGATATTTTCTGTCAATGTGTTGGGATCTCCCATGATCTCTCGGTTCTTTAGCTAAAGCAACCGCACTATTGCTGTCACAGAAAATTTCCATAGGCTCCTTAATAGCAGGCACAACTCCAAGGTCTCCGATGAAGTTCTTTAGCCATATCGCCTCCTTCTCTGCTTCACTCGTTGCTATATACTCTGATTCACAAGTCGAATCAGCCACCGTCTCCTGCTTGGAACTCTTCCAAGAGATTTCCCCTCCATTTAAGGTAAAGACCCAGACCGACTGAGAGCGAAAGTTATCCCTATCAGTCTGAAAACTAGCATCACTATACCCTAATACTCTCAAGTCGTCACTCCCACCAAGGGTAAGGATCCAATCCTTAGTCCTCCGCAGGTAATTGAGAATGTTCTTTACCGCAGTCCAATGAGCCTTGCCAGGGTTCCCCTGATACCTGTTGACCATGCTCAAAGCAAAGGCCACATCAGGGCGGGTACAAGTCATAACATACATGGTCGAGCCAACAGCGGAAGCATACGGTAATTGGCTCATCTCAGCTATCTCTGCCTCTGTACTCGAAATCTGAGTCTTACTCAGCTTGGTATTGCTTTGGTTCGGTAAATCTCCTTTCTTGGAATTCTACATGTTGAACCTTTTCAACACCTTATCCAAGTAGGTACTCTGACTAAGTCCAATTAGTCTTTTACTCCTTTCTCTTAATATCCTTATCCTTAGGACATAGGCAGCTTCCCCTAGGTCCTTCATAGCAAAGCACTTCCCAAGCCAGGACTTAACCTCCTGCAAGGTTGGGATGTCATTTCCTATAAGTCGTATGTCATCTACATACAGTACCAAGAAGCTAACTATAATCCCACTAGCACTAACATACACGCAACACTCATCTTCACTTCTCGAGAAGCCAAACTCTTTGACCTTTTCATCGAAACAAAGATTCCAGCTGCGAGATGCTTGTTTTAATCCATAAATGGATTTCTCAAGCTTGCATACTCTATTTGGGTACTCTACACTAAAATAACCCTCTGGCTGATTCATGTACACATCCTCAGCCAATTTTCCATTTAGAAAAGCAGTTTTGACATCCATTTGCCATATTTGATAATCATGAAATGCAGCAATGGCTAGCATAGCCCTAATAGACTTAATCTTTGCTACCGACGAGAAGGTTTCATCGTAATCAATACCCTGAGTCTGAGTAAAACGCTTCGCAACCAGTCGAGCCTTATAAGTATGCACTTTTCCTTCCTTGTCGATCATCTTCTTGAAGATCCATTTGCACCCGACTGTTTTACGGCCTGGTACATTGTCAACCAAGTTCCAAACTTGATTGTCATACATGGATTGTATCTTGCTATCCATAGCCTCCTTCCACTTAGCAGACTCCGGGCCTGCCATGGCTTCCTTAACACTGCTAGGTTCATCCAAATTTACCAGTGAACTATCGCTCATAAATGTATCACCTTCCGTAGTAATATGAAAGCCATAATAAAACGCATGTGTGTTCCTAACCCGTGTGGAACGCCTCGGAGGTACAGACCCGTCAGCTGGCTCAACAGGAGTTTCCTCCTCAGGTTGATTGCTAGTGTCTGAGGTTCCTTCACCAATTGATTCTTCGATTTCTTCAAGATCAATTTGCCTCCCGCTGCCTCCTTGGCTAATAAATTCTCTCTCACGAAAGACCCCTCTTCTTGCTACAAAGACCCACATTCTCACTGGGTCTGTAGAAGAGGTAACCGAAGGATTTCTGTGGGTAGCTGATGAAAATACACCTTTCATTTCGGGGTTTGAGCTTATCATGATTTTCACACCTCACGAAGGTTCGCAACCCCAAATTTTGATGTGGCTTAAATTGGGAACCTTAACAGTCCACATCTCATGAGGTGTTTTGGTAACCTTCTTTGTAGGGACTAGATTAAGGATATGGGCGGTAGTCTCTAAGGCATACCCCCAAAAAGAGATTGGTAGCGAAGCTCGACTCATCATAAAGCGAACCATGTCTAACAAGGTTCGATTACGCCTCTCAGCTACACCATTTAGCTGTGGTGTCCTAGGAGGAGTCAATTGTGAGACAATCCCACACTCCTTAAGTTAGTCAAGGAACTCGGTACTAAGATACTCACCACCTCAATCGGATCGAAGCATCTTAATGTTCCTACCCAATTGATTTTCTACTTCCTGTTTGAATTCCTTAAACCTTTCAAAGGTTTCTGACTTATGTTTTATCAAGTAGACATAACCATATCTACTAAAATCATCAATAAAAGTAACATAATACCGATTAGCATTCCTTGTGGTGGTTTTGAATGGCCCACATACATCAGTGTGTATTAGGTCTAACAAATCCTCACCCTTTTCACAAGTTCCAGTGAAAGGCGATTTTGTCATCTTTCCAAGTAGAAAAGATTCACAACTATCATCCGATTTAAGGTCGAATGACTCCAAGACTCCACTCTTTTGGAGTTGGCCTATGCGTTTCTTGTTTACATGTTCAAGATGACAATGCCACAATGATGCTTTATCTAGGCTAGTAGAAGAATCAATATACAACACATTATTTCCTAAGTTGTCTACGATCGATGCAGTTTCATACACACCATCACAAGGTAATGCTTTAATATGAAACACATTATTAAAGAAAGCATTAATACCACCACATTCATTATCAAACGAAAAGGTAAAACCTTGTTTGCACAAAGCATGAAAGGAAATAATATTCCTCGCCATTTCAGACGAGTACACACATTTATTCAAATGTAATTCTAACCCATTATTCAGCAACAAAGTATAAACTCCAATCTTGGAAACAGGTGAAGCCTTCCTATTCCCCATGATCAAGTTTATCTTCCCATGCTCCACATCCTCACTTCTTCTTAGGCCCTGCAAATCAGAACATATGTGAATACCACATCCTGTATCAAGCACCCAAGAGTTAGAATATGGTGAGTTATTAGACAATATTGTGTAAATACGTGCATGGGTGGGTTTCACTTTCCCATCCTTCAGATCCTGCAATTAATAAGGGCAGTTTCGCTTCCAGTGCCCCTTGTCCGGGCAATAGTAGCAATCAGCATCCTTGGGAATGGCGGAAGGAGTGACAGAACCACTCTTCGTCCTTGATGAGGAGCCTTCAAGATACTTTCCCTTGGTACCCTTCGAAGGGGTCTTCCTGTTTTTCCCTTTGCCTTGCCCGATAGCCAAAACAGGGGAAGATGTTGGAGTAGGAGTAGTAGAGGTGACAACCGACTTGCCCTTAAGACTGGTTTCAACGGTCTTCAAAAGTCCTTGAAGTTTGCTAAGGGTAACTTCCTCCTTTTTCATACGATATGTCATACGAAAATGGTCATAACAAGAAGGTAAGGAGTGCAAAATGATGTCAATTGCCAACTCCTCAGGGAAGTTCACATTCAGCTTCAGGAAATGGTACACATACCTTTACATCTTTTGCATGTGGCCCGTGACGGATTGACCATCCTTCATGCGGCTTGTTATTATGGAGGAGATTATTTCATACCGCTCTTGACGAGAACTCTGATGGTACCTTTCCATCAGATCTTGGTGCATCTCAAAAGGGTAGAAGTCCTCATAGGACTTTTGGAGCTCGACTGTCATCGTCGCCATCATGATGCATGCCACCTTGGTAGCATCTCTCTCATGTGTCTTGAATTCAGCGAACTCCTCAAGAGTAGCATTAGAGTCATCAAGCTCTTTTAACTCCTTATCGAGGACATATTCCTTATCCTCATAACTAGTTACCATCCTGATGTTCCTGATCGAGTCCATGAAGTTGGAACCATCAAAGATGACTCTCCCACAAAGATTCATGAGAGAGAAAGAACCAGTTGGGTTAGAGCCCGAAGCATTAGTGTTGGAAGACATCTGAAAGAAGAAAACAAGTTTAGATTAGATATATAGAGTCCTTAATAAGACACCCAAATTTAATATTAAAACTAGGATCCAATCACAATATATTATACTTAGAAGAGGGATGCCGTAATCTAAGTAATAATATATTTGAAAGGTAGGTGAATGACGATTCACCAATTTCCACCATGAAAAACAAAATGAATTATTAGGTTTTAATTGGATTTGAAATTCCTAGATTCTTTTGAGATTCATTGAACTTTTCAATGGCATGTTTCAATCTCGATTGTGCCCATCATGTTTTGTGACTGGGATGCCGAGGATCACAAAACAAGGTGTGAATAACCATGCTAATTCACTTGGTACCCTAACTATTATTACCTAATCAATGTGTCAGTTAACCGCACATGCTCCATTGATCTATGACAAACATTAAGTCACCCTTCGTGATCCTTACTAGTCCAAGTTAGTGTGCCGGTTAACCATACACGCTCCACCAACGACTTGGTAAGGTACAAAGTGTGAATTCCATGGACAAGCACCATGTTCACATTTTTTCCAAAAGTAACTAAGATTGGGAATTAAGTAAAAGATTTAGTTACTTTATAATATTCATCATACTTAATGGGAATTTATAAGTCCTTGTCTTACCCGTTCGTCTAATGACCCTCCACCAGTCAAGCAAGCGGTGGGTGAGAGTGGACACCCATTAAGTTGCCATTTTATAGGCAACAACCTTATACCCACCTTATAGACCGGCTTCGTGAATGACGCCTACCAACGGTAAAACGACTTGTTCTTATACATTTATATAATAATTAACCATTAATGTTATAAATAGTATAAGTGTTGAATTTTAACATTTAAAACTCTAAGCGTTGGAATTAAAGTTTATTAAAGTGTGTGAAACTTTTCCAAATTCCAAAACTTGAGGGAAAAGTTTTGTAACTCTTCAAAACTTTTCATTTCATAACTTATGAATTAAAGGTTCATAAAATGAAGACTCTTCATTTTATGTAACTTATGTGTTTTTAATGTGTGTTAAAGAAAAGTGACCTTTGGATATCCATAACTTGAGGAAAAATTATGGACTCCATTAAAACACATAAATGATCAAGAATTAATCCTAAACAATTTAGCAAATAATTCCTATCATCTTCTAAATTCATAAGAACATGAACATCAAAATTTCAAGAAACATGAACACATATAAGACATGAAATTTTGATACGAGCCATTGTAAATGGATTAGAACAACCATTACACCAACTAAAATAAGTTTTAAAACATCAAAACAGTTTAGGGTAAAGTTTCTAGTCCATTTCCAGCAGCAAAAGTCGAAAATCTACATTCTGAACCTTCTACTCCCCGAGTGCACGAACCTACTCGGTGAGTAGGATGAATTTTGCCTTGGACTCGACGAGTGCCCCCATGGACTCAGCGATTCCATCATGCAGACAGCAAAAATTTCGACTTTTTTCACTATTTTGCATCAAGTATCAAACAAGCAAGCCTAGGCTCTGATACCACTGTTGGGTTTTGATCAATCTAACACTTCCTAAGTGTGCATGCAACCCTAATAAACCTTGGATCTATGTTTGTCTAAATACATGCAAAATTATAATTTTCCAAGGTTCATAACCTATCTAACATGGCATGGGGTACTTTTGAACATAAAAGAATTAGATGAGATTACATACCTTTTGATGAGTTTGATTCCTTCGTGTTTGAGAGCCAAGCACCAATAGTGTGAATGCCTCAAATGGAAATCACAAATCACCACAAACACTTGGAAAACTTTGAGAGAGTGGATACACACTTATAAATTCGGCCACACACAAACACACACACTAGTGGCTATTGCAACATAAGCATGCTTATATAGTGTGCATGGTTAGGGTGAAACCCTAATAACCCATGACCTTTCCTTTTCCAAGGATCCATGGGTTAAAAGCTCCATGGATCATCCATAGACTTCCATATAAGCCTAGCCCATTAACTAATGGGTGTTAGCCCATACCATATAAAACAATAGCCCACAATTTAAATAGTCTTCCTTTTAATCTCTAAATTAATTCATAATTAATTTAAGACTAAGACTAATTAAATAACTTCATATTAATATATTATAACTTACAATATATTAATAAAAATATGTGTATAACTCTCATAAAATTATCCATAAATAGTTCGGGTGAAGTGCAACCCAAATGGACCATGCCGGGACGGATCAAGTATATACCAAATAAGTTATGGACTTAGACACCTTATCCAACAGCTACCACTCCTACTGCTGTTCCTACAACTCAAGCACCTATCAGTAGATTTGTTGGGACTCTCCCAAGATGCGACAAGTGTAACTTCCACCATCACGGACCCTACCATGACATGCAATGCAACAACTGTGGCAGAAAGGGGCATACAACCCATTTTTGCAAAGCACAAATCCAACCAACCAATTAGGCTTCTGGAGCTGGTGTAAGCCAAGCCTGCTATGGTTCTAGTCAAACTGGACACTTCAAGAGGAATTGCCCTAAAGAAACAACAACTGGCAACACAACGAGAGTGCTAACTATGGTCCTGGAGGAGGCAGTCGCTGATCCCACTATAGTTACGGGTATGTTCCTCCTCGACAATTCTTATGCATGCATTATTTTTGATTGTGGTGCAGAGAGAAGTCTTGTTAGTCATGCATTTAAACATCTACTCAAGCACACACCCCAACCTCAAACCGAAACCTTCACCATCGAGATGGCTAACGGAAAAAAAGAGAGCACTAACAATGTATTCAGGGGTTGTACCCTTACCCTGAACGATTATTCATTTCCTATCGATCTTATATCGATCTCCATTACGAGTTTCGAAGTCATCATCGGCATGGACTGGTTAAGTCTTCATCATGCGGATATTCTTTGCTTCAAAAAAGTCGTTCGCCTCAATCTGCCAAGTGGCGAAGCCCTCATCATCTATGGCGATAAACTCCGCACAAACCTTCATATCATTTCGTGCATCAAAGCCTAATAATATCTACGGACGGAGTGTCATACATTCCTATCCCATATCGTAAACAAGAAGTAGGAAGTTAAAGACCTCGAGAGCATCCACGAAGTCTGCAACTTTCCTGATGTCTTCCCCGAAGATCTTCCAGGAGTTCCTCCCGAATACCAAGTCGAGTTCTGAATCGACTTAATCCCCGGAGCTACCCCCATAGCCAAATCCCCTTACCGTCTAGCACCGGCAGAAATGCAGGAATTATCCAGCCAACTGAACGAACTGCTCAACAAGGTATTTATTAGACCAAGTTCCGCACCCTAGGGAGCACCGGTCTTGGTCGTAAAGAAGAAGGATGGATCTTTCCAGATGTGCATAGACTATCGTGAGCTCAACAAACTTACTATCAAGAACCGCTATCCTCTACCCAGAATCGAAAATCTCTTCGATCAACTCCAAGGAGCCAGCTACTTCTCAAAGATAGACCTGATTTCAAGATACCATCAATTATGAGTCCATGAGGGTGATGTTCCTAAGACAACATTTAGGACTAGATATGGTCACTACAAGTTTCTAGTGATGGTCTTTGGTCTAACCAATGCACCCGTGGTATTCATGGATCTGATGAACCGGGTGTGCCGCCCCTTTCTAGACAAGTTTGTGATAGTGTTCATAGATTATATCCTCATCTATTCGCGAAGTGAGGAAGAACACAGCCAACACTTGAGGCAAGTGCTAGAAACTTTAAGGGCGGAGAAACTATACATAAAACTTTTAAAGTGCGAATTTTAGATTATAAAGGTAACTTTCCTCGGTCATGTGGTTAGTGAAGAAGGCATACATGTGGACCCTTCCAAAATTAAGGCAGTCGTGAATTGGTCAACACTAAAGACACTTAAAGAAATTCGTCAATTCTTGGGGCTTGTTTCCTACTATCGTAGGTTCATCCAAAACTTCTCTAGGATTGCTAAGCCTCTTACTGCCCTGACTTAGAAAGGTGTAACCTTTAGTTGGGGAGAGAAGTAACACACTGCATTCCGAATAGTAAAGCACACCCTATGTAGCGTACCTATATTGTCTATTCCAGAAGAGAAGGATGACTTCGTTATCTACTGTGACGCATCCAATCAGGGGCTAGGCTACGTGCTCATGTAGTGAGGAAGAGTTATAGCTTATGCCTCGAGACAACTGAAGACACACAAATTCAATTATACAACTCATGATCTGGAGTTAGGAGTAGTAGTCTTTGCATTAAATATTTGGAGGCATTACCTCTACGGAACCAAGTGCATTGTCTTCACCGACCACAAAAGACTCAATCATATGTTTTTTTTATCAAAAGGAGCTTAACATGACGCAACGGCGATGGGTAGGGCTACTCAATGATTATGAGTGTGAAATATGCTATCATTCCGGCAAGGCGAATATGGTAGCGGATGCCCTTAGCCGGAAGGAGTACTCTGGTCTTAGAGTGAAGGCACTAACAATGACAATCCATTCCCATTTGTCCTCCAAAATTAGAGAGGCTCAGTTAGGAGCCTTGAAACTACAGAACATGATGGTTGAAGCCTTGAGGGGAATCGAGAAGAACTTATAGATCAAGGGAGACAGATTTTACTATTTCATGAACCGGATCTCGACCCCAAGGTTCGGTGGTTACACGAGGTTGTCTTGAACGAAGTTCACAGGACTCGATACTCCATTCACCCAGGTTCTTATAAGATGTATCTGGATCTCTAAAAGCTCTATTGGTAGCCAAACATGAAAGCAGAAATTGCTACCTTCGTGGGCAAGTGCCTAACTTGCACCAAAGTGAAGGTAGAATATCAACAACCCTCATGTTTACTTCAACAAGCAGAAATACCTGAGTGAAAGTGGGAAACAATTACAATGGACTTCATCACCAAGTTGCCCAAAACCCCAAGTAGCCATGACACTATTTGGGTCATTGTTTATAGACTGGCCAAGTCCTCCCACTTCCTGCCAATCAAAGAAACATAAAAATTGGAGAGGCTGACTATAACCTACATCCAAGAGATAATACGACTGCACTGGGTGCCCATATCAATTATCTCGGACAGAGATAGTAGATTCACCTCACGATTCTGGCAGTCACTCAAGAAGGCTCTTGGAACTAAATTGGATATGAGTACATCTTATCATCCTCAAACTAATGGGCAGAGTGATAGAACCATCCAAACCCTTGAAGACATGCTGAGAGCATGTGTTATCGACTTTGGCATATCATGGGATACACATTTGCCACTCGTCGAATTATCCTATAACAACAATTATCACACTAGCATAAAGGTTGCCCCATTCGAAGCTCTCTATGGTTGTAAGTGTAGATCCCCTCTATGCTGGGCTAAAATGGGTGACACGCAGCTAGCTAGAGGTCAAGTCCCTAATAGCACTCTCACTGGCCCAAAAATTATCCGAGAAACCACCGAAAAGATCGTATAAATCCGAGAACAACTAAAAGCCTCGATGGATAGACAAAAGATTTACGCCGAAAAAAGATGAAACTTTGGAATTCCACGTTGGTGACCGTGTTCTATTGAAGGTCTCACCCTAGAAGGGCATGATATGCTTCGGAAAGCATGGAAAGATGAATCCAATATACATTTGACCATTCGAGATCCTCGCAAGGATCGGTCACGTAGCTTACAAACTCCGGTTACCCCAAGAGCCCAGCAACATTCATCCAGTCTTCCACGTGTCAAATCTTAAGAAGTGTCTATCCGAAAAGACTCTTGCGATTCCACTCGATGAAATCGAGATCAACGAGAGGCTCAACTTCATGGAAGAGCCAGTCGAAATCATGGATAGGGAAGTCAAACAAACAAAGCAAAGTCATATACCCATAGTGAAGGTTTGCTGGAATGCCGAGCAGGAACCCGAATTCAGTAGGGAGCGAGAAGACCAGATGCAACAGAAGTAGCTGCATCTCTTTCCCTAGTCCATAATTATATTCATTTTAGAAAGAATTTCAGGATGAAATTCCTTCTAACCGGGGGGGGGGGGGTAGGGGGAGGTGACAACTCGATACTTTCTAGTCTACAAAAGTCAACCTACGTTAAATAAAATTTCAAATTTTAATTGTTCCATTAAGTTCTTGTAGGTTAGAAAATAATATAAAATATATAATTAGAGGTTATATAAGTTTTTAGAACCAAAAACACTCGAAAAATCAACTTTTCCCTCGAAAAATCAGCAAACTCGTCCAACCACATGTTTATGGTCGTAAACCCTTGGGTTGTAAACCTATCTACCCTCGAGAACCCACTTCCGGCCGCAAACCCAACTAGTATAAAGGTTGTTCCAGAAGAGATTTCTCATTTCTCACCTTTTTCACCCAAAAATTCTCTCAAGTTGCTCCCAAGAACATTCATATCTTCAAGAACAAACCTTCAAATCTTCAAGTTTTTCCCCAAGAACACCAAGAACAACCTTCATATGTTCAAGGGCTGCAAACCAGTTAATAGCTCCAAACAAGTTCACAGCTGCAAACCCAGTTCACAGCCGCAAACCCTGTTCGTCGTCGCAAGCGGCCTTGTACCGAGAACCTTGACTGAAAACCTTTTTTTCCACTTCAAACAAGTATCGGTAACATTTCTAACCCAAAAACAAGTGTTTTCTAACACTTTAATTGATAGTTTCGCTAATTAAAATACACTTATGTGTTTAATTATCATTAGGATACTGTTAATTCCGAGTACTCCAACTCGAGGGTCATCTTTCCGGTTTTGCTATCGAGCACGTGCACATAATTAACTGTGAGTTCATACCCCTATGCTTTTACTAGTTTTAACGTTTTCACGGGGATACAAGCCAAACACAAAGATTTTTTGTGCTTTTATACAAAGGAATTTGACAAAATTAAAACTTATGCAATTGATACAACCAAGAGATCATTAGATTTTATAAAATATTTATACATTTTATCACTTTTGTAACACACAGAGCATAAGGAAAGTTTTCAGCTTACAATCATAATTGCAAAGTTTTCAGAATAATACGTGAATCAAATACATAACATACATGCAAACTATAATTGGTATAGTTTGGGATTCAACACACGATTTTATAAATTCCAGAGCATATACTTTAACAAACATATAAACTATGATAGATGTAGTTTATGGTATACAATACTATTTTCTGAACACAAGAGTACAACACTAAATAATTATTGAAGTATAATTATTTTACTCTACAAGTATACATACGGTTTCAAGTACAAGAGAACACTACAACACTACACGTAAACTAGTTAATACAGGGTTGTGAGGCATTACTTTGATTCTCGAAACTCTCGAGATCAATACGACTCACACTAACTTCTTGGCATATGAGTTTTCTCTCGAAGAACATTCATTGACAAGCTAAAAAAATATATTCAAAAGTTTGTGTGGATTCCTGAAAAGAAAACACTTCACAAAATATGGCTTAGTTTATCTTTTGTTTCTCGAATATCGAAAACATCACAACTCTAATTCTATATGTGCTAGAGTATGAAAAATATTTACTCCACATAGTTCAAGGTTATTTCAACCTTCTTAGTTAGAAATGAGTTTCAAGATACGATTTGTAGTTACTATAGTATGACTCTAACATTTGATTGGAACAACATATGAATCATCTATGATTGAACCATTTCCAACAATGTTTGATTCCTCTTCTTAGTCATACAATTGTACTAAGATGTTCTTGGAGGAGTCAATTGTGATATAATATCACAATTACTAAGACGCTCATAAAACATGATACTAAAGTACTCTCCTTTCCTTTTACAAATTGGAGAAACTTTTATCTTTTTGCCTAATAGAGTCTTCTATTCATTCTGCTATTCTTGGAAAACCCATTTCAAAAGTAGTAGAATTTTGATTAATCTTATAAACACAACCATATTTACTAAAACATCTGTAAATCATGATGAATAGAGTTATTGTCTTTTGTGGTGGATCAGAAGAGTTTGTATCAACATGTACTAGATCCATTAGGCTTTCACTTAACATAAATATGTGATGAATAAATTAGTCATAATTTTTCAATGAACAAGATTCTCATATACTATACAATGCGGCTTGTATAACACCAAGTATCAGTCTTGTTGGTGATGAGATTTCTTTTCACTTGTTCAACTATGACAATTCCACAAGCGATATCATAAGAATCAAATGCACAATTAATATTGCTAATATTAGAAATGTAACTAACACTTTTATAAATGCTAGTGTAAGGAAATATATAAAATGAGGCAACCATATAAACCAAAATTTCTCTTTTATTGAAAATAAACGAAAATTTTGAACTTGTCCTTACAATACATAAAATGAAAAACCATGTTGCTAGATGTCTCCTAAGATTAATAGTAATCTATTAAATTATCCTAACTCTTTAGTAGTACCTCCAAATTCGGATCTTTGAACCATGTGACCAAAGTCCATTTCTCATGATCATATTTAGCTCACCTTGCTTAAGCTTCCTTCTTTTTCTTAACTCCTTTAATAATATAAAAATGTGATCATAACATCATGTATTAAGAGTCTATGAATAAGAACCTATAAAACAATGGAGTCAAATACTATATGTAACTGAAGTGGATTCACCAACTTCACTTTACTATCTCTAAGATCTTTTAGGTATTTTAGGCAGCTTTGTTTCCAATGTCCCTTCAATTGGTAGTAAAACAAATAGAGTTTTTGGGGTTAACATATGGAACGATCCAAGAACTATCCCTTTCTCTTTACAATATGATCAAACAATTTGATCTTGGACAACCCCTTTCCATTGGGAAGAGAAATGTTTTCTGGACCACCATTGTCAATGTCCATGGATATCTTGGAATTAGACCGAATAAGCATTTCTGCTTTGGATGTGCTCTTAAGCATTTATGCTTCAACAATAATGAATATTTTGGTAAGATCAATTAGGTTCACGTCGATGTTCATCATATGAAAGTTCTCAATGAACTATTCATATATATTTGGAAGCTAAAGAAGAACCAAATCAATAACTCTCTCCCTTAGGAAATGACACCCATTTTATCCAACTTGTCAATGTACGAGTTCTTTGTAGAGAATGCATATACAAAAGGTTTACATCTTAATGTTTATATGTCAATATGGATTGTGTAGTTTTGTATCTTTCAACTTGAGGAAAACGTGACGTTGGGAGAGTCATCGGAGGAGGAGGTATGAAGAGAGATGATGTCTAGTTCCATAATTACCTAAGCAATGGAAAACAATTTTACCTTGACATGAAATTGGAAGAACATCTGAAGAAGATTGAGGAAAACTATTTCCTTAAGAATGAGGAATACCATTTCTATCTTCATAAGACATTTCAAAATAGGAGAAAAGGATAATTCCAGTTAGTTGATTTTAATCCTTAATTATTAACCCATAAATTTAAACAAAGGCTAGGATGTATATTTTTTGTTTAAACTTTGAAGAGGGATGTTTTAATCAACTTCAAATCTATTTTAAGTAGGTAAGGCTTTACCAATTCCAATCTTATGAAACTCCTAGATCTTTTGAGATTCATTGATTCTCATAAATGGCATGTATAATCTTGGATTATGCTCTCACTTTTGTGAATGGGATGCCGAGGATCACAAACGAGATGTAAATAACCATGCAAACCCATTTGATAACGTTGATGTCATTTACCATCTCACATTGATGTATCAGTTAACCACACATGCTGCATCAATAATGATAATTTTCAAGATGTCCATAATATCTCTTTGTACTCCCTATTAGTGGGTCAGTTAACCACACACGGCCCACTAACGACATATAAAGCATGATGTGCATTTTTCATGGATTAGCATACTTTTCACATTTTTCCGAAAGTAACTAAGAGTGGGATTTTAAAAATGGTTTGGCTACTTTATATCTAGGCCTGGCAATCATGTCATGTTCGGGTTGGCGAGTTGGCGGGTCAAAATATGCCAACCTAAAGAGGACCCATTTAAAAATATAGGTCACGGGTTGGCGATTTTGGAACATAAATCCATATATGACCCGCCAACCCATTTATTTATACGGGTTCACAGGTACGCGAGTTCGTGGGTCAGATTTGGGTTCGTAGGTTGGATTTGGGTTCGTGGGTCAGATTCCATAAATATATTTGACAATTAAACATGAATAAATTCTTGATGGTTGATACAAACATATCCGAATTTTAGACACTTAAGTCTTAAACATCCAAATGAAAATTAAAAACATTTATAGAAACATATTAAAATTAAACATTAATACAAAGATAGATAACTCAAGTGCTAAAGTAATAGCCACAATTCCCATTTTTTCACCCAAAAAAACAAAGTCAATTCTCCAACACCATTTCGATAACAGATTTCGATCACAAAGTAACAAAGGGGAGAGTGGGATTGTGGGAGACCGGGAGGCTAGAAGTCTATAAGAGAGAGATACGCTCATACGCGATTTGATTTGAGATTATTATTTAGGGAAAATGGACAAAATGGTTACAAACTTAGCCTTACAGGTTACAACTTACGGCCTTAGGCCATCCACTACGACTCAAAATGTCAAAACAGTCAAATGGTGTATGAATCAATGGTATATATTATATAATACTTATTAAATATTAATACTTGATACATAAATACATTTAAAAATAAAATAATTTTTTTATTAAAAATATAAACGGGTTGGTGGGTCAACCCGTTTATTTTTTGAGAAAATCATATATGACCCGTTTAATAAACGGGTTAGCAGGTTGGCGGGTTTAAAAACTCAACTCAAACCCACTTATTTCGTGTCGTGTCGATAATTGTCAGCCCGATTTATATCATTGTACTTATTAATGAAATTATGTCCTATCAAATTCGTTTGGCTAATGACCCTCCACCACACAGGAGAGTGGTGGGTGAGAGTGGACATCCATTCAACGGTCATTTTAGAGGCCACTTCCTTATACTCTTTTTATAGCATGGTTCCGTAAATGAGGTATTTAACAATTTGACTGACTTTTCATATACATATAATATATTAATCTTTTAATTATAGATAGTATAAGGTGTACTTTAAAACTTTTCTGAAATACTAGCTTTAAATTAAAATTTTCAAAATTAATATAAAATTTTATTTAATTTAAAATTAAAGCAATTAAGATTTAATCTTTATCTTTTAATTAACAACTAATTAAATTAATTTAAATCTCATGAGGATTAAATAAATATTTACTATTAACTATTAATCAAATAATTTGAATTTAATCCTAATCCAATCCCTACTAAATTTTCGAAAAAAATAAGGGTATTGTGGTTATCCAATTTTTGTTATTCTATTTAAACTACTTAAAACAATAATTATCAAATAAGAAAACCCTAACTTGCTCTCTGAGTAATCGAAAATAGGGAGGATGCTAGGATTTCTAAAACCCTTGTAAAAACCAAAAAAAAACTAATGGTGGAGGCTACGGTTTCAAGAACCCTAGCACTTTTCGAAAATTTCTCCATTAGAGTTTTGTCTCTATAAACCCTAATTATGATCTATTCAACTTTGTGTAAGATCAATAACAACAATGAATCTAATACCACTAATGAGTTTTATATGTTACAAAAAATCTATTTTTGGGGGAAAAACATAAACCCAAAGTTCACATGCACCCTAAAGGATCGATGTTTTCACTATGATTTGCAAACAACTATTGAATATCAAGAACCCTAGAACTACATTCCTATTTTTGAAAAATACCAAACGGTTAGTAGAAAATAAATATATTATGTTTATTGTATTAAATAAACATTGATTTCTTCTTGATCTAGCTTTATAAAGCAAGCACCAGAAATCTCACATGCAAACCCTAGCAAGTTCAAGGCTAAAGAGGAAAGAGGAGGAGATGAAGGATTTTCGTTTCTACCTCTTGTATAAGGGATGAACGAAATTGTAAACCCTTAGGAGGGTTTATATTGGTGATAGGGAGGCTAAGGATAAGGCAGTTTCCTTAAATAAGCCTTATCCTTTTTGCTTTCCCCTAAGCCATCCAAGTTTCCTTAGAGCTTGAGAAAAGCTCTTGAAACCATCTAGAACCCCCATAACCATCTAGAATTTCATCCCACCCCCCACCCTCCTAGGGAAGTTCTAGAATTTGTTAATGTTCAGCTTTTGAACATTGTTACCTTTTGTCATTCCACTTTTAGTTAGTCTAGTTAATCCCAAAATTAATTCCAATTAATTTCTTTTTAATTCTTAATTAAACAATACAATTTCTAATTAATATATTATTCTCATTATATATTAATAAACCATTTATTTGGATTTCTAACTAATTTATCAACCATATAATAAATTAATAAATCATTATCTCTCTCAAAAAATCAATCCAGCCAATTACTAGGCTTAAGGGAAACCCAAAAGGATTTTATAATAATACGAGATTATACTAATTTAGTTATTGGCTTAGATACCTAATCCAACAACTACCACCTGCTGACCCTCACAGTCAATCACAACACCAAACTTGCTCAGGCAATCCATCCCTACTATCACTCATACATCCCCCATGGGGATAAGAATCAGTTCAATCAGATAAGGCACCCCAAAGATCTCCAAGACACAACCCTAATAGACGCTCGATGCAAAAACCTTGTGTTCGTTGGCAACAGAAACCCTCAAAGGATACTCCAACTATCCAAGAGTCTTTCAAAACCCCTACTAAAAGACCGAGATATAAAGGACCGACTCACACCAGTCGAAAAGCACAATAGAAACATACCAGTAACGACGTATGGTGCCGCCCTGTCCTCCTCTTCTGTGAGATGGAAAGCATGACCTCAAGCCCTCGGGGGATCCGCCCTACCCTGGTGCCTATCTGTGATCCTCAATGTAGGTTGTGCTAGAGCCTACACCCGCCTTGCAATGAGCACAAGAAAGTTGGCCTTAATTTGGCCAGCCTACTCATAGTGGTATCAGATCCTTATGCCTGACTATGTGGCCTACCAACGACAATCCTTGGCATAATGCCCCTCCTTTCCACATGAACCTTTCCCCAATTGCTACAAGTGTGACCCCTCTGTCAACCAGATGGCGAATCTATGGGCTTGAACCGCTTCGCCGCAGGTTGTGATTGCACATGATCCCACCTCAGCTCCCTCTCCTGGAGCTCTATCTCAGTCTCCCGCCTCCGTGCGGCCTCCCGAAGCTCGGTAGGAGTACCATAACGTTGGTTCAACATGAACTGACATATATTATTATTAAGCATGATCAATTATTGGGTCATCTGAGCCTGCTCAGAAGCCGCAAAATCGGAAAATTAAAGAGCCATCTCTGTAAACATCTTGGTGATCTTTTTCACTGTCTTAGTCCCTTATCTCAGATCTAAATACTCTTGAACCAACCTCTCCTTCTCCATAAAGATAACGTACGTTGTGCGGAACATCTCCGAGAATTGTTCCCAAGTAACAACAACTCTCTGCTCAGGAGTTTAAGAGCCAGTCACCAATCTCCACCAATCCTTAGCCCCTAACTGGAGAAGGTTCAGGGTGCACTTAACCTTCTGGTAATCAGGGAAAGATCATGCGAAGAAAAAACCCTCCACAAAAGAGAACCACCTCATCGCCACAATCGGGTCTCTCCCCTCGAATCCCTACGACAGCAACAACCATAGTAGTTGTAGCAACAGCAGCCTCAGAAAGTGTAGCATATTGATCATCGAAAATCTCAATCATGGAGGTCTTAATAGACCCAAACATGTAACGAAGAAAATTTTCAACCAATTTTTTCCATTTTTAAAACAAAAATAAACCACATGTCACATTTTCTTAAAACTCACAAGTAACAAATTCTCAACACATTTTAAAAAGTGTTAATCACAAATCCAGGATCCTCTAGAGACATATCTCCAACTCGGATGTGTGTACAATCAAGCGGGCACCTTCTCAAGATCCTGATAAGAACCTGAAATACATAACACACAACACGGTAAGCACGAAGCTTAGTGAGTTCCCCAAAATACCACATACATCGCATTAGCCACTTGAGGCTATAACACTATAAGACCCTCCAATCAAGGTGTCTCAATGGGACCCTCCAGTCGCATGGCTCGTAAGACCCTCCGGTTCGATCTGGTTGGGCCCCTCCAGCCCCATGGCTCGTTAGACCCTCCAGTCTGGTCATAATATAGCATATATCACACAACGAAATGCCAACTCAAGTAAGCACATAAGACCTTCCGGTCACACATAAATACCACTCTAGGTAAAGTATAGTGAGAAGACTCACCTCGCACGCAAGTGAGCAAATAACCTTACGCTCGGATCTTGAACTAGCCTCCGCCTAACACAAAGGATGAATATCTCTAATTATTACTCTTTTCATGACTCAAATAACTGAAGGGTATTCTTTCTCTCTCTTACTCTTTGAAGTGGACAAACAACCATTTTACCCCTCTGAGGTCTCTATTACTCATGTTGACCAAAACCCCAAAGTCAAAAGAAGTCAAACTCGAGTCAACAGTCCATGTTTGACCCGACTCGTCGAGTGCACTCTTGCGACCCGTCGAGTCCCCTTGTATGCTTAGAATTCTCAAAAAGTCTAGCTGTACTTGTCGAGTTCACCCCCAACTCGAAGAGTTATCGCACAATCAACCCATCGGGACAAACCCTCACTGACTCGTCGAGTCAGAACATGGACTCGGTGAGTCCCTTCAATCAGATTCCTTATTCAGACGATTTCATGAAGATCCATCACTCCAAACACTAGATCTACCACCCTAAGGGTCGATTGTCATCTATATCTGCAAGCTTTACGTTTAAACATGGCATATAAGACTCATAATGCCAAAACATGCTCCCACAAGGGCTAGATGCACAAAAGCTAGACTCTAGCTTGATAAATCTTGGATCTTTGGTCTCTCAAGTCCTTCTACAGTCCAGATCTGAGGTTTCAACCTCATAATACGCAAAAAACCACTCAAATTAGCTCCTCACTCACACTCTAGCTCTAGTGGTGATTATGGTTCGCTCTCAGGGGTGTAGGGTAACTGGTGAGGCGTGAATGGGGGCATAAGTTCACTTATATAGGCCCTAACCCCAGGAAATTAGGGTTTCTGTGCCTAGTCTCTACTCGGCGAGTCGGTTCTCTGACTCGTCAAGTCCACTCATTAATTCCATGCGAACAACTCGACTTGACTCAGCGATTTGGACCCTCAACTCTTCGAGTCTCTCCATATATCTCAAGATTATAATACAAAATATTGTACCTGAAAATCTGAATGTTACAATTCTCCCCCACTTGAATTTGATTTCTCCCTCGACAACACATAGATCGAATTCAATAACTCGAAAAGCACCACTGGAAGGATCTCATACCACTCAGATATCTTTCCCCATGGACACTTGAATCCAAACAGGATATTCCAAACCTGGAATATGACAGACCTTTCTGCTGCTACAACACCCCTTCTGACTCTCCAGACTCTGGAAACTCTAGTGTCCTGTCTCACTTCCAGATCATCCTCTCAACATATTGCCATGATAATTTATCTTTGAATAACAGACCCCGATAACTCACTGCCTCTCCGATTCTCTCGTTGTGATAGAGAAACCAAGACAGTGCCCAAAAATCGGCTCTCGATCACTTAAACCAGATATATTAAACAATCCAAATCACATTCAAAGAAATGAACGGATCACATCACACCAGGGATCCATCCACTGAAATGTAAACAAAGCCCATCTGAACAATGAACTCTCAACACCCTGCCCTCAGACATAAGAAAAGTTCATGCTTTCTCAACAGTATCCTCCAACATCTAACAAACATAAACCCCAGCTCCCTCCTCAGATATCCCCTTTTAACACCGAGCACTAGGTCATCTTTCATCCCAGCAATTGATCCTCCAAAGGTTACCCAACATGCTCCAAAACGTCTCACTGACTTCCTTTTCACAATAACTATCTCGGCCCATTGTGACACACAAGTCACAAAGCTCGCTTTACCCCAAGCGATTACTATAATCCCAACTAAAATTGTCTCACCCTCAACCTTTGTCATCAACTACCCATTAGTCCCATGCATCTCATGGTTTTCCCGTGACAACGAACTGGTCCACTAAGGTCTAAGACACCAAATGAAAAACAACACCCCCTCCGAAATGAAATCCATTTCTGAATCAGGAATATCATTCCACCTACTCAATACACCACTAGAATCAAACTCAACTCGAGAGTCTGGTCTGGCACAGAATTGGAACCACTCGTCCTAATGAAACACTCATTTCGCAACCCATGACCCGCAACCCACACGTACATCATTTCTCCGATTCTTTCTTATTGCAGTCTCTATAGCCTAACTCAGATTACATTGATTCCCAACCATTATGGAGACCTCCGTCTCTTTCCTGGTCTGGCCACCAGGTTATCAAAGACTCAATCCACTAAAATTACTCAAGCCTAAGAACTCTCCTACATCATGCTCTGACTAACGAATAACATGGCTCCCCACAGCACCAAGACATTCTCTCACAGGCTAGTGAGTACTACGACTCCCTGCAGTATCACAACACCCTATCGCTGACTAGTGAGTATTGCAGCTCCCTGTAGTATCACAACACCCTTTCGCTGACTAGTGAGTACTACGGCTCCTCGCAGTATCACAACACCCTCTCGCTGACTAGTGAGTACTACGGTTCCCCGTAGTATCACAACACCCTCTCTTATCACCCCACAATCTCATCCTCACGTGATTACTTCACTGTGTTCACTAACTCATGCTTTGCGGCCCAGCATAGATAGGTACACACACCCATCCAGGCTAAGCATCACTACTCCTAACGAACACTGTCGGGACAAAACATTTTTTCTCGTTGCAATTCACATTCTTAGGTAATCCTGCTTGATGTCAATTAGCTGAAAGGGCTCCCACTGGAACCGTAGACACCTGATACGCCACTCACCATTTCATAACTCAAGTCTCAAAATAATTCGAAATTTAGAACATCATACTTGGATACCTCGGTACACCATCATAGAACCTCATGATGTCCTACCTCAACCACTGATCTCCTACTTACGAAATCATACATAGATACATCAATGCATTCCTTTAGAATCTCATAACTAATTTTCATTTCACACAACATGTAACTTCGGAATATTCTACTCTTAATTGAAACATGGAAGAATCATCAACGACTCAGAACACGTTGGTGAACATCCAAAACTCCCTCCTCTAATGCTCAAAATCCCATGCAAGAATACTCATACCGATCCGGAAACCGGTGACTCAATCAACTTCTACCCTTCCCAAAGTACATATAACAACCCATACATTGAACCAGAAATTCTCAATTGTCAAAACTATCCTTATGAGCCACCACACGGTCTCCGATCGATGACCACTTGCCGTGGAGATACTCATCCTTTCCTTAACACATACAACATGCATTATCTCGCTCTGCCCTCGCCTCGACCACCAATAATGGTGGCCTCATATGTCCGTACCGTAGATATCCATAACCATTTCTCTAACCGCACTTGAACAAATCAGTGATCCCCTCAATAGAATACCTAATTCTTCCCCAGTCTAGGTTCAATCCATCACTAATTGTCATGCCAACAATCTATTACATAGACTGTTTCACCAGGTATGTCACACTTGACTCTTGAAACTTACTACGCAATCACTCAAGGACCTTCCCAATGGAACCAAGCAATAACCAAATATCATGTCTCTGACCAAGTATCTTGAAATCCTCCCAACGTGACTACCTCTAGTCATCTTGAAGCCTCAGACCGACACACTGCCGGGGACCTTACTGTTCTGAGTTAGTCCTTATTCTCAGTCCGGAAATAATGCACTTTCACACACTTCATCACTGACTCCTTAATCAGCCTCCCAACATGGAAATAATCATAAAATCAAGATACCTCACTCTCATAGCCAATACACAACATAGACAACGAAAGTCACCGCCCAAAAAATGATCATCTTGATTACCTGACGCTGCTTCTAACACATGCCCTACTATACTCAAATAGAGTATATCCACGTCCTTGATCATCTCAATCACCGTTGATGATCCTCTCTTACTGTAATACTACCTTGCGGTAACCATACTACCCAAATAATCTAGTGAAAGATCGCAACCAATGCTACCCCACAGGGTTTACCCCCAAGCTCAGAAACCAAAAGTCTCAATATCTCTTATGTTTCTCCTACGAAACGGAAATAGAACAACTCAGGTCATAGAAAATGACATATCCTCTATCGGCCAATTGATCAATTCAGACCGTAATCCTCCATAAATTACCATCTTCTACTCATCCCTGAGTCTTGCGACTCCAACTGGAATCTCACCAAAAATCCCTCGGAAACTAACTCGATTTCCCTCTCCAGGTATGCTCTATTGAAACATGTTCAACATGGCCCTCTGGCCCCATACTCTTTCATATCTTTTCTTAGTGTAGCCAATCACAACGGGATAATTGGTAAAACTAGAAGCACTAACCGCCACGATTCATGGTACTCGAACCATGTGGCCACCTCTCGATTTGCTATGATCATGGTACCCAAACCATGTTATCTCCTATTAATCTGCTACAAATCATGGTACTCGAACCATGTTCTCTCTTCTCAATACGCTACGAATCATGGTAGTAGAACCATGTTCTCTCTTCTCAATCCGCTACTTAGAACTTCTGGAATTCTCCTCGTTTCAAGTATGGGTCCTCTGCTTTCAGTAGTATGGGCCCATACTACTTGCCACATCTACCCATACTTTCCACATGGATCGTCCTAGATTTCCTAAGTAGTTGTTCAACCATTTCGATCACCAATCTCGTTACGCAAGTTCACCCTCTAGCGAATACTCTCCTCCATCAGTGTACTTATCTAACTAAGTTCACTGCCTAGGCTCTTCCTAGGTTCTCAGACTTCTCTGTCATTAGCTGCTGAATAACTCCTCATGATGCCAACCATCTACCTCTTGAAAAATCGGCATATTCACTTAGTATTTGTCTCCTATCATCAAGAGTTCCACGAAGCACGAAGCAAGAAGCATTCGGGCATCGAATGACCCCCACTAACACATAAATCCACTCTGGCATATACTTCCTCTTGCTCTATTCCCAACTCAAAAGACATTTCCAACTCAGGCAATCCTACCCATTGAGGTATCTAACTACTCTACTTATCATATACTTAAAAGCACATCACAGATAGCAGCAACTCCTAGGCTAAGGCATCACAAATCTGGAAACTCTAGTCCAAAAATATGTAATACCTAGCCTATCTCTAGAATGCATAATATCTCATAAAATATCACATAAATATCTCATAACACAAAAGTAATGTTATTATGGGAAATAACCATTCGGGCTCTAGCTAATTGTACACATTGCTCAAACTTGTTTTCTCTTAAACTCTTTCTTATATTAAGAAAAAAATTATCTCTTTTAAAAATCTTTCTAAAATCCTTAGTTTGAGTTCAAACACACCCGAAGGTGCATCCGAATCCCTCAAACCAAGGCTCTGGTACCAACTTGTAACGACGTAAATTTTCGACCAATTTTTTTCATTTTTAAAACACAATAAACCACATGTCACATTTTCTTAAAATTCACAAGTACCAAATTATCAACACATTTTAAAAAGAGTTTATCACAAATCCAGGATGCTCCAAAGACATATCTCCAACTCGGATGTGTGTACAATCAAGTCGGCGCCTTCCTGCGATCCTGATAAGAACCTAAAACACATAACACACAACACGGTATGAACGAAGCTTAGCGAGTTCCCAAAAATACCATATACATCACATTAGCCACTCGAGGCTATAACAATGTAAGACCCTCCGATCTAGGTGTCTCAGTGGGACCCTCTAGTCCCACGGCTCGTTGGACCCTCCGGTCCGGGCTTGTTGGGACCCTCTAGTCTATATTCTTTCTCTCTCTAACATAAGGCTATTCTTTCTCTCTCTAACTCTTTGAAGTGGATAAAAGACCATTTTACCCCTCCATGGTCTCTATTACTCATGTTGAGAAAAACCCCAAAGTCAACAGAAGTTAAACTCGAGTCAACAGTCCATGTTTGACCCGACTCGTTGAGTGCACTCTTGCGACTCGTCGAGTCCCCTCGTATCCTCACAAGTCTAAAAAATTCTAGCTCAACCCAACTCGCCGAGTTATTGCACAATCAACCCATCGAGACAAACCCTCACTGACTCGTCGAGTCAGGCCATGGACTCGGCATGTCCCTTCGATCAGATTCCTTATTCAGACTATTTAAGGCAAATCCATCACTCCAAACACTAGATCTACCATCCTAAGGGTCGATTGTCACGTAAAGCAGCAAGCTTTATGTTTAAACATGGCATATAAGACTCATAATGCCAAAACATGTTCCCATAAGGGCTAGATGCACAAAAGCTAGACTCTAGCTTGATAAACCTTGGATCTTTGGTCTCTCAAGTCCTTCTACAGTGCAGATCTGAGGTTTCAACCTCATGATATGTTCAAATAACTCATTGCCAAGATTTGATGGGAGAAAACCCTCAAAATCTCCCTAAACTAATATCTCACAAAGGAAAGGTCAAGATAGGAGCTTTTTACCTTTGCACTGAAGCTAACCACTGGAGAACTCTGGATCTACAGCCCCTCCTTGAACAAACACACCAAGCTCTCCAAATCTCCTTCAAAGGATGCACAAAACCACTCAAATTAGCTCCTCACTCACACTCTAGCTATAGTGGCGTTATGGTTCGCTCTCAGGGGTGTAGGGTAGCTGGTGAGGCGTGAATGAGGGAGTAAGTTCCCTTTTGTTAAAGTCAAAATGTTGTAATGAGTTGAAATCTATCTTTAGTATCTTCGAACATTTTTGTAATGTATTTTAGTAGGGAATAATATTCGAAGCATCATGTTTAGTCCTTAGTATATTTTTTGTACACTTTCATCTCCTATAAATAGGAGTAGGTACTAGTGTCTTAGTAACGAAGTCTTTACAGAACTTTCACTTGTACTCTGTAAAACTGATAAAGCGTAATAGAGCCAAACAGATCATATTTACATTGGTGTTCAAATCTTTCAATCTTACTTTGAATTTACATTCTAATTCAATCAACACTTGATTCTTTGTCTCATCAATTGGTATCAGAGCAGGAATCATATCTCTGATCTGATATTCACATTGTTCAAAAGGTTTTTGAATCAGCTTTTTGATTCAAAAGTTTCCGCACTTTTTGAAAGTGAAAAAATGTTTAGATCTAAGTCTGTAATTCGATTCTACACTTAATTCATTGAATCGAGTGTTCTAAGAGTGATTTTGATTTGAATCATATAGTTTGTTGTCAAATTCTCAAAGTTTCTTCAAAAATTTTCAAGGATTTTTTCCGTACATCAATGGCTTCTTTCAATCTGAATTCCATGACTTCATTTTCTCATCTCCTTAGATCATCCACCATAAAACCTGTGCTCATCCCTGAGTAGTATGATCAGTGGGTTGATCGTATGGAGGATTAACTCAACGGATTTGATGAAGAACTGTGGAATTGCATTTCTGGCAATCTCAAACCACCATCGAATGTTCAACCAATTGGTTCTTCCTCTGGAAATTCTGAAGTTGAGAATCAATCTGATTGTCTGAAAAAGTTGGAGAAGAGGTGTGTAAGAGAGCTAAGAGGAGATTTGCCTCCAGTTGTTTACAACTATGTGAGGAGTTGTACAACTGCAAAGGACATCTGGAACAATCTCAAGGAAAAATTTCAGGGAAGTGAGAAGACAAAAGTTAACTCTGTGAAACAATGCTTAGTGGAACTGAAGGACTTCAAACAAAAAGATGGTGAAACTATTGAAGTTTATAACGATTGTCTTAATGAATTGATCTATCGATGCAATCGATATGGAATCACCAGATCTGCCATGGAGTTCAATCTTATTTTTGTTATGGGACTTCGTAAGGAATGGGGTAGTGTGAGCATGATGGTTAAGAATCAACATAGCTTTGATACGTCAACCTTGAATGATTTGTACAATCAACTGAAGACTCATGAAAGTGAAGTGATCGAAATAGCTAAAGAATCGAAGGCTATTTTGGGACGTCCACTAGCTTTGGTTTCGAAGATCGCTGAAAGGGATGCTGAGAAAGATGTTTCTGATGAAGATGAAGGGTTCATCATGAACTCAGATGATGAGGCAATTTCTTTTTATTCAAACAATCGTGTGAAAAAGTTCTTCAAAAATCATTTCAATTCGAAGGTAAAGTCATCTGAGACAAAAGGCAACTTTCTATTTAAAAGTGTTGGGGAGGAGAAAAAGATGGAAGAGATGAAAGATACGAAGCTTGTTGAGGGAAAGACTGAAAAGAAGTTAAAGGGAGATGATGGGATTGATTGTCATTATTGCAATGGTGCCAATCACCTTGCTAATGATTGCATGCTTCGAAAGAAGGATGAAAGAAAGAATAAAGTCAAGGATGAGGCGTACTATGCTGAGATGTTGGAGGTGGTTCGTGCGAAAGCCAAAAATTTGTCTCTAGTTGCAAAGGGTGCAAATGAGGATGAAGAAGGTACTTATCAAATCTGGTCATCTGGATCAGATGATGAGGAAATGCGAAATCCAACCCATGGAGCAATGTTTGCAAAAATGGAGGAGGAATCTTAGGAGGAGGCATACGAAGTGCATGGGAGATGCTTCGTATCAAAAGCAGCTGACAAATCTCCGATGACCACAAAGGTACAAAATATTCTGGAATCTTTCAATATTCCAGTATATGCTTATAATTCTGAATAAGTGTCCTTTGATGAAACTGTTACTTATTTTGATTTGATTGTGGTATCTGCTAGCAATGAGGCTAAGAAGCTGTCTATGCAGTTGATAGAGACACAAAAGAAATTAGATTCGCAAAATCACTAAGATAGATTGTTTAGAACTTAAAATAACTAATATCATGGTCGATAGAGACAATTTGTCTAGTTATAATAAATTGTTATTAGCACAGAGGAACATTTACTGTACTGCTGCTAAAAGATTGTATGGAAAAATAACTGAACTTCATAATTCATGCGAAATCAGTAAAGAACAACATAGAAAATTGCTGCCATTTTTAGCTTATGAAAGAGCTAAGGTAGATAACATTTCGTATGACTGTGAAAAGGAAATAGCCGACTTTAACAAAGTTCCGAATGATAAGTATAGATATGGAATAGTCAAAGTTGATGAATGTCTTGATTCAGATGATTTACTTAACATTGTAAATGATACTTTGACTAAATCTGAACAAATTCACATTTTGAAAAAGACTGAGAATTCAACATCTGATTCTCAATCTAATTTTAATGATATTAAAGATAATTCTGACAATATTAGTGAAATTAGTAAGCTTGAAGATGTTGATTGTTCTCAGTTGTCTATTGTTAATATTGCTTCGAATTCTAATGGGAAAGAAAAATTTAAGGATTTGATGGTTAAGAATGAAACTAATATACCCTCAATTTCGAAAGTTAGTGAAATAAACTTCGTGGATCTCAAAAATTACCAAACTATTGATAGTGATGATGAAGAGGTTGAGAAAGTTTCGAAAGAAAAGGCATCCTCAAAGGAAGAAGAAATTCCACGAATAGTTGTTGATCAAGTGTTTTGTGATACAAAAAAGTTTGAAAAAGTAATGAATGAAAAAGGCGAACATTATCTTGAAACTAACACAGTGGTTTATCCAAATTTCAAATGCACAGATGATGTCATTTTTCCAAATCAAGTTTTTGTAACTACAGGAAATGTTAAGAACATTAAATCAGAGTTAAAGAAGATGGTTGAGGAGGATAATTCAAAAACAACTAAGGAAGGTTTTTTCACAAATCAAAACACAGTTGAAAACAACTTAACAAAGATTTCGTATGTTTTTCAAAGATAAAAACCACAAAAACAATGGGTTGAAAAATCAAAAGTTGAAAAAGAAAAAATAATACATGTTGAAAAGGAAAAAGAAAAAGTTGTCAAATTAAACTCTAACGAATTTAAAGATCAAATTGAAAATTTTTCGAAGGAAAACAACATTTCAAAAAGACAAGCAAGAAATAAAATGTTTTGGAAAAATATTGAGTCTCAAAAGATGTCTTAATTACAATCAACCAAAAATGTTTTCAAAACTAAAAATGCTTCTTTTTGAAAAACCCAACAATCATCTCAATCAAAACAAACAAGGTCTGAAGTAAATAAGCAACCAAGGTTTTTGAAAGTTACTGAAACAAACAAATCAAGAGATTTTTCAGAAAGATCTAACTCAAATCAAAAAGTTTTTCAATGTCAAAATGTTTAATCAAAAATTGATTCATCCTATGATTACTCTTATGTTACAAAACACAAAGTTGATTTTGTACCTCAAAAGCCAAATTTTCCTAATTACACAAAGAAAGAAACTATAAGGACATCTCGGGAAAAAGGAACGACTTCAAGAAAGAACATTGATCATTGGTTTGAAGGAAAAGGAAAAATGTATCAGTCGAATACATATTCAAAAGAGCAAATTCATGAAGCATACAAAAAATATTTTAATACTTCTTCCAATAGTAGCTCATCATCTAAGGATTCGAATATCTCAGTCAAAGCTTGGAGACCAGTCACAAAAGCAAAGCCAGTTCAGTCACAAACTCAAAAAGCGAAGGGTAATGTCAGAGAACATTCGAAACTATCAAACACTTATGTTTCAGTTGCTTTAAATGATGAAGTAAACTTAGTTGATAGTCTCAAAACCAAAGTTTATGATTGGGTTAAAAGTTCTTCATTTCATTCGAAATTGAAATCTAATTTCCAACGACCCAAAAAGCCTTGGGTACCTAAATTTTTTCATTAATTGCAGGTATTATGTGACGAGCAATATGATAACAAGTGGTACATTGATAGTGGTTGCTCTTGTCACATGACTGGGAAGAAGGAGAATTTAAGAGATTTTCGAAGTCTCAAAAATGCTAGAGTAGTAAAGTTTGGGAACAATTAGAAGTGTCAAGTCAAGGGATATGGGAAAATCACAAATGGACAAATCACAGTGAATTGTGTTGCATATGTTGAAGGTCTTCAACATAACTTGATTAGTGTTTCTCAACTTGTGGTGGACACTGACAATCAAGTTCTCTTTAACTTGATTAGTGTTTCTTAACGAAGAAGGAAGTGTTATTTCGAATGTTAAAACAAAAGAAATAATATTGAAATCTAAAAGAAAAGGTGACATGTTCACTCTGGACATCAATCCAATTGTAGGCAAACCAGCAGTATGTCTTCTTTCGAAAGCTACATCTGATTTAAGCTGGTTATGGCATCGAAGACTTTCACATCTCAACTTTCGAAACATCAATAAACTTGTGGTACAAGATCTAGTAAGAGGTTTACCTATACTTAAATTTGACAATGATTCTTTTTGTGCATCTTGTGAAGTTGGCACGCAATATAAACAAGATCATTCAATCACAATTGATTCGAAAATTATTGCACCTCTAGAGTTGTTACATATTGATTTGTGTGGTCCTTCGAATGTTTCAACTCTCAACAATAAACGGTACATTTTAGTTATTGTTGATGATTTTTTTCATATTTACGTGGGTTTATTTTCTCAGGCTCAAATCTGAAGTTGCACAAATCATGATTGACTTCATCAAAAAGATGGAATTATCCAGCCAACTGAACGAACTGCTCAACAAGGTATTTATTAGACCAAGTTCCTCACCCTGGGGAGCACCGGTCTACTAGAAAAGGGATTTTCATTAATCAAGAATAATATACGAAAAATCTACTAGAAAAGTTTGGATTGACGAATAGCACAAAGCTTCGTGTACCAGTGGCAACGGGTATAAAGCTAACACCATCGTTAGACAAACCTGGTGTTGATATAACGTTTTATACGATCATGATTGGTTCATTACTTTATCTTACGGCAAGTAGACCTGATATCATGTTTTCTGTGTGTAGTTGTGCAAGGTATCAGTCTAATCCATGCGAACTACATCTAACTGTTGTGAAGAATATTTTTTGTTATCTTAAAGGAACAATTTCGTTAGGATTGTGGTATCCTTCGAAAATTGGATTCTTCGTTCAAGCATACTCAGATGCAAACTTGGGTGGCTGCAATCTTGATCGAAAAAGCACAAGTGGAGGATGTCAATTTCTTGATGGCAAATTAGTCAGTTGGCAGTCGAAAAAGCAAACATATGTGTCAATTTCCACAGCTGAAGCAGAATATGTGGTTGCTGCTACTTGCACTTCACAAACAATATGGATCCAAAGTCAATTACATGATTATGCAATTAATATGAAAAATATTCCATTATATTGTGATTTTCAAAGTGCAATAAGAATTTGTCATAATCCTGTGCAGCATTCGAAGACTAAGCACATAGCTCTTCGTTATCATTTTATTAAAGATCACGTGGAGGATGGGAACATTGGAGTATATTTCGTGAAAACAACTGATCAGTTAGCTGATATTTTCACGAAACCTTTGGATGAAAAGTCATTTGTGAGAATAATAGAAGGGTTTGGAATGATCAATGGAAATTTTGTTCCATGCGAAAAAGAAGAATGATGGGTGACAAAGAATGAATAAGAGGGTTGTATAAAACATAAAGCAAAGTCATTCGGTATTCAGTGGTTACTGTTCATGGTCAACGCTTCGACCGCTTTGAATTCGCATGTTTGATACTTATTTGTAGTGTTGAGATAGTGGTTATTGTTCATGGTCAATCCTTCGAACGCTTCAAATTCGTATATTTGTTACTCTTAATGGAATGTCAAACATTTGTTTGTTTGCAACAAATTCAGTCTCCTTGTCAATTTTTTGAAAAACTCAAAAAAAATCCAAAAATATTTTCTTTTGTTTTTTTTTTAATTTTCGAAAAATCAAAAATCCAAAAAGATTTTCTTTTGTTTTGTTTTTTAAATTTTCGAAAAATCAAAAATCCAAAAAGATTTTATTTTTTTTATGTCTTTATTTTCGAAAAATTCGAAAACAACAAAAATATTTTTACTTCTTTTAGAATTTTATTGCAGATTATGATGATGATTCAAAGGGGACAACGCAAGCAGTATAAGGGTCAGGTAAAAACTTTTTTCGTATGAATCGATTTGTTTCTCATTATTCAAACTAATTAGGATGTCCCTGGAAGCATGCTGTTGCATGTTGTCCAAAGCCTCCATGACTCAATGTGTCTGTACGAAAGCCTTAATGAAATTTTCATACGAAAATTTCTTCCCAATCAGGCTTATATTCACATTAGTCTATGAGCTACCTTACTCTTCTCAAACTGAGTAAAGAGTTTTCATTTTGGTCCAAAACAAAACAGAGGTACTTTTCGTGTCTTATACCAATCTTTTTCATCCATAATATTCTTACACGATCACACACAAAGACGTATGTCGGAGAGGTCTCTGATCAAACCCATCGAGACTTAGATATATAACAACTTTGTATTTATGATTTGACATCATGAGTTTGTGATGAAAGTGAAACCCAATCATCTTGAAAATTAAGGAATTAACGGGGAACATTGTTCCAGATATATACGAAACTTTTGTTTTTGTACCAAGGTTCGAAACTCCAAATCATATTCATTTCGAATGAGTGGTCTTGATCAAACATTCGAAACCCATGATGTTTGTTACCCAACAAGATCCAGTACACAATTTTTTTATGAATATGATTTCAGTGTGAGTTTCATTCAAATGTCCTAGTTATGTTAAAAAATTTCAAATCCAACTTGTCACTGACTACACTGGTCAAACAAGTAATTTCTGTTACACTTAATCACCTTATGTTTAGGTTGACATGTAACGAAATTTTGAACCTACCCATGAAGCATTCTCAAAAGAAGCTCTTTCATACTTATTAAAAAGTATTCGATTGTACTTCATAGGAACATACACAAGTTGTTGATCATCTTTCTTGATGATTAACGAAGCAACCTTTGCCTGGGGTTTAACTGCCTTCGTGTCAAATTGCATTTTTGACATCACCACATTCTAAAAAAAATTATAATTGTTTCTTGTCTAACTTTCTTTGGAACACTGCACACACGAAATCCTTGAGATTCTGAGTAATGCCAACTCAGGCTAATGATTTCGAATATCTGGCATATGACTTCGCTTTTAATCCCCAAAGTGAAAGAGCCTTGCTTCCATTCGAAGGGTTCTGGCGGTTACAATTCTCTTGAGGGGATAATGATAGGTTGTTTATCCATGATGTATGGTATTCTGTTCGGTTTTCTAGGTAAAGTGACAGCTACTTTTTGACGCATGGCTATATTTCTGCAGTAATGGTCTGATTTTCAAGGTGCCACGTTGGATATCATTATATGCATCCCGCTTCAAATTCAAATCATTCAGGGTTACTTATAAAAGGGGGTTCAAGAGTACTTTCTACGTTTACGCGATCAAACTCAAAATTTTCCAAATACTTTGTTCTTCATCTTATTCAAACCCTAACAATGGCAACTGCTACTCCTGTTGATCCTTCAACTAAAGATATTTCCTCTGCTCCGGTTATGAAGATTCAATCTACCAATTATTATGTCTATGGTGAAATTTCTCAATGTCCAGAGGAACTCAAGCTGCTTATTGTTGCTTTAAAACACTCTGTTTTATCCAAAGCAATGTTCAATTCCTTTTCTGTTCTGATATCCTAGCTTTCTCAAGCAGGATCTACTGCCACATATAACAAAGCCTCTGATTCGATTACTTTCCACTTGATCAATGACAAAAAGGTTAGGCTTTCCAAGAAACTATTTTGCCAGATTCTTGATATTCCGAATACCCCTCCTTTTGTTGAATTTCAATTTCCCCAAATTATTCATATGTTTAATGAAATGGGATATCAGCCCCCGTTGTCAAAAATAAGTGATTTTAAGAAGTCTGAACTTCCAAAAGTATGGAATTTCTTGTTCGGGATCTTTTTGTGTTGTTTAACCGGAAGAACAGTTGGGTTAGACAAAGGAAGGATGGAGGTTTACACCATGGTGGCAGGTTTATACTATGATCTTCCAGTAGATTAATCTACACAATTATGGAAGGAATTCCAAAAAGGTGTAGAACATACAGATACTGTTCATGGCATTTTGTGTGCTCGGTACTGGAGCCTTATTTTGTCACATTTTTACAATAAGGAAGGCATCTTGGTTACAAATGAAGAAGAGAAGGTTACTTTTCAATATTATCACTTTCCGAAGGAGGTTGTTGACGATGTCGATGAATTTCCACACATTGCTCAGATTCCAGATGCGATGCTTAAAAGGGTGGATCCTAAGAATCCTGTTTTGATTGCCTACCTGAAAACAATCGATTCATCAATTCCAACGGGAATTTTGTTGCCACGGGAAGAAAAGAAATCGAATAAGTCAAAGAAGGTTGCTCCTGCTTCATCTGAACAAAAGAAAAAGGGTTTGAAATCCTCTAAGTCTCCAAAGCAGCAGAATGAAAAAGTTGAAGTGACAGTTGATGGAACAAATGTGATTGAGCCAATTGTGGAAGAGACTCAAGAGAATGTTATTATTCCTTCGAAAACTGGGATGCTTCGAAGAATCAAGATGAAATCTACTCACAAAAGAAAGTCATCATCACAGAAGCTGGTTCGCAAACCTCAAATTATTCACCAAGGAGTTTTAATTCGTGATGTACATGTACCTGTTTCTCCCGGGTCCAAGAAACGAATAGCAGAAGATATGGAAAAACACTTGTCACAACCGAAGAAGAAAAAGACAAAGAAGACTCGGAAGCTTGTTTTATCTACTAAGTCTACAAAAGAATATGAACGAATACCAGAAACTCTAGAGCTCACTCCTATCATTACAAGTTCCATTCCTGAGAAGACTGTTATCATACCACCCGAAGTTTCGATTGCCGAGTCAATTTTTGAGGAGGTTCGAACTTCAGGCATCCCTGCATACGTATCTGATACGGATGCAAATGTCAACATGGGTGAAGGAGGTTCGAAAGATGCAGATCAAGGTCTAATTATCTTTACACCAACATCTACTATTCCTCTCACATCAACCACTGTTTTGCCAACCTTCGAACATATCATCAATCAACCATTCACTTCCATTTTGCCTTCTCAATCCACTGATACACCCAAACCATCTTCACCAACTGACACTGATAATGAAGGGTTTGATGGTATGTTCGAAAATCTGGAATTCAATGAAGATGAAGAAGAATTTACTGATCACATGTTAATGACAATGAAGCAATACAAAATTCTTAATCAAAAGCTGAACTCCATCATTCAATCCCAAGCTGATCTTGGAGGAAGTTCATCTATTTCCAGTTTGGAGGTTGATTCCATATTCAAGATGTTCAAATTAAGAGTAATCAGCAAAGTTTCTGGAATGTTGAAAGCCTCAGAGTCTACTATTTTAGAGAAGGTTGATTACACAGATCAGAATTCTGAGCTTCGTGTTAAAACTCTCAGGTTTGATTTTATAGGAGAAGTTAAGAATCTGAAAAGCACAACAAAAGAATGTCATGTTCTTTTTGTTCAGGAGGTGAAGAAGGTGAAGGAGGACGTTAACTCACAAATTCACGAACTTCATGAAGATATGAAAAGGAAATTCTTTCTGTTCAACATGATTATGCATACTTGCATCAGAAGGTCGATATCATTTGTGATGTTGTAACTCGTTTTGTTAAGCTATATGAAGATTTGAGTCCTCAAATAAATCAACTCTCAAAATCCGAAAGTGAAAATTTTGAAGGTGTGATGAAGTTGCTAAAGGAATTGAAGGAGATCTCAACGAAAACGGTTTCATCCCCGTTGATTACTCCAGAATTTTTATCTTAGAAGTTTGTGCAGTTTGAATCCATACTTAACAAGCAACTTGCTCCACTATTTCGCATATCCGGTCTTCTTCCCTCAACTACTGCCCCTCCTGTTTTCACAGGGGTGCAAGGGGGAGAAAGGAAGTCAGCAGAAGAAGAAGTGAAAGTGGTGGGCAAGGTATTCTCTTCAAACATCCCTTCAGCCAAACCAGTGATAGTGGCTGCTGAACCAGTGACTTTAACAATCGTAACAACATTGCCAATTACAAGAACAATTTCGAAAGGAATTGTAATTGGTAAACTTTTGGAATCTGGAGGAAGTGGTTCGAAGCCACAAGAGGTAACTACAGACAAAGGCAAATCAATTCTTGTGGAAAAATCTAAAGAAGAAAATAAGGCTTAGGCTGAAGCTGCGATTGAAAAGTTTAGAATCGTTCAAAGTATAATGGCTCAGAGGGCTAATGATCTGAAGGGGATGGTTAAAGGTGATCCGGCAAAACACTATAACTATGAAACAATCGAAGCCAAGGTTGCTTTCAACCACATGTATACATTCGAAAAGAAGCCTAAGCAAAGTTATGTTATCACAAATTCTGATGTTTGCTAGTTTGATTCCCCTATAAACGAGATGATGTTTATCATGCCTCAATTCAAAGTTGAAGGGAATTTCAAAGATAAAGATGAAGGGACTCATATGAAAATTCGTTTTCATGCAATACTTGGCAAAGCTCCTGAGGATGTTTGGTCACTGATCAAGATTAAGAAGGTGATAAGCATGAAAAAGGATGTGGTTTTTGAAAACACAATCCAAAATATCAAGTATGTGGTTTCTAGGGTGAATGGAAAAACATGCGAATTCACGATTGCAGATTTTCCTCTGATGAACTTGTATGACCTTATGCCAGTTGCATTGCTTTTGAAAGGCAAATCTTTTTCTTTTCTTCAAAACACAGATCCAAAGGAATTAAAACTTGGAGTTTCTCACATCAAGATCTTCATTGAGAATTACTATGAGTGTCTAGCTCTAACTGATGTGGAGTTGGCAACTACCAAGGGAATGGAGATAAATGCTCCAATGGCTCCTTCAAAGACACAGGCTGAGTTAAAGAAATATGTTGATGGATAAATTTGTCTTAAGCCATTTGAAATAGTTTTTACTGGAAAGGATAAAGCTGGAAAAGCGAAGCAGTTGTTATTCTAAGCCATTGAAGTGGAGAGATATTCTACATCTCAATATACGAACTTGATTGTTCGTATGAACCACTGCAAGAAGAACAATGAAGGAGACAAGAAGGAGTTGAAGAAAATTATTTCTTGGTATACTGAGGTTCGAAGAGTTTTGCTATACTCCATTACACTTCTCACAAACTGAAGACTTCGACTTTGATTACAAAGGGGTAGATTGTTAGAGTCAAAATGCTATAATGAGTCGAAATTTGTCTTTAGTATCTTCAAACATTTTTGTAATGTATTTTACTAGGGTATAATATTCGAAGCATCATGTTTAGTCCTTAGTATATTTTTTTTACGCTTTCATCTCCTATAAATAGGAGTAATTACTAGTGTCTTAGTAACGAAGTCTTTACAAAACTTTCACTTGTACTCTGTAAAACTGATAAAGCGTAATAAAGCCAAACAGATCATATTTACATCGATGTTCAAATCTTTCAATCTTACTTTGAATTTACATTCTAATTCAATCAACACTTGATTCTTTGTCTCATCACCTTATATAGGCCCCAACCCTAAAAAGTTAAATTTTCTCTACCCAGAACCTACTCGACGAGACAGTTCTCTAACTCGTCGAGTCCACTCATTAATTCCATGCAAACAACTCGACTCAAATCGGCGAGTTGGACCCTCAACTTGTCGAGTCTCTCCATAAATCTCAAGATTAAAATACACAATAATGTACCTAATAATCTGGATGTTAAAAAACAACTCTAGAATCGATCCCCAGACAGCAGTACTCACCTAAACAACACTAATCTGTCGAATCTGATCATCAGTCAATCCTGGCCTATCCCGGCCACCCACTCTAGATCTAGAACTTGATCCCCTTGTGGACACCATACTGAAAATAAACCAGAATATATTAGAATTTCACCAATTCTTACCATAAAAACCATTCCAAATAAATGAAACCATTCCAGATAAATGAAGCCCTTAGGGTTTATGACTTCCTTCTACGTGTATGAGTCATGTGCTTTCAGTAGTATGTGCCTATACTACGTGCCACACCTATCTGTATTTGTCTCAAAGATCATCATAACTACCCAAATAGATACATCATCTAGGATACACATACATCCTATCCTCACTCACTAAAGAGTAGCTAATCATGCCTCACCTGACCGAATGCTCACACAACTACTCACACATTATACTTTCACCAACCGTGCAGCCACTCGTGCATGCTAATCATACATAACACTAGATCCTATATACAGTTGAATACTTGATCCTACCTTAAGCCCTTAATCAGACTAGAACATGAAATAAGGCTAAATCAAACATTCTCAGGCTATAAAATTTATGTATTTACAACTATGATGCACACATTAAGCAACTACAGTAATAATGTCTATCTCATAAAAGAAGCACTCCTAGGCTACCAGGCATCATACATCAGGAAATTCTATTATGCAATTCCTTAATATCCTAGCTTACCACTAGCATGTTGTTCTACCATAAACATTATATCAAATAACAGTGTGGGTAACTTGGGATATACTTTCTTGCTCCGACTGATCGTACACATTGCATCCTTCCATGGTTACTTTTGAAATTATTTTTTTGGAAAACCATTTTAAAACTATTACAGACCCATAGTTTGAGTGTAGATTCACACGAATGTTCATCTAATTCTCTCAAACCAAAGCTTTGATACCAACTTGTGACATCTAAAAAATCATAGAAATTTGAATTTTTCAAAAACAACTCATTAACCATAATTTGTTTACAAAAAGATCATTGTTTCAAAAGTATAACCATAATCAGAATATCCTAAGATCCAATGTAATGAAAATAGGAAGATGTGCGTGATCACACCTTCGATTTTCCATGATCATATGAAGTACCTGAAACAATAAACTAAAAAGTAAGCGAAAGCTTAGTGAGTTCCCCCAAACTACTATCACACAACATAACAAACAATAGCATTCAAATATGTACCTTCAGCTTGATTGCACCGCTTCGCATGGCCTACATCCTATCTGGACCACTCTTTGGGCCTTCGGCCTACCTGGACCGCGTCGCATGGACTAAAGCCTATCTGGACTGCCTCGGGTGTCTTAGCCTTCAACACAAAGCAGGACCGCCTCAACCCAACCATAATATCTCGACATACACAACATATAAACATAAATACATATCCAGCAAAGACACATAATCATACATATCTACTAATCTAGCATATAACTAGCATAACATCATCCTATATACAAGGATCCATAAACTAGTGGGTCGATATTGGTGCCTTCGACCTACAAGTACAGTGAGAAAAACTCACCTCTCGGTCCGAACAATAGCTGAATAAATCTCTACTCCGAATATCAGCTCTACCCGTCACCTATTAATTAGATCATGGCCAAAGTTAACATATAATCCAAATACCCAAAATACCCTTTGTTCAAAATTGGTCAAATTCAAAAGTCAACAAAATCAACCTAGTTAACCTAGTTGAGTATACTGGTCATACTCAGCTGTACACGGGGAGTACTCAGCTTGACCAAGAAATTGAGGCATTGACCGCGTACGCGCAATGTACCATTTGGTAAGCCCATCGTACGCACATTCAAACATGAGTTTTAAGCAACTTTTGTTGAGAATTCATGTCGAAGAAGATAACATATTGAAGGACAAGGTAGATGCAAATTCCTTGGAACCAAGTGTAAACTTTTTTGGAGAAGCAAGTACTTCTAGGACAAGGCACAATAACAAGAAATTGAAGCTAGACTCCAAAAACTCTTCCAAAGACGGAAAAAATCATGGCCCAAACATGAAGATTTTCTAGAAGAATTTTGGTCCATGCTATGTTTGTGGCAAAACTGGACACAAGGCCAAAGATTGCAGATTCATGAGGAAATTCTAGTCAAACCAATGTTTATGGCAAAATAATGGAAACAATGGTGGTAATTCTGGTGGAGGAAATTCTAGTCAAACCAACTTGGTTGAATCACCAAATCAATTTGTTGATGTGATTCAAACCAACATGGTTATCAATTGTGTGGATTAGTGGATTGATACTGGAGCCACAATGCACATTTGCCATTCCCGAACCATGTTTTCTACATATCAAAAAGTCTCGGATTTTCAACCAATTTTTATGGGGAATGGATCGACTGCAAAAGTTGAAGGAAAGGGAAAAATGAAGCTACAACTGACTTCTAAAAAAGAACTTGTTTTACGTGATGTCTTGTATGCTCCTGAAATTACTAAGAATCTGATTTTTGATCCTATTCTTAGTAACAAGGGATTCAAACTTGTATTTGAGTCTAATAATTTTGTTCTCACCAATGGTGGGATGTATGTTGGAAATGGATACCTTAGTGGGGGTCTCTTCAAAGTTAGTGTCTTATCTTTGTACTATGATGGTCAAACACCAAACAATGATGTAACCAATGCTGATGTTAATGCAATAATGGGCAATACTAGCCCCCTTTTTTATGTATATCCATGATACTTAAATTTTGTGGCATTCTCATTTGGTACATGTCAGTTTTCGTTTTATTCAAAGAATGGTAAAACTTGGCATGTTACCAATATGTTCATTAGATAAAAACATAAAATGTGAGGTTGTTGTAGAATCAAAATTTTCACAGCATCCTCATAAATCAGTTGAAAAATCTAATGAAATACTTGGCTTAATCCACTCTAATTTATTTGATTCTAGACTAATACCTACAAGAGGAGGAAAGAATTATTATATTTCTTTTATTGACGATTGGAACAAGTAGTGTTATATTTATTTGTTAAATACCAAAGATGAAGCCTTGAATTTTTTTTAAGAATTATACGGCTGAATTTGAAAATCAACTTGACAAAAATATCAAAATTCTAAGGACTGATAGAGGAGGAGATTATGAATTCAAAGAATTTGCTGAATTTTGTTCTTTAAATGGTATTACACATTAAACAACTGCTCCATATACTCCTCAACAAAATGGAGTAGCAGAAAGAAAGAATAGAACATTGAAAAACATGATTAATTCAATGTTAATTACTTTTGGAGCACTACATACTCTGTAGGGAGAAGCATGTCTTGTATCAAATTCAATACTTAATTGAATTCCTCATAAAAAGAGTGATAAATCACCCTATCATCTGTGGAAAGGGAGGATACCCTCTTACAAAAGGATGAAAGTGTGGGGTTGCCTTGTTAAGATAAGAGTACCTTTTCCTAAGAGGACTAAACTTGGACTAAAAACCATAGATTGCATCTATCTTAGCACTACCATGAATAGTGAAACCTATAGGTTGTTGAATTTAGTTTCTAAGCCCATAACTATAACAGAGATATACTTGACCCGATTGTAGCATTGTCCTTTTGGGTTGCCTTCACCAGTGCAGTTTGATAAGATGGACTTTTGAAAATAAGGCTATTATGACTTATTAATATATTTTAAGTATAAATATATTAATTGAGAAATCATATTATTATTTAATTAGTATTGATCAAGAATTAATTTGGAACTAATTTAGTGATCAAAAGGGACTAATTAAATATACGGGGACTATTTAAGGAAATCAATGATTCTTATAGTGTGGGTCATTGATCCATGGTTATTTAGGATGGGCTAAACCAATGTGACATTTCAGGGATAGTCCATGGAGGTTTAACCCATGGAGCCTAAGTAATATGAAAGATCATGGTGCATTAGACTTTGCAAAGATGTAACCCTATCATTTGTTACACTATAAAAGGGATCTCCTAGAGCCAAAATTAGTTACACCTATCATTCTTAGAGTTTGATATTAATTTTGTTCTAACTAGCTTATTCTCTCAAGCCTCCTCTTGCATTTGGTGTTTGTGAAACATTAGAGGCATCAGTTAGCAAATCAAGAGGTTTAAAAGATATAACAAGTATGATAAGTGACTATAATTGTAAATGCCAAATCTCTACATAATCAGTGATCAAATTTCTATAAATCAACATAAACATAGAAATCTAAAATGGCATCACAAACATTACTATCAATGAAAATCTAAAATGACATCCTAGGATGATGACCGATTGACCAACATACCTATGTATCAAACATTATTTCATTCATTCTTACATCTCTCTTTCATCTTAAGGAGGTTATACCAGTAAACAGTAAACATTGAATATATGTAACAATGCTAGAACCTGATAAGGATAATTGCTTCAAAGAAACCTTGCAAGCTAATATTCAAAGCCAATTCATTTTTATCAATATCTCTTCTACTTATAACAGAGACCAAAAAGGAGAAAGAAATACATGTTGATTTACTATCTTTCAAAGCATCTTGGTAAGAGTTGTGAAATGATGAAAAGTGAAAAATCAATGGAGATGATAAAGAGATGCAAAAAATACTCGAATTTCAGGGGAAACAACTATGATCCAAAAATCAACTCAAATCAGGACCTAAAGTTGTCAAGGGCGAAGAAGCACGACTTGAAGAAGATAAAGTTGTTTCAAAAATACTCAAATTTCATGGGAAACAAATCTTATGTTCGATTTTTAATCATTAAAATCGAATTATAGAACAAGAGAAAACTAAAACTTGACCTAAAGAAGATGTCGAGGGTGAAGCACCATGACCCGGATGCAAAGGCGACATAAGCAATGCAGTCGGAGGCGATGGTAAATCCGGTGATGGCGGAGGCGTTGTAGATCTAATGGAAGTATACAGATGATGTTTGAGGGTTGTAATCGTGCGATTTGGAGATGTAGGGGAAGGAGGGGTCGACGGTTGTGAAAGAAAGAGAAGAGGAAAAAGGGGTGATGTACTAGGGAAAAAAAAAGGAACACGTTTTCTTTTTTCTAATTTAGACATATCCCATGACCTACAAATTTAAGAGGCATTTTAAAACTTAAGAGCCATAAATACAGATGTTACCAAACAGTCTGGATCTTAAAAATTAAGAGACTGCCTCTTAATTTTCCAATTAAGAGGCTACCAAACAAGGCCTAACTATATCATAGATAAATTATTAGATAATTTTTGTTAGTGAAAATGTTGATTTAAATGCCTGTAATGAATTCCATAACTTGTCCTCAAGTTATGGAAAATGAAAAGTCTCATCTTTAAAAATGCATTAAACTCATAAGTTTTGGAAACCAAAAGTTTTCAAGAGTTTTAAAACATGCCCTCAAGTTTTGGAATTTGTAAAGTCACATTTAAGAATACTTTAATTCCAAACCTTAGAATTTTAAAAGCTTAAAATTAAACTCTTATACTATTATAAAATTAAAAGTTTAATAATTATATATGTGTATAAGACAAGTTAGTCTTACCATTAGTAGGTCTCATTTGTGGAGCCGATCTATAAGGGGGTATAAGGTTACTGCCTATAAAATGGTGGTTTAATGGGTGTCCACTCTCACCAACCGATTCCTTGACTGGTGGAGGGTCGTTAGTCGAACGGGTAGGATAGGATAATAATTCTCGTTAAAAGTATAATGATAATTATAAAGTAACTAAACTTATATTAAATTCTCAATCTTAGTTACTTTAGAAAAAATGTGAAATTGATGCTAATCCATGAAATTGAACTTTGCACCTTGCCAAGTCGTTAGTGGAGCGTGTGTGGTTAACCGGCACACTAACATTGACAAGTAAGGGTGGAAAAGGGTGGCTTGATGTTTATCATAAAGCGATGGAGCGTGTGTGGTTAACTGGCACATTTATTAGGTGATATATAACATCAAGAGTACCAAGCACATTTTCATGGTTATTCACACCTTGTTTGTGATCCTCGGCATCTCAGTCACAAATTTGAATGGTGTAATCGAGATTTAAACATGCCATTGAAAAGTCAATGAATATCAAAAGAATCTAGGAATTTCAATCCAATTAAAACTTAATAATTAATTTCGTTTTTCATCGTGGAAATTGGTAGATTATCATTTACCTACCTTCAAATATTTTTCAATTGGATTATGGCATCCCTCTTCCAAATTGTAAAATATTGTGTTAGAGTCTATCATTAATATTTCATTTGGGTGTTATATTAAGGATTATTATCTAATCTAAACTTTTTCTTTCTTTTTCAGATGTCTTCCAACACTACTTCTGGCTCAAACTCTACTGGCTCCTTCTTCCTCATGAACCTGTGTAGGAGAGTCATCTTTGATGGTTCCAACTTTTATGATTGGATTAAGGACATCAGGATAGTTAATCGTTACGAGGATAAATAATATGTCCTTGATAAGGAGCTTAAGAAACTTGATGAGTCTTCTGCGACTCTTGAGGATATTGCCGAGTATAGAACTCATGAGAAGGTTTCCACTAAGGTGTCTTGTATCATGTTTTCCACTATGACAGCTGAACTCCAAAAGTCCTATGAGGACTATTACCATTTTGAGATGCACCAAGACCTGATGGAAAGATACCATCAGAGTGCTCGACAAGAGAGGTATGAAATCATTGCCTCCATGATGACAACAAAAATGAAGGATGGAGAATCCATCACAGCCCACTTGCAAAAATGCAAAGGTTTGTGGACCGCTTGTTGAAGTTGAATGTCAACATCGATGAAGAGTTGGTCATAGATATCATTCTACAATATTTACCTCCCTGTTATGATCAGTTTCGTATGACCTATCATATGAACAAGGAGGAGGTCACTCTTAGAAAGCTTCAAGGACTTTTGAGGACTGCTAAACGTAGTCTCAAAGGTAAAAATGTTTTTCATACTCCCACTGCTACTACCCTTGTTTTGGCAATTGGACAAGGGAAAGGGAAGAAAATGAAGGCTCCTTCTAAGAGCCATAAAGGAAATTCTCTTGATGGATCCTCTTCAAGTGGAACCAAAGGTGGTTTTGTTGCTCCCTCTACCATTCTTAAGGAAGCAGAGTGTTTCTATTGTAATGAAAAGTGCATTGGAAGTGAAGCTCCCGTAAATACTTGCAGGATGTCAAGGATGGGAAGGTTAAACACACCAATGCAGGTATTTACACTATTCTATCTAATAAATCATCACATTCTTGTTCTTGGGTCCTTGATACAGGTTGTGGATTTCACATTTGTTCTGATTTGCAGGGACTAAAAAGAAGTAGGGATGTGGAGCACGGGAAGATGAACTTGATCATGGGGAATAGGAAGGTTTCACCTATCAAAAAGATTGTAGTTTATTCTTTATCGCTTAGTGGTGGGTTAGAATTAGATTTGAATAATTGTTGCTATTCGTCTGACATTGTGAGAAATATTATTTCCTTTCATGGTTTGTACAAACAAGGTTTTAGTTTTTCATTTGATAATGAAATTGGTGCTATTAATGCTTTTTATAATGGTATATTTTATTTTAAAGTATTGCCTTGTAATGGTGTATATGAAACTATGACGGTTGTAGACAACTTAAGAAATAATGTGTTTCACATTGATTCTTCCAATAATTTGGATAAGGCATCCTTGTGGCATAGTCGTCTTGGGCATGTCAACAAGAAGCACATAGGTCAACTCCAAAAGGATGGAGTCTTGGAGTCATTCAACTTAAAGTTAGATGATACTTGTGAATCTTGTTTGCTTGGAAAGATGACCAAGTCACCCTTTACTAGTACTTGTGAAAGGTATGAGGGTTTGTTGGATCTCATACACACAGATGTCTGTGGACCCTTCAGAACCGCCACAAGGGATGCTAACCGCTTCTATGTGACTTTTACTGATAATTATAGCAGATATGGTTATATCTACTTAATCAAGCATAAGTCGGAAACCTTTGAAAAGTTCAAAGAGTTTAAACAAGAAGTGCAGAATAACCTGGGCAGGAAGATAAAGATTCTCCGATCCGATCGGGGTGGTGAGTATCTTAGTATCGAGTTCCTTGATTATCTTAAGGAATGTAGAATTTTTTCAGAATTGACGCCACCTAGGACACCATAGCTTAATGGTAAGGTTGAGAGCCGCAATCGAACCTTGTTAGACATGGTTCGTTCTATGATGAGTCAAGCTTTGTTACCTATCTCATTCTGGGGGTATGCCATAGAGACTTCCGCCCATATCCTTAATCTAGTCCCAACTAAGAAGGTTGCCAAAACACCTCACGAGATGTGGAAAGGGAAAGTTCCCTCATTAGCACACATCATGGTTTGGGGTTGCAAGGCTTTCATGACACGCGAGACTCACGACAAACTCGAACCTCGCAGTGATCATTGTATTTTCATCGGCTATCCGCAGAAGTCCTTTGGATATATCTTCTATAGACCGAGTACAGTGTTGTCTTCGTTGCGAGGATAGGATTCTTTCGCGAGAGAGAACTCATATGACAAGGGGATAGTGTGAGGCAAATTGACCTTGAAGAACATTAAGAGTTAAATGGTGAAGGAACCTCAAACACTAGTAATCAACCCGAGGAGGAAACTCATGTTAAGCCGATTGACGAGTACGTACCTTTGAGGCGTTCCGGTAGAGTTAGTGTTCCACCTGTATTATATGGTTTCTATATAATATTTGAGGGTGATACATTTATCAGTGATAGCAAACTGGTGAATTTGGATGAACCTAACAACTACAAGGAATCCATGGCAGGCCCCGAGTCTGCAAAATGGAAAGAGGCGATGGACAACGAGATTCAGTCCATGTATGACAATCAAGTTTGGAACTTGGTTGACAATATACTGGGTCTTAAGATAGTCGGGTGTGAATGGGTATTCAAGAAGAAGATCGACATGGATGGGAAAATACACACATACAAGGCGCGACTAGTTGCAAATGGCTTTACTCAAACTCATAGAGTTGACTATCACGAGACCTTCTCACCAGTAGCAAATATTTAATCTATTAGGGTTATGTTAGCCATAGCTTTATTTCATGATTATGAAATATGGAAAATAGATGTCAAAACCACTTTCCTCAATCAGAAGTTGGCTGAAGATGTTTACATGAGTCAGCCAGAGGGTTTTGTTAATGAAAAGTACCCTAATAGAGTGTGTAAGTTTGAGAAATCAATTTATGGATTGAAACAAGCATCTCGCAGATAGAATCTTTGTTTCGATGAGAAAGTCAAAGAGGATGACTTATGTGTGTATGTCAAGGCTAGTGGGAGTATAGTTAGCTTTCTGGCGTTGTATGTGGATGACATAATTCTCATAGGAAATGACATCCAAACATTGCAGGAGTTCAATTCCTAGATTGGGAAGTGTTTCGCTACAAAGGACCTTGGAGAAGCTGCCTATATTCTGGGGATAAGGATATTGAGAAACAGGAGTAAAAGACTAATTGGACTTATGCAAAGTACCTACTTGAACAAGGTGTTGAAAAGATTAAGCATGGAGAACTCCAAGAAAGGAGATTAAGGCAATACCAAACTGAGTAAGTACAGAGGCTGAGATAGCTGAGATGAGTTGAGTACCATATGCTTTGGCGATTGGCTCGATCATGTATGCTATGACTTGTACTCGCCCTAATGTGGCCTTCGCTTTGAGCATGGTTAGCAGATATCAAGGGAATCCTGGTAAAGCTCACTAGACTGCGGTAATGAACATTCTCAAGTACCTACAGAGGACTAAGGACTGGTTCCTTACCCTCAGTAGGAGTGATGACTTAAGAGTGACAGGGTATAATGATGCTAGTTTTTAGACCGACAGAGATCATTTTTGCTCTTAGTAGGACTGGGTATCTACCCTGAATGGAAGAGCAATTACTTGGAAAAGTTTCAAACAAGAGACTGTAGCTGATTCAATGTGTGAATCAGAGTACATAGCAGCAAGTGAAGCGGAAAATGAGGAAATATTTCTGAAGAACATTATCAGAGACCTTGGAGTTGTACCAGCTGTAAAGGAGCCTATGGAGATTTTATGTGACAATGAGGGTGTGGTTGCCCTAACTAAGGAACCAAGGGGTCATGGTAGATCCAGGCACATCGACATAAAATATCACTTCATAAGACATCGGGTGGAAAAAGGACTCTTCGTGGTAAAGAGGGTAGATGAGAACCTAGCAGATCCCCTAATGAAGGGACTAAAAAGGGTTAAGCATTTGTAGCATGCGATGAGCATTGTGCTGGAGGATGATATTAGTTTAATGATTAGATAGCTGCTTAGAAACTTACAATAGATAAAATGTAATTGGCATTTGATGATTAAATAAAAGGTGTTTGTATTTATAAGTAAGGTTATTATCTTATGTTAATTGTTTACTATTGTTTCATTTTGCATGTTTTGACTTTCGGAATAATAAAATTATTCAAACTATCCACAGTCGATCATACTTTGGAAGTAGGTATTGAGGCAAGACTGTCATGAATTTGGCTTGTAGAATGTCTGAAATGTTTAGAAATAGCAATAGATTGCTACAACATTCATGAGTGCTCATAAAGTCTGAGTATTGGATTAAACCCACACTCACATGAATCACTTCATGGAATTTATCACGAGTGATTGTGAGATGATAATATCATATAGTCTTCAAACCAAGATATATGAGTTGTTGACTATGAGTTGGTTGTACATTGATAGTGCGAAAATGCATCAGTAACTTGATGTTATAAAAAAAACACTATTGTGTATGATTTAACTAGTTAGTACAAGCATATAATGTCGAAGTTTATATGTTCCTTTTAATTCTTGGAGGATTAAAAGCTATATCTTGGGCCCCTCGATGATTTTGTTCAGACTTATGTGTCGGGCCCGGTCAAAACTAAATAGACGTGTTCAGTTATGTTCTATGTCAAACAAATCGGAAATCAAGTAACAAACTGTTGGACAATAAGTATGACATTGTTCCATATATTTTTTCGGCTGATATCTAGTAGAAAAGAGGTTTATATGATCACTTATCTAAAGGACGCGTCAATAACTAGGTCAAAGTTCGGCAACGACTTTTGAAAGCTACGATTGCTAATCAAATCCGAAACTGGCATTGTCAACTATAGTTATTACACTTATCCAAGTGGGAGACTATTGGATTTAGTGTCTAAGACTATAACTATAACTGGAGTGTACTTGAGCCAATTGTAGCAGGGTCATTTTGGGTTGCCTTCACCAATTCAATTTGATAGGATGGACTTTTGAGAATAAAGCTATTATGAGTTATTAATATATTTTAAGTATAAACATATTAATTGAAAAATCATATTATTATTTAATTAGTATTGATCAAGAATTAATTTGGAATTAATTTAGTGATCAAAAGAGACTAATTAAATATATGGGGCCTAATTAAGTAAATTAATGATTCTTATAGTGTGGGTCATTGATCCATGGTTATTTAGGATGGGCTAAACCAATGTGATAGTCCATGGAGGTTTAACCCATGGAGCCTATGTAATATTAAAGGTCACGGTGCATTAGGGTTTGCAAAGATGTCATACTAACATTTGTTACACTATAAAAGGGATCCTCTAGAGACAAAATCGGTTACACCTATCATTCTTAGAGTTTGATATTGATTTTGTGCTAACTAGCTTAGTCTCTCAAGCCTCCTCTTGCATTTGGTTTTTGTGACACATTAGAGGCATCACACTTGAGGTGCTAAATTTTTCAAAGGCTAAGAACTACAACTACATCAAGAGGTATTCATATAACTATGAATTTTGTATTGTATATCCTCCATTGTATGCTAGTTAGGATGTATGCTTTGGAAAATGAAAATAAATGTATAATTAGAGAAAACATAGATCCAAAGCATCTAGGGTTGCATATGCACCATATGAGTGTTATAGTGCTCAAAAACCCTTCATAGGTTTCTTGTGTATAAATCACATGTTAATGATATCCATAACAAAACCATCATGGAATCAACAGAGGTTGAATTCTTTGAATATATTTTTCCTTTTAAGGATAAAGGGAAATAGGTTACCTACTCTAGGAAAAGACTTCTAGATGATGGACTGAATGAAATCATTATTGACAAACGTTTACAATCAAATGAAGAGAGTTCTTCAAAGGTTCAAGAAGAGAACTTAGAACCTAGAAGAAGCAAACAGGACAAAATAATCAAAGATTTTGGACCTGATTACATGATCTATGTAGTAAATAAAGAACAACAAACTTATAAGGATGCTTTGGATTCTTCTGAAGCTCCCATTTGGAAAGAGACAATCAAAAGTGAGATTGGCTCCATTGTGCAGAATAACACTTGTAAATTGGTAGATTTTCCACCTGGGCAAAAACCAGTTGGGCACAAATAGATATTCAAGAAGAAGTTTAGACCAGATGGTACCATTGAGAAGTACAAAACTCATTTAGTAGATAAAGTGTATCGTTAAAAGGAAGGTCAAGACTTATTTGACACCAATTCACCTGTTAGATAAATTACATCAATTATCACATTAGTAGCAATTACAGACATTCACAATTTGGAAATACACCAAATACATGCGAAAAATTCCTTGTTATATTGTGAACTAGATGAACAGATATATATATGAATCAACCTGAAGGGTTTGTAGTTAAATATCAAGAAAACAAAGGCTGTAAGTTAGTTAGATCACTTTATGGACTAAAACAGGCTCCAAAGCAATGGCATGAGAAGTTTGACAATAAAATACTCTCTAATGGATTTAGAATTAATGAATGTGATAAATGTGTTTATGTTAAACAATACAATAATGCTTGTGTCATCATATGCTTGTATATGGATGATATGCTTATAATGGGTACTAATTTGGATGTGATCAATCAAACCAAGGAAATGCTACACTCCTTCTTTTCCATGAAGGGCTTGGGAGTAGTCGATGTGATCCTTGGTGTAAGAGTTCAAAGAAGACTAGATGGTTATACTCTTACTCAGTACCATTATATTAAAAGTGTACACAAGAAGCTAGGACACTATGATAAAGGTGATAGTGTAGCTCTTTTGGTCATTCAAGTCATCTTAAGAAGAATAAAGGTGATAGTGTAGCTCAGTTACAATATACTAAAGTTCTTAGTAGCTTAATGTATATTATGAATTGTACTAGATCGTACTTGGCTTATAGTGTAAGTAGATTGAGTTGTTACTCCCAAAATCCTGGGAAAGATCATTGGTATGCATTAGTAAGAGTGCTTAGAGATTTAAAGCATACAATGAATTATGGATTGCATTACATGAGGTATCCTCCTGTACTAGAAGGATATTGTGATGTAAACTAGATTTCCAATACTTCTGAGGCAAAATCCACAAGTTGATATGTGTTTACTCTTGGTGGAGCCACTATATCTTTGAAATCATCTAAGAAAACTGTGAATACTCGTTCTACAATGGAAAAAGAGTTTTGTTGCTTTGGATAAAGTTGTTTAAGAAGCTGAATGTCTTAAAAGCTTCCTAGAAGGCATTCATGTGTGGCCTAAACCTGTTATTGCCATTAGTATACATTATGATAGTATGGATGCTCTTACTAGAGCACAAAGTCAGATATACAATGGCAAGTCAAGACACATTAGGCGTAGACACGTCACAATCAAAGACTTGCTGAAGAATGGAATCATTTCCATTAGTTACATAAAGTCAAAGGAAAATATAGCTGATCTTTTGATAAAAGGCCTTAGTATAGAGCAAGTTCTCTTCACATCAAGGGGAATGGGGTCAAAGTCAACACAATGAGTCACCACCTGGTACAAACCGAACCTAGCAACATTGGAGATCCCATGGTCTAGGTTCAATAGAACAACTAGTTGGGGAAGACTCAAAGAAGCACTGACACAAAGGTATGCTCACTCCCATGATAGTTATTTTGTGTTTTTCCGTTGAAGATATAGGGATGAGCCTTTATTTTTAATAATGTTGATAACTTTTATAGTGGAATAGTACATATTGTTCCAAATTAGCATTACCTATGTGAGATAGATGTGATGTCACATCTGTGAGAGTTGATATGACTAATCTCTCTAAAATTCTCATGAAGAAATGATTGTTCACAAACAAAATGAAGACAATGGTAAGAAATGATCTACGCTTAGATATGATATGTGTGATACTTCTTGTTTTTTATTCTACTATAAAAAATGGTTAGTTCAAGACTCTAGTTCACTATCCACAAAGTAGATCTAAGTAGTACTCACTATGAAAGGTTCAATTTTTACAACACTTATTCAGATGCATGTCATATCTTACTTCCCTTATTTTAATATCAAAGTTCCATGGTTTTCTATCCAAATGTGGGGTATTGTTGCAGTTTGAATAGAAAATATGGGGTATTATTGTTAATGGAAAACTTTCTCTATGGGACTTATCCCATATTAGCGGAAAGAGGAAACTTACACTCTCTTAAAAAACCTCCTACTAGTTTATTACTAATTAGATCAAAGGCTTGGACTAAAGGGATTGAGTTGGATTTGGTGATTAGGCTAACAAAATTGGTCTTGAAAGACTTTTATATATATATATATATATATATATATATATATATATATATATATATATATATATATATATATATATATATATATATATATAAGTCTTTCAAGACCAATTTGGTTAGCCTAATCACCAAATCCAACTCAATCCCTTTAGTCATATATATATATATATATATATATATATATATATATATATATATATATATATATATATATATATATATATATATATATATATATATATATATAATGGTCAAAAGATTGACCTTGGGCCTTGGGGCTCTTGGGGTCTCCTTGACTAATTACATTATTTTTATAGATATTAATTCTGATTTTGGCTTTTATTTTATATTAAAAATATATTAAATTCGTTTTAACTGTCTTAACAATTATTTTCGGTCAGCAGTTTTTGGAGGGAAAAAACTATTACTAACTGTTTATGTATATCTATATATAAATACATCACTAAAGATCAGATTTCGGGTTGAGAAAAAACACACATATTCCTCATATAATTTCGTATTCCACAAAAAATGAAAGGAACATAGTAAATTACATTAGAATCAAGAGAAGATCTTGGTTGATTGTTGTATCTACTTGACAGATCCCTGCCAGAGAAATTTCTGTCTTAGGATACTGCAACTGCAGGTCTCAATCTACAATTCCGAGTTTTCTATTTTCTGTTGTATACATCAACATTCAAGTATGTATTCTTATTTATGAATCTTTGATATATATATATATATATATATATATATATATATATATATATATATATATAAATTCGGTTTGTTTATGTTTCTGTTTGTCCATTTTCATTTATGTTTACTTTTGTCCTAACAATACTTTCATTCTCATTCTTATTAAGGCATCATACTTCTAAAAAGTTGGGAAACATCTGTCATTTAGGTTTTTATTGATGTTCAAAGCACACAACCTTGAAGACAACATAACAGAGAATTTATAGTTATTGCTACCAAAACAGGTGCCCAGAGTGATTACCTATCCTTTTTACTCAGTTAAATATTAGTTGTTTGAATGAAAATCTATGGAACTTATTATCTTTAATGCTAATATAGAAAAGTACTTATTTAGCTTTCCGGATACATAAGCTACCATATATATATCCACAAATCACATGTTTTTGCACTTCTTAAATTTGTAAACGAAAGTGGAATGATATAGTTAAGAAACAAATGATACTAAAGTGCATACCGATATAATATAAGACATATGATCCGTTGCATAGCACAGGGTCATATAACAAAACAAAATATTAATTCAATCGACTATCATAAAATTACAAAAATCCAATTTGTGGGTCATATAACAAAACAAAATATTAATTCAATCAGCTATCAAAAAATTACAAAAATCCAATTTGTACAAAGCACGTGGATCTTCTACTAGTTAGTATTAATCTCCATGCCTAATAAAAACCTCCCTTAAACGCAACGTGTCCATCTTTTAGACTAGCCTTCTGCCACGTGTCATCTTTTTGTTCAACCCAGTTTTGGTTTCCCGCTCTAACTTCTCTCTATGTAATGCTATGTCCGATTTTCATTTTGATTATTAATTATCCGATAAAATCAACAATAAATCTTTCATAAATCAAGCTTATTGCAAGAAATCAGGAGCACAATTTTGACTGAGATCTTCTATCGTCTTCCTATGTATAAGACAATGTGCTCTAGGGTTATTTGTTGTGACTGCTACTGCTCTCCAAAACCCTAATCGATCATCTATCCACAACATCGATAGGTAATTGAAAATAAGTTGTACTTTGTTTTCCATAAAAAAAAATTTGTATAATGGGTTGCTTCCTTCTGAAAGGACCTTAGATCAATCGATTTATCAAACAACGACTATTAATAAGAACAGAACAATGAAGTATCACAAAGAACTTTCACTAAGAATGATAATCTCACAAAGAGATTATTGTTCGCACAAAGCGGCTATTAGGGTTTGTGAAAGACAACCTCTTCACAAACCCGTACAAAAGACTATATAGAAATATTATACACAATCCCTACAAATCAGGGATGTTCTAGCTAACTAATATATGATAACTATGGAAACAAGATAAATACTAAATTTGTTACATTAAAAAGATATCCACTGAACAACTTGTATGCTGATGCTGATGCTGACGTTGGATTATGTGATGATGCTGAGTGATCAGTTTCAAACATCATCATATTATAGGGTTCGACCTTACAATCTCCCCCAATATGATGATGTTCAAAACATCAGCTATACAAGAACACCTCTGGACAAAAAAATTTCATACTCGGCTTCAGCTTCTACTTTCATAGGCCAGTAAGGACTATCCAGCAACTCCTATCTTCTATTCAGTAACTCCATAGCAATCAGTATGTGAAACTCTCCAGAGAGATCTTGATGACTCATGCACATTTGTCTTAAGCCAACAAGATGTGCTGTTGGAGCTCTTGGAATTTTTGTGGTGCGCTGAAAACACATTCTTTTGTTTTTATCAAGATAAAACATTCCATGTTCAGGAACAGAGATGAACTTATGTTGAACCGGCTCAACACCGATAGGAAGAGAGTTGTTTATTCCTTTAGCACCAAAATTTAGAACCAACACATCTTCACTATCAACTTGAAATCTGGTCCTTCTGATTCTTGGAACTGAGGAACTTTGGCCTTGCTGTTGAGAACGCTGCGTAGGAACAAGATCCAAACGCTGAACTTTCTTGATCAGTAAATGGAGAGCACAAGTCAGTTCTGAAGAGAGAGCCGAAGTTTGCTTGGATGCTAATTCGAGCAATTCCACCCATTCAGAATACCCGTATCTAATCATCTCATCCCTCTTGACAACTTCAGTGTATGGATGTTGAAGACCTTGACGAGTCAGCAAAGTAAGAATTTTCTCATTACGAGGTTTAGAAGCTTTAACTTTGATGATCGTATCATTGCTCACTCGTCGTTTAAGAACATCTTGAAACCTCTTGCGATCAATCCTGTCGAGAACATTTTCAGTCCTTGACTTGCTGCTACTGGGAGGAGGCTGTGAAGATTTGGATTTGGACTGATTTTCTAAGAACTTTTGCATCTAAGCTTCAAAGGATCCTTTGGCCTGAATTTTATGCTGAATGAGAGATTCATCAGCTTGAGTAATATTCTTTAGAAGCTAAGCTTGATTGGCTTCATCAATAATTTGCTTAACTTGATCAGGAGACAAGTTCCATTCAGCTGCCAAGTTGGATATGCTGACGATGGACTTAGGTTTCTTGCTAGGAAGAGAAGTATCAGTATGTGAAACAGCCAATTCAGTATCTGCTGCCTTGCACTTGCGAGATAGAGGTTGAATATCCTCACTAGCTACATCTGAATCTTCTCCTTGAACTGGCACAATGGGATCAATGAATTCCATATCTACCATTTGACATTCATCATCATGTTCATCTTCATTATCATCTAAGGCTTCTCCTTAAGCTTGAATAGTAGGATCAATGAAGTTCATGTCCAGCATCTGACACTCATCATCATGCTCACTATCTTTAGCAAGCTTTTCAGTATCTACTGGTCTATCAGACTTGTCAGCAGTTGGTCTATCAGACTCGTGCACAGGCTGTGGTGGCTCGGTCTAGTTTAGAATGTTATCTTCAGATCCAAGCTCAACAGATTAAGTTTCTCCCTCTTTTTGATCATCATCAGTTTCTCCCCCTTTTTGATCATCATCATGTTATGGGCCAGGGGAAGGAGTTGGCAAAAGAACTCCCTTCAGTTGGTGGACATCGGCCTCAATTCGTAGAAGACGCTGACTCATGTCCTGAGTCAGTGTAAGAAGCTCATTAAATGTTGAGGCCGGTATATGAAGGAATTGAGTACCTGGAACTTCTTGTGAGCGATGTTGCTCCCCCGGAGAAGGTTGCTCCTCCTGGGATGGGTGCTCCCCCTAAGATGGTTGCTCCCCCTGAGATGGTTGCTCCCATTGAGCTGAGTGAACCCTCTTAGTGACAGAAAGTGTATGATAAGAAAGTTGAGGGGAGAGATGACCACCGTTCTGCGTTTCAGCTTGTTGATCAACATGATCTTCATTGTTACCATTAGCTCCTTCATCAGTATTAGCGGTTAGTGAAGGAACATAATATGGATTTGCGATCCATTCTCTCATCCGATCAGAGATGCCGATGTCATTTTCCATTGGATCATCCTGATACATTCGCACTGACATGCGTGGGCATTGGATGGGGTTTCCAGAGTGGGAGTAGTAGGCTTCAGCGAAAAATTTATCTAGGACAAGAGCAATCCAGCGTGGAAAGGGGACATGATCAGCGCGTACATTGGCATGAAGAAGTTGGACAAGCTGATCAAAGAAGAAATCCCCATAATCAAGATGTTTGTTGAGAAGAAGGAACAGACAACTTGTTGCTCATAAGTACTCAGTTGATCACCACTGCGAGATTTGTGACCCACACATTTGCACAAAGCCCCGGTGAAGAACTTCCATCGTCGAGTCATACATTGACGCAAAATGAGAGCTGATCGAGCACCAGCCTTTGAGTGATCATAGCCCAGTTGATCAAAGAGGCATCGACAGCGTTCAATAGTTGGAAGCTCAGAGAATGGTTCAAAGAGTGGTAACCTGAGCGCAGCACTGAGGAGATCAGCGGTGATAAAAACTGAGTGTCTGCCAGGCCCAATAGTCCCGGAGATGATGTTGTTTTCATCATTAACCGTTGTAGTATAGTAGAACTCACAAACTTGTTTGGGAAAGAACTCTGATGGAACGTCACTGATTGCGTATCGAAGTCGGCAGGAGACTAAGAAATTAACAAAATCATCAAGTCCAAGACCTCGATGAACATCTGGTATATCAGGGTTGAAAATGACATTTGTGGCTTTGATGTATATGGGAAGAGGAGGAGAGTTTGGAGCTGGAACGACTCTTCTTGAAGTGGAGGAGAAAGTGAACAGTGATGCCGCCATTGAAGAAATTTAGGATTCCAGGGTTTTCTGTGTTTTTTTTTAAGAGAGAGAGAGAAGTTTGGAGGAAGGTGAAAAGGTTTAGGGAATTAAATAGGAGATGAAACGGTAATAAAAAAAAAGTAATGATTATCTTTATCGAAAATAACTACGTATCTTGACAGACTGTCAAATCAAAAAAATAGTCGTTGGGTAAAAAGAGCTGTTGTACTGAAGATGAAACGACAATCAGTGTCTGCGGAAGCGCTGAGATCATTGTAACAAAAAGTTACATGCTAAATGATAGTTTGTCGTCAATTCAAGGTACAACTTGGTGATTGGTGCGTGTGATAGATACTGGTTTAATTATCTAACCATCGGCACAGAGTGTCGAGTCTTTATCAGTGAGTGGTATTTCTTACTGAATCATTAGACACTTAGTGAGAAGAAGGTAAAGAGAGGATTGTTGCGTGTGATAGACCTTGGTGTTTTGGTCTAACCATCGGCAAAGACTGGTAGATTCTCATCAGCATGTGTTTTGTCACGCTGAATCATAGAATCAGTGTAAGATTGGTAAGAGGGGATAGTTGCGTGTGATAGAGCTTGGTGTTTTGTCTAACCATCAGCAAAGGCTTTTAGATTCTCATCAGTATGTGTTTTGTCACACCGAATCACAGAATCAGTGTACGATTGGTAAGAGGGGATAGTTGCATGTGATAGAACTTGGTGTTTTTTCTAACCATCGGTAAAGAGTTTCAAGTTGTTATCAGTGTATGGTTTAATACAGTGAATCATTCAACTTTAGTTTAGAAGATTTGTAGAAGAGAGAGAGATAAGAAATCATACAATGTACTTAACATGCTAAACATCATCAGTGTATCATCATCAACACAAAAAAAAACATTAGTTTATAAGACAATAGCAAACATTAGTAAAACATTTTTCAATCAAGAGTGATGATTCCAAGTTCGCCAATGATGTGAGCATTAGTTTGAGTATCCAGGGCCTTGGTGAAAATATCAGCTAGTTGATCGGAAGTCTTGACATGTGTTAAAACAACCTTGCCCTTCTCAACATTGTCTCTGATGAAGTGATGTCTGATCTCTATATGCTTTGTCTTTGAGTGCTGAACAGGATTCTGTGTGATCTGAATGGCACTGGTGTTATCACAGTATATAGGAGTCTTTGTGAATTTAAGCCCATAGTCTAAAAGTTGATTTTGAATCCATAAGATCTGAGCACAACATCTCCCAGCTGCAACATACTTAGCTTCTGCAGTAGAGATAGCTACTGAGGTTTGTTTCTTGCTGGACCAACTGATTAGTCGATTTCCAAGGAAATGACATCCACCTGACGTGCTCTTCTTGTCTAAGTTGCAACCTGCATAGTCGGAATCAGTGTATCCAAAGAGTTCAAGCGCTGAGTCACGAGGGTACCACAGTGCCAAGTTCTAAGTGGCCTTTAAGTATCGAAAGATGCGTTTGACTGCAATGAGATGAGACTCCTTGGGATTAGCTTGGAATCTAGCACAGAGAAGGGTTCCAAACATGATATCAAGGCGGCTTGCAGTGAGGTAGAGAAGAGATCCAATCATTCCTCGATAAAGAGAGTGATTAATATCAGTGCTGGTGGGATCAGTGTGTAGCTTATCAGTCTTAGACACCGGAGTAGAAGCTGGTTTGCAGTCGCTGAGAGAGTACTTAACTAGCATGTCGGCAATATATTTACTTTGACAAATTGAAATACCTGATTTTTGTTGCTGAACCTCAAGACCTAAGAAGAAATTCATCTTCCCCATCATGCTCATTTCGAACCTTTGAGACATGATCTCAGCAAATTCTTTGCTCAGCTTCTCATTTGGAGATCCAAAGATGATGTCATCGACATAGATTTGAACAAGAATCATTTCTGAGCCTTTCTGTTTGATGAAGAGAGTATTGTCAATTGCTCCTCTTCTATAGCCATTTTCAAGAAAATATGATGTCAGTGTCTCATACCAGGCCCTGGGAGCTTGCTTCAGTCCATATACAACTTTATCTAGTCGGTTACATAGTCAGGGTGCTCTTTGTCTTCAAAGCCTGGGGCCTGTTTGAGAAATACTTCTTCTTGTAACTCACCATGAAGAAATGCCGTTTTGACATCCATTTGGTAGACAATGAAGTTCATGTATGAAGCGTATGCGAGAAACAGTCTGATTGCTTCAATGCGGGCAACTGGACCAAAAGTCTCACCGTAGTCGATGGATTCAATTTGAGTGAACCTCTGAGCAACAAGTCTTGCTTTGTTGTGAGTAATAATACCATATTTATCAACCTTGTTGCGGTAGACCCAGCGTGTTCCGGTGATGGTCTTTCCTGATGGTCTGGGAACAAGAGTCCAACCCTTGTGGCTTTCGAACTCGTTCAGCTCTTCTTGCATGGCTTTAATCCAGTCAGCGTCTTGAAGAGTTGAGTGTATCTTGTCAGGTAAAATCATTGAAACGAAATTAACGTACATATAAAACTTATTAGATACACGAGATCTGGTTCGGACACCATCATGAAGATTCCCAATAATTTGATCAACAGGGTGATCTCGATGTCCAGAAGCTGATTCCACTGGATTTGACATTGAAGTGTTATTGCTGAAGGGAACATCAGTTGCAGGAGAATCTTCAGTCTCAAGGGTTTCATCAGCATCGGACAAATGAGTTGTCGAGCTGACCGCAGTATCTTGATTTACAGAATTTGGATCTGGAATGATAGGATCAGGAATAATAGCTTCTTCTTCAGTATGAGAAACTTCATCATATGGGCAAGAGAGAAGCTATTGAAAAATAGAGGAAGAATGAGTTACTTTTTCATCAGTGTATGATTCCTCATCAAACTTTACATGAATGGATTCTTCAATGCACTGCCTGTTCACATGAAAAACACGAAAAGCCTTTGAAATAGATGAGTATCCAACAAAAATACCTTTGTCAGCCTTAGGCTCAAATTTTGATCTGGAATCGCATTGATTAAGAATATAACAAATGCATCCAAACACGTGAAAGAAGGATACGTCCGGCTTTCGACTTTTCAGCATCTCATATGGTGTCTTCTTGTGAACCCTGTGAATTAGAGATCGATTCTGAGTATAACATGTTGTATTAACAGCTTCAGCCCAAAACGACATAGGAAGACCAACATGAATCATTAAGGTCCTTCCTGCCTCAATCAGTGTTCGATTTCTTCGTTCAGCAACTCCATTTTTTTAAGGTGTGCGAGGAGCTGAAAAGTTCTGCCCAATGCCTTTATAATCACAAAATTCTTCAAGAGTTGAATTCCGGAACTCAGTGCCATGATCACTCATTAGCTGCTTAACTTTGAGACCAATCAGTGTCTCATTTTGACGAATCAGCGAGATAATTTCCTGTACAGCATGACTTTTCTTCTTCAAGAAAACCACCCATGTAAATCGAATAAACTCATCCACAACCACTAGAGTATACTTGTTTCCTCCTTGGGAACGAACAGGAATAGGTCCAAACAAGTCCATGTGTAATAAATGAAGAGGAACATATATGCTAGAACATGACTTGGGTTTGAATAACGACTTGGTTTGTTTTCCTTGTTCACACGCTGAGCACATCTTGTCTTTGACAAAGCTAAGTTTTGGGAGACCTCTAACTAGATCTTGATTGGATATTTTGGATAGATTCTTAAAGTTCAAATGAGAGAACCTTTTGTGCCAAATCCAGCTGAGATTGGTTTGAGACTTTGTAAAGAAACATTGCATCAGCGCCTTGTCACTTGAGAACATGTCAAGAACATATATATATATATATATATATATATATATATATATATATATATATATATATCATGTTTTCTACTTGCTGAGAATACAATGTTCTTGTCAGTGTTAATAACTCTTCCTTCCTTCTTTGTAAAATGAACTTCATAATCAGCATCACACAATTGGCTGATTGAGATGAGATTGTGTTTGAGATCCTTTACATATGAAACATTCTGAAACACCACATTATTGCACTTGATGTTTCCATTTCCTTTAGTAAACCCCTTTCCATTGTCTCCGTATGTTACTGTAGGACTAGTTTTCTTGACATAGTCTTCCAGGAGAGACTTGGATCCTATCATATGTCTTGAGCAACCGCTATCTAAGTACCAAAGATGCTCCTGACCCTGCAGTGCTGAGAAACTAGTTAGAACACACTGACCCATTGTAAGATGGGTCATTCACAAAGTTATTTGACAATATATTATAGCACTCTTTAGGAAGACAGTTTAAAGAATTTGATTTAAGAGTCCATCTTTCATTTCTAACTTTGATGTTATCAGCTCTTAATGATGTTTTATCAAACTTGCATTCACTGATTTTGTGAGTCGTGTCACCACATCTGTAGCAAATTCTAGTACCAAAGTTTTTCTTGGTAAGCACATTTCTAGATTTAACACATTTATATTTGAAAGATTCACCAAGTGAACTTTGAGTCCTTTTATTTGACGTTGAATTACTAAAGAATTCAGTGTCAGGAGAACTAAAATCAGTGATGGATGAGGAGCTGACATAAGTATCAGATTTAGACTTATGTACTGAAACACTACAATCAGGATATTGTTTAAGTTGTTCATGAACAGCATGAAACACTCCATTTGAGATAGGAAATGCGATAATATTTTCAGTGAGAGGAGTTGGTCTCTCAAGATGTGCAGGGTAAGAAGTAGGATCAATTCCGGTAATTTCAATATTACTCTCAGTAACACCATTAGAATCAGTAACACAGTGTTCATCAATGAGACTCTGATTAATAAAGGTGTTGCTGATAAATTTGTTTTTGAAACTATCTTTTAATTCATTCATGGAATAAAATTCAGATTCCTTTTCTTGAGATTTAAAAACCTTTTCAGCTTCAGCAAAATTTCCCCCAAGGATTTTATCACATGAATGAGGTATTTGAGCAGAAATAACATAATTAGCATTTTTGTGAGATTTAGCCCAAAGCTTTAAAACAGTTTGTTCTTTGTTCAAGAGGTCTTTAACTTTATTAATTTCAGCAGATAATGAGGAATTTGATAAACTAGTAACTCTTAGATTTTCCTGAGTAGTGTCAATAATGTTATTTTTTAAGAATAGTTCAGTTTTAAGAAGATCAATTTGATTCTGCATATCTCTTATGATTTGATTCTTCTTAGAACTAAGAACACCCAAATACTCAAACATTTTGATTTTTTCATTCATTGAATATGAAACAAAGTTTTGAACCTGATACATTGAAGGAGAGTCAGTGTTGTGCTTCCTAGAGTTTTCAACTGCATCAGACATATCAGCATCAAACAAACTGTTGCTGACTTTACATTCATCAATGTCTTCTATCTTGACCATCAGACATTTAACTTCATCATCTGATGACTCCTCATCAGTCTTCCATTTTTCTTCTTCAGCGACAAGAACTTTATGTTCCAAGTTCTCTACTTTCAGTTTCTCAACCAACTTGTTGTACTTCTGCTTCCAGTATTCATCTGAGCTTTGGGTTCTTTGCTTGCATTCTTTTGCAAAATGATCAGTGCTACCATAGTTAAAGCACTGAGCTTTCCCTTTCCTTTCAGTACCATGTTTCTTGTTAGCATCTGATCTTTTTGAAGATTTCCCACTCATCTTCTTCTAAAACTTTGAGAAATTTCGGCCTGATTTCTCAAAAGTCTTCACAATCAAGGTCGCACTAGAAACAACCTTTTCGAGATCACCAGTCTCACTTTTAGAAGAATCAGTGTCTGAATGGTTTTCAGTGTCTGACTCTGACACTTGCTTTTTGTTTGAGAATAATGCTACTGATGACTCACGCTGAGAATCCTTCATCAGCTCCTTTCTCTGAAGCTTGGATTCCTCATAGTATTGAAGGTTTCCGTAGAGACTTTGTAAGTCCATAGTGTTGATCTTCTCACTATTTTTCAGCACATCAACATGATTCTCCTAACCTGCACCCATAGAATCCAAAACTTCTGCACTAGAACAGTTCGATGCTTCAACTGATCTAGTCTCCGCAAATCATTAACAAGAGTATTAAACCTGTTAAAGGTTTGAGTCAGGGTTTCACCTTTCTTTGCAAAAAAAATGTTCATACCTTTTGTTTAGATCATTTATTTGAGTAGCCTTGACTTCTTCAGTGCCTTCAAAAGATACAGTCAGCGTGTCCATCATCTCTTTTGCTGAGATGCAATTCTGAACCAGCCCAAAGATATTGTATGGCAAAGCATAGCTGATTGCAGCCCAAGCATGAACATCGAGACCATTCTTTCTTTTGTCATCTGCTGTCCAGTTTTCTCTAGGTGTTTTCTTCATGGCATCATCAGGAACATTGTTTTTCAAGGGCTGATACATCGGAACATATGAACCTTTTTCGATGATGTCCAACATGTTTTCATCTACAGATTCTAATGCATAGAGAGCCTTTATTTTCCACATAGCAAAATTGGTTTCATCAAACGGAGGAATTTTAGCAGAAGGATGATTTGATGAGTTTGAAGAGGAAGAGGATGAAGCCATTTGTTTGATAAAAGAAACATGCTCTGATACCAATTGAAAGGACCTTAGATCAATCGATTTATCAAACAATGACTATTAATAAGAACAGAACAATGAAGTATCACAAAGAACTTTCACTAAGAATGATAATCTCACAAAGAGATTATTGTTCGCACAAATCGGCTATTAGGGTTTGTGAAAGACAACCTCTTCACAAACCCGTACAAAAGACTATATAGAACTATTATAGACAATCCCTACAAATCAGGGATGTTCCAGCTAACTAATATATGATAACTATGGAAACAAGATAAATACTAAATCTGTTACATTAAAAAGATATACACTGAACAACTTGTATGTTGATGCTGATGTTGATGCTGGATTACGTGCTGATGCTGAGTGATCAGTTTCAAACATCATCATATTATAAGGTTCGACCTTACACCTTCATATGTATTTTCTTCCTTTGATTTATGGGTCTCAGCCTGCTTCATCTGTTCATGTATCTTTTTTCATATTCATCTCTTTCAATTGAGTGTTTATGGTTATATCTATATTCTTTGTGAGGAATAATGATTTTCTGATTGGCTTTCATTATTCACGAATTCGTCAACTAAAATTTTCTTTGTTAACATTGTTTATAGACACACACCAATTGTTCGACAAAATTCCTCAATGACGTATAGGCGTTAGGTATGATTTCTCCACCTTGCTTCTTCTCATAACCCTAACTCCAATTCCATCTCTCTTGCTCTCTGTTATCTTTTATGGGTGTGCCGTCGCCCATGTTTTTTTTGGCCGCTTTCCATGGTCATCAATGTTCATCAATTTCCCCAACGCTTGAATTTTAATTTCCCACGTTTTATTTTTAGGTCTATGTTCATCATTTTTCTCACATTTTTTGTATTTTAATTTTCCAGATCCAAACGGAGATGATGAAGCTGAAGCGTGAACCGATGATTCCGTTACTTACATAAGGTTTACTTATGGTGGAACTATGCCCGAACCTCACATTTGGATTTACTTACGGTTGGAATACATCGATAACACATAGTAATGACATTCCGTTTATATTCAATTGTTTATCTTGATTTTGTTTTCTTTGATTTTAAGGTATGTTATAATTAGGGCCATAAATCTACAAGTCGCCAAAGTAAGAGGCTTTTTTGCAAGGCTTAAGAGATGAAAAGTGAATCAATACAAGATGGCTTGTGGTGTTTCTTATTGTGTAATGTTTTAATTGAAACTCAGGATGGTAACTTTTTGGTCTATTGTTTCTATGCATGTCCTGGTTCGTTTTACTAAGATAATCGTAACAAACATCAAAATATTGGCTTCACCATAGCTTCTGGACTTGGAGGAATAGTGTGTTGATCAATATTTTTGTGCATGTGGTTTCAGTGAAAGACAACGTGATCCAACCACTAATGGGTAAAAAATGTTTCAGGTTAATGAAACTTGCACTTTTAGATATCTTTAACCCACTATTTGTTTAGTTAATCAAGATGAACTATTTTGATATTTAAAAGGTTTCACTTAGCATAAAATATGGTGATGTTTCTAACCATGTATACAAGTTTTAATTAGAAAAATAATAAAATAAAAATCTTTAGAAGTTCAAAATAGCTCCTTCTGTGTTGCAATCATGGGCTGATGCAAACTAACACAACAGAAAAATGCACATTTAATTTGACATAGTTTCAATATCATGATGCTTTTTTAGGATTCCAACGTTCCATTTAATTTGACATAGTTTCAATATCATGATGTTGTGTAGGAGATTAGGTTTCGATCTCATTGATAATGATAAATTTAGCCCACTTTTGGACGCTTTGGGTTGCAATATCTTGAAGTTATATGGGGCGTTTGCAGGTCTATTTAAAATCTGATTGGACTCTATGTTTAAGTAAAATTACACACATACCCTTACTTTATCTATCTTCCTTTTATTCATAGTTTTCCAAACACTCACCTTCGGAGGTGATTGTTACAACTTCAACAAGAAAATACATCTATTTACAAGTGTGTTTATCTTTGTTTTTTCTAGCTTTTTTTATTAAAATAAATGAATATTAGTCCAATTATATTAATGAACTATCAAAGTACAATGCTACAATACGGAATCCATCATCTGATTGTTATGTTGGTTTGAATTGTAAACAAAACAAGCATCAAATATATTTTTGAAAGTTTCTATTACACAAGATCCCAATTATAGAAATGTACTTTCAAAGTACAATGCTATAATCAGATATCATTCATCTTTCAATGTAATTTTCTCAATACATGTGTGTGTGTGTGTGTTTAAACCTGTTTTTGGGTTTTTTTTTCTATAAGTCCACTTTAAATTTAGTGTTACATGGATCATTTTATGCAAATTTAGTATGTTTATATCCTATAGCAGATATAATTCATGTAAATGATTTATACACAATAATGATTTTTCAAAAATTTCATTTGTTTATTAGATGAACACACATCAATATACTTACGAACAAAACATTCAATATTGTTTAAAATTAATTGTTTGCAAATTTATTATTAATAATTATAATTTTTATAATCTATGTTATTTAATTTTATCAACTGTGTAACACACTGGTTATATACTAGTGATGGATAAAAGACGGATTAATAACAAATTAAAGCATTTAAATTCTTCAAACGCTTTTGGTCGATTCTAAAGGATGATATTGTTGGTTGTGTTTGATATTTTGAGGCATTCGGTTCTTTATCAAAGGGCTGCAATTCCTCCTTCATCACACTAGTTGCCAAAACAAAGGACCCTCTTATTCTTAATGACTATAGACGCATTAGTCTCATTGGGTCTATCTACAAGATCATCTCCAAGTTACTTGTCTCTAGGTTAAAATCAGTGATCAGTGAATGCATTGATGAGGTCCAAACAGCGTTTGTGGCTAATAGATACATCTTGGAGGGCCCGCTCATAGTCAATGAAATTTGCTCCTGGGGGAAGGCGAAAAAGAAAAAATACTCATCTTCAAAGCAGACTTTAATAAGGCCTTTGACTAATTAAATTGGGGTTACTTGGATTCTATGATGTCGCAAATGAATTTTGGAAGTAAATGGAGATTGTGGATAAGAGGGTGTTTGGCATCAGCAAGGGCATCGGTGATTGTAAATGGTAGTCCAACAAGTGAATTCCCACTTCAAAAAGGTGTTCGTCAAGGAGACCCGCTCTCTCCATTCCTCTTCATCATGGCAATGGAGGGTTTAAATATTGCTATGAAAGAAGCTGTGGAAAAGGGCATTTTCAAGGGTATTTCTATTCCAAATGTTGGGCCTTCGTTGTCGCATTTATTCTATGCGGATGATGCGATTTTCTTGGGTGAATGGTCAAAGCATAATATCGATAACCTTGGTCGTATCCTTAGATGTTTTTACGTTTCAGCTGGACTTCAAGTGAATTTTAAAAAATCAAAAGTTGTTGGCATTGGTGTGATCGATCGAGAGGTTGAACGATGGGCTGCCCCGCTAGGGTGTGAACCAGTCTCCCTCCCCTTTTCGTATCTTGGGGTTCCAGTTGAGGCTAATATGAACTTAATAAAAAATTGGAAGCCAATTGTGGATAAGTTCAAATCAAAATTATCGATATGGAAAGCAAAAAATTTAAGCTTTGGTGGTAGAATAACGCTTGCTAAAGCTGTCTTGGGTAATCTTCCCAATTATTATTTATCGATCTTCGCTGCCCCAACAGGTATACTAGAAATTTTGGAAAGGATTCGGAGGAACTTTATTTGGGGGGCAGAAGGTGAGTCCCAAAAGATCAATTAGGTGGCATGGGAGAGATTAATAGCACCACGTGAAGTTGGGGGTCTCGGTATTGGTTCCATAAAAGCTCTTAACATTTCTTTATTATCTAAATGGTGGTGGAAACTCAAAACGTCTCCTAATTCATTATGGTCTTGCGTTATAAACGATATTCATTACATGGGGAGGCCGAATGAAAATATTGATGCTTCAAAAAATATCCCTGGAGTTTGGAATAATATTGTTAGATGCAAAAATGAACTTAGAAAAGTAAACATTCTAGTTCATGATGTTATTAGAAAATCACCAACCGGTGATACCTGGGAATCTGATTTTTGTAAAGAGAAATATTGTGTAGCTATGATGAGAACGAGAATAGACAGATCCCCACACCTAATATGCGACGGTGAATTTCCATGGTTTAAGTGGGTGCCAATGAAAGTTCTATGTTTCGCTTGGCGAGCTAGGTTGGGTCGAATCCCAACTTTGAAGATGGGTTCCAATCGCAAGAAGAAGGCTCTGTTCTCGATCCTCTATGGTGCTCTGTGGGCTATTTAGCGTGCCAGGAATGATAGAATCTTCAATGGCGATATTGCTGATCCGATTAAGGTTGTCGATTCGATTAAATCTATGACATTTCTGTGGGTAAAACATAGATATGGCAGGTGTAGTATTAATTGGGATGATTGGATTGGATCCCGTTAAACCGTTTGTAATTGAACTCTGTCTTTTTTTTTTCTTTATCCTTCGACCAACACCTTGCTAGGGTTGGTGTTTTATATAATATATATTTGCCGGTTCCAAAAATAACAAATTAAAGCACGTGGATCTTCTACTAGTTAGTATTAATGATGGATAAAAGACGGATTAACGACAAATTAATAACGGATAATAATAATTTTTGTTATGATTAGTTTATAACAATTAATGATTTTTTGTTTAAATAAAAATTATATTTAATGACCTACGTTTACATTTTCGGACAAGATATTCCAAATCACAGACCAATAATCTGAAGCTAAAGCTAAAGTTAAACAAGACTTATGGATTGTTAACCAAACAAACTTCACGTACTTTAAAATGACATGAAGTCATGATATATAAGTCCGTGACACACGTCCCATTCTGAAAAATATTAAATAAAACATAATCATTGCTTTTTAATTTTCCAAGAATAAAATATTTAATATACCAGGTTCTATAAAATAATCAATTCTTTAAAGAATAATTTGTGGTCCTTTTTTTCATCTTAAACGGGGTGCCCAACAGCCCAACACACTTTATCTTTCTGCAACTTCAGTTTACTTAATAAAAAGACAACTTATTTATACCAGTCACAAACTTTTTTTATACATGCTTTTTTCTTAAAAAAAAGATCAGAATTTACACGTCATACAAGACGACAAACATCCGAGTTACACCACAAAGTGGCAACACCACGTAGCACCAGATCACAACCCCTTAGACTAGTGTAGTACACGCAGAGGTTTTAGGGTCCCACATAGCTGGGACCAAGTACTTTCGTCCATTTAACCCGTGCGCATTGTAGCTCGCACCCGTACTCTTATCCACTAAAACATCACCCGGGTAACCCGGGTAAGAACCCGACCCGAACATACCCGTACAAGCCGACACCGCTTCCAACGGCGCAGTCGCCGGTCCCTGAAAGTAACCTTGGTTAAACGGGTTGGTGACAGCTCCGGCTAACACCGTCGCTAAGTTGATCACCATTCCGTCGACACCAACATCACCGTTGGGAGAAACCAACGGCGGCGACTGCGGGCCGTAAATCGGTTGATGAAACGGCCAAGCACACTGACCGGCGCACTGTGTTTCCGAATTCCCGACCCACGCATACGCCACCCTCGGCTTCGCTTTAGTCGACCCGTGAGTACCACATCGGCTCATACAAAACCCTTCTACCCCAACCTCTTTCGCAGTTAACACGACGTTGATGGACTTTGGTTGAGCGACTTTAGTGGCAAGGTATTGGATATGGTAGTTTTTCAGAAGCTTCCCGAGTGAGTAGTTTTCGTCGAGGATTTGTTTTCCGACGACGGTAACAGAGGATCCGTTATGGTACTTCTCGGTGGTTTTCCACCATGAGGAGACGGAGGGAAGAGGCGTCGCCGCCTTTCGTGTCCCCTTGACGGTGTTCAGAGACTGTAAGAAGTCGACGATTATGGAGCGTTGGGTGGGTGTAAACTTGCCGTACCAAACAATATTAACGGTGACCGGACCTCGGAGAAGGGCGCCGTTGTGGTATTTGAGGAGTAGCGGCTGCTCTTTAACAAGTGCAGAGAAAGATGTTTGGAAAACAGAGATTGTGAGGAGGGAGATAAGGAGAGTGGCAAAATGGTAATTATTTGCCATGACAGGGGTAGAATTTGGAAAGAGGAGAGAAAAGAGGTAGAAGGTTGAATGTTTTTAGTGAATAGAGAGGGGAAGGGATTGTGTTTATATAGTGGAGACAGCTGTAGGGAGTCACCATCAATGGAGTGCCACTTGGCGGGATGTGATTGGGAGATGGTGGGCTGATGCCAGGCTGTAAGGTTCTAGTGTTTGGAATAGGGGTGACGTGGCAAGGGTAGAGGGTTTAGGGTTAGTGATAATGACATGGCAGATTAAAAGGATTGAAGCGTGTAAAGAAGACTGCGATGTACGTATCAATGAATTCATGTCGATTTGACTCCATCACACTTCAGAGTAATTAAAATTTATTTATTTCTGTGTTATAAAATCATTATATCTACAATAGCCTATGAATACGTATTCATGTGTTTAACATAAAATTAAATAAACTTAAATATTAAAAATAAAAAAATTAACACTTAAAATATACAACGTGAAATCAAGAAAAACATCAGCTAATGTATTTTGTTCAAAAAAAATTATCATATTAATTTTCTGTCTATTGAAATCATATAATTTTATAATTTTATTATGTGACCATTAAACTTATATGATTAGTTCATTTCGACGTACCGGTCACAAAACATACAAATTTAATCATAAACATAAATTTAAATGAGTTTAATAAACACAAAAATGATATAATTATTTTTATTACCATTGATATGTAATAATTTGAGTCTTCAAGGATTTTCTAATATAAAAAATAGTAGTTCTCACACATCAGTCGCTACTTCAATTTGCAGAAATTAATTATATTCTCTTTAAAATATATAAATAATTTTAGGATACATTTTATATTATTAGATTATTAACTGATCTTACGTAATTTTTTATTAAATTATTTTAATAAAAATGTAATATTTTCATATAAAAAGTCATGCTTGTATATAACGTATAATGTGAGATTTAAAGTGATAGAAAAGAAACAAAAGCGAAAAAAAATAATAATAAATAAATAAAAGGATTGTACTTTAACGAGTATTTGAACTAGTTTACGTTTGTGTACGGTCACTGGTCCTGCGAGGCCCATGAGTTAGCCCTTATCATTTCAAATTTCTAAATTACAGGGTAGGGGTACCCACTACCATACCACAGTTTTGAAAATGACAAATATACTTTATAAAAGGGTAAAAGTGTATCTATTCAATAATATTTTGTTTTTGAATAAATTATAAATTAATCCATGTAATGTATACTCTCTTACGACGTTGGTCATAGTTTTGGAATTTTGATACAATTTTTTTCAATAATAAATTTGTAAAATAAATAATTAGTGAAATATAATATCAATTGAATGAGGCACATGTTTGATATGATTTTCTTAAACAACTTTGATGCATGTTCCCAGAGCACAACAGTCGAAACTGTATATATTGTTGGATTTGACCACTTGCCTGAAAAATTCGTTTGATTTTGTATGCAGAGAGGAGTATGTATTGTCAGATTTGACGACTTGCCTGAAAAGTTTGTCGGAATTTTTATGCAAAGAGAAGGATAAGAGATTATTTAATCAGGGTGTATTGGACTGAAAATGCAAGGTCTCTTTATATGCCTAACTTTCTAACTATTATTAATTCGAAATTAAATGAGTTAATTATGAATTAACTCACATTAAATACATCGGTTACAAAAATTATACTAGGGACCAAACCTATAACTTCAAAAACATGGCTTGCACGGCTAGAATCTCAAAACTGCATTCATGTCCGCAAACCATGCCTACGCATGAGTTCATTGAATTTTGTCTAACAAAACCATGATTCGTTGCGTTTGTATATGTGTTAAAGTACAAATATGCATAGAAGCTTCTACACACATTATACATCTATGCTTATAAACTCACTAAGAGTTTGCACTTTTTTCTAAGTAGGATATATTTCCACAACCACTTTATTCTCAAACTTTATTTTCAGCTACTCATCTTAGAGCATCAATCTCATTTACACATTTTTCGTTTCGGACACAACATATGTCGTTTTAAAGCTCTCACGGAGGAGAACATAAACTAGTAACGATTAATAAACTGTACATTATATTTATGTTTAAATGTGTCCAAATTTTAATAAAAATATGTAACAACGTGAATTTTCAAAACAATTTTTCATTTTTAGAACATACATTCATTTACAAGATAATATCAAAACATAATGTATCCAATGTTATCATAACAACATAAATCCCAAAATCTCAAAACATGGACTCCATGAGAGTGTACGGATTACGCCGGCGCCTTCCCACGATCATCGCTAGTACCTGAAACACATAACACATAACACGGTAAGCATAAATGCTTAGTGAGTTCCCCAAAATACCACATACAACACATATTAGCCACTCGAGGCTATAATTCTATATGACCCTCTGGTCACTGTATCTCAGTGGGACCCTCCAGTCCCATAACTCTGTGGACCCTCGGGTCCTAACTCTGTGGACCTTTCGATCCTAACTCTGTGAACTCTAAATCATACATAGCACAAATCACGTAGAAATTGAATCATACAAAAGCATACAAGACACTCTGTCACATAACTCTAATTACCACTCTTGGTAAAGTATAGTGAGAAGACTCACCTCGGGTAACTCGGTAAATCTTAAACTCAGTAATACGGGTCTAGCCTCTGCCTAACCACATGGAATAATTACTCTAGTCAATATAACTCTCAAGGCTAGACTAATCCCTCTCTAGGTTCTCCCAGAAGGGTAAATGGCCATTTTACCCCTCTTATGGCTTAAAGATCCAATCATTGACTAAACCCTCCGGGTTACGCTGCGCATACCAAATCTGTACGCTGGGCGTACCCGGTGACATCACAGAAATGGGGAACGCGACCCCTTACGTTGCGCGTAATGGGATTACGCCCCACGTAAATCCCAGTTTCATGCTCCTTCGATTTTTGGGTCTTAATCGGTTAAGACAAATACTCATACTTCAGATCTGACTTCCTTAAGGTCACTTAATCCATAAAGTCGAAGCCTTTAAGCCTTTGCATGGCTGTAAACGTCCTTAATCACTCTAACACCTTTCCCCATTCCTCATAAAGTCTAGATCTCATGCATGGATCACTATTCATGTTCAAGATTTGATTTTTATGAACCTACATCTCATAATACTCTGGAATAGAGTAGATCTAAGTTGATGGAGACCTTTTGCTCATAAAGTCTCCACCTTGGGACCAAAAACCCTAAAAATTGATCCATGAAGCACAAATCAACAATAACAAGGAAAGCTCTGAGCTTTTTACCTCTAAATGAAGCTTCTTCTTCTGTAGAACTCAGATCCAAGCTTGCACTCCAACTTGTAGCGTCCACACGAGCCTTCTCTTCTTCTCCTCTAACACACAAAGTCACTTTTAGCTTAATAATCCTCACACACTAGCTTAGAACGAAAATATCATTCTCTTAGGGTTTCTCTCTGAGGAATGGTGGCTGGAGATATAACCAACACATTCCTTTTATAGTCCACGAGCCACAATTAGGGTTTGTATCTGGGCCCGCTACGCCCAGCATAACCTTGGGTACGCCCAGCGTACCTTGGGTAGTCCGCATCGAACTTAAGCGCATGAGTACGCACAACGTACTCCTCAATACACCCAACGTACTCATCGGCTATAGCATTTCTTTAGGGACTAATCTTGACAACTTGAAAAAGAATAAGAACTAAATGATTATACTTGAATTTCAGGATGTTACAAAATACATAATTTCTATTAAATTTTACAATATTCTTATGTTTCCAAATTAATCACATTAGCCCCTTAATGTGTATGTTTCCATAAAGAAGCCCCACATTCCTTACACAAGGGCTTTTTGTTCTTTTCCCCAACACCCTCTTCTATTCTAATATCTTGTCACCATTACTTTGTAATTAGCTACGATTAACATAAACCATCCATAAGCCACAGTTGATCGACTTACCTTATAAACCATAGTTGATCGACTTCTCCATCTTGATCCCATGATCTGATGCCATTATTGTTAGTAAATTAAGGTGGAAACAAAATAGTTAATCACTGGATTCTTCATGGATCATGTAGGTTTACTTTCCGAATCGATATTTCTCATATATGTGTGGGTTACAAGAAATTCGATCTTGGATATGGTGTGCGTAATTTTCGTATGTTTCAAAAACCAGAGAGAGGGAGAGAAAGAGAAATAGAGAGAGTGTGTGTATTTTGATATGTCTCAGAATTCTAAAATAAAAAACTATATTTCCATTTAGTATTTTACACATTTCAAATATTTGAAAATCTAGGTGTCCTACAGATTAAATCTGTCAACCCATTTGAATACCTGAAGATAAAATACATACAAGTTACAATTCCAAAGAAGTCTAAATAACATGACACTATTATTAAGTTGTGTGTCCTAATCCTCTCATGATTATATAAAAGCCATGTCAACAACCTGTTGAAGGGTGACTACACTTCACAATCACATAGGTAATTCCTTTATATCATGTACCTGCAATACTCTTTTCCAAAGGAATTATTAAGAAGTTAAACTTCATCCTTACCCACTGTAGTACTGAACACATACTTAGGATGATTCATTATGTGTTCCAATCTACAAGTGTAGCTTTTCACATTGAATTCAACTTCTAACATTATATTAGAAAAGGAAATGGGGTGTCACCATTATGGACTTAAATGTACTTTAAACCCATCCCAATAACAGGCTTATGCACTACGTCTCTTGCCAAACTTTTTGTCAAATGATCTGCCAAGTTCTGTTGCATTATCGCAAACTCAATCGAAACTACACCATTCATGATTAATTCTTTAATCATGTTATGTCTAACACTCAAGTGTCTAGAATTTTCATTATACACTTGGTTGTAGGCCTTAGCCAAAGTAACAACATTATCACAATGGATAGAAATAGATGTAATCGAATTTTGCCACAATGGAATCTCATGAATCAAATTTCTCAACCACTTTGCTTCTTTATCAGCAGCAGCTAACACAACAAATTCAGACTCCATTGTAGATCTTGTAATGAAAGTTTTCTTATTTGAATCCCAAGATATAGTTCCTCCCCCATGTAGGAATACCTAACCACTTTTTGAGGAATGATCCTTGAAGTATGAAATCTAACTTGAATTTGAATAACCTTCTACGACCAAAGGATATCCCAAGTAACTCAAACCATAATCAACATTCCTTTTTTATACTTAAATAATCTTTGAATTGTATATAATTGTTGAGTACTAGGATTACTAGTATATCTACATAATCTTCTCACAGCATAGGAAATATCAGGTCTGGTGCTTGTCATTGCTAGGTTATGAGCATTCTAACACTCCTAAGTGTACATGCAACCCTAAATACCTTGGATCTATGTTTTCTCTATTATACATGCAAATAAGAACTTTCCAAGGTATTATCCTAATCTAGCATACAAAACAATGAATGTAACAAGATAGAATACATACCTCTTTGATGTAGGAAGTCTTCATGAAGCTTGAGTGCCTAGTGCCCCAAGTGTGACACCTCAAATGGTTCACACAACACCAAAATACACTTGGAATAACTTGAGATAACTCTACACTTCATGAAAATCGGCTAGCCCTTTCTTACTCTCTCTAGTGGCTAATTTTGGTCAAGAATAAGATGCTTATATAGTTAGGGTTACACCATGTAAACCCTAATTGACATGGCCTTTCATTTCCATGATCCATGGGTACAAACACACCATGGAGCATCTATGTAGCATCATATGGGTTTTAGCCCAACTACATAATCCATGGAGCATTAGCCCACTATATAAGTATGGATGATTTGCACAATCAACCCATATATTTAATTAGTCTTCTTTTGATCACTTAATTAATCCTAGATTAATTCTTGATCAATACTAATTAAATAATCTTATTATTCTTATTATTAATATACTAGAACTTATAATATATTAATAACCATAAGTGTCTTATTTCTCTCATTATAGTCTATCCAAGTGCATGATGCCATGCAACCCAAATGGACCATGTCGGGTCGGGTCAAGTCTTACCAATTATAGTTATGAACTTAGACATTAATCCAACAATCTCCCACTTGGATAAGTCTAAAACTAATATTGCATATAACTTCAAGAACCGACTGGCAATCGTAGCTCTCAAAAGCTTCTGTCGAACTCTGACCTTGTCGATAAACTTTGACCTTTGTCAATGACTTGTCCATTAGATAAGGGATCATATATTCCTCCATTCTAGATATCATATGGACTGAGACATGGATTATGATCATTCTCTCTGTCCATTTGTTGTTTCCCGATTTCCAATTTATGACAACTAACTAATTGAACAAATCAAATCAGTCCTGGCCCGGTCGAGAACTTCCGTTTGTCATCATCAAATCATCGAGGGGCCCACATATATCGCTTTTATCCCGAAGGTAAAAGGAATGGATAAACTTCGACTCATATGGCTTGTTCTACTACTTGTTGAATCATACACAAAGGCACGTTTTATAGCACCGAGTTACCAAATGCGTTTTCGTGCAATCAATGTACAACCAACTCATAGTAACAACTCATATCTCTAGGTTTGAAGAATATAAGATATTATCGTCTCATGATCACTCGTGATAAAATCCATGAAGTGATTCCAATGAGCGTGGGTTGAATCCAATACTCAGAACTTATGAGCACTCATGGGTGTTGTAGCCCTTTGTCCAACACCTTAGACCTCTACAAGCCAACCCATGACAGTCTTAATTCATATGTACTTCTAACATATGGCCGACTGTTGATGGTTTGAATAACTTAGTCATTCTGGAAGCATAACCTAGTTTATTCAGGAAGTCAAAACATGCAAAGTCAAACACAATAATAATTGAATCCAATATGGTATCAAAACCTATGAAGATAAATAAAACACCTTTTATTCATCACCATATGATTACACATTATTCATTGTATACTGTTTCAACTATCAACTTTATTCTTGAATTTAAAACAATACTTGTCCCATGCTCCAAGCATGTACACTATGTTATCTAAACACTAGTCATGCCACACACCAAGTATGCATACTATGTTTGTCTATGATCTTTACTTTGTGAACTAGATCAATTGAACATAACTTCAATGATTCTCTTTTCACACTCCCAAATCCTTACTGCAAATGCAAGAATTCCAAATTCATGCCATTTACTGAAATATGTTAGATTCTAAACTTATAGGCATTGATCCTCTTGTAATGATTATGCACAAAGTCAGAAAGAGTTGACAACAAACATTACAGAGCATTCCAAAGGAGATAAGCTCCTTGGACCCATCCTTCTTGCATTAAGTTTCCTAATCTTACACAGATTAAATAATTTCTAACGTTGAAACATTTCCAGATTCCATTTTTGACTATCACTTCTGAACAAGAGTTGCCTCCTTACAGATTATATCAATATGGTCCTTCCAGAATTATCACTATACTTCCAACTGTCCTTGAGCAACCAATCTTTGGTAAACCTTAGATTGTCCTTGATAATTGTTTAATCCTTTTAGTCATATCCAGTTCTAAACCTTTTTCCTTCTTAATGCCCCAGGCATTTGGAAAATTTTAGAAAGGATGAATATAACACATGTAATCGATCCTATATACGAAGCATATGGGACACGATTCATGATGTCTCACATAAAGACTAAACCAGTCTTTTGCTATAACATTTCCATTTCTATTTGTCAAGTTCTCATAATTTAGATTATGAAAAGGGATGCCGTAATCATAATCGAATTTTAGAACGCAAATAATGGACCCATATACAGAATTTCCTTATGTTGAGCCATTCCAACATGAAATTCATATATATATATATATATATATATATATATATATATATATATATATATATATATATATATATATATATATATATCCTTGACTAAATGATTAAACCTCACGATCTAAGCTTATAGATTTGAGATGAAGTATAATTTCCTCTCCTTTAATTATAGCAAAACAATTTTTTCCCAATTGAAACCTTTTTTTTTTCTATAATTAACATTTGTAACTTGCAACCTTTATCATAATTATCGTGCTCCCACTAACATGATGATTATTAGCATAACACTTATGCTCCCACTAGCTCTGACATGTTCTCAGAAATCAGCTGACTTCCTTACCAAAGTTCATATTTTTGATACCAGATTATTTTGATAAAAGTTTATCAAAATCATACACCTTCCCTTAGATAGCACACTTGTGTGTCTACACAATTATGAAGAGGGATGTGGTAATCATAATGGTTAGACCTTTTTTTCCACTTCTCACAAGTCCAGGTTAGTGTGCCGGTAAACCACACACGCTCCACTAACGACTTTGAGAATGCAAATATCACAACTGCTATCTAGCTAAAATCTACTTAGTGAAAGTGTTTCCTCACCATCATTTTCATGAATCGGAGAGAAACCTTATGACACTTAGATTTTTATGGTGTATGTGTTCCTATCCATGTGAATTGTCAAAACCATAGTCACAAGACAAGGATAATAACAAATCCAAACTCATATGGACTGAACTCAATCTTAATTCCTTGCCACCTGGCAGCTCAAGGGCTTGCCATTGCTTCCAAGTTGTTATGCAACCAATTAAGAACTCTAAGAACTCATATGAAAAACCAATCTTTAACTGGAATGGGCATAGAATATGTCAACACGATAGGTTATAAACCTCAAGTTGCGTGCTAGTGAAGGACTTTAGGTTTTATTCTTGATTAGTTCTTGAGACTTTCAAGACCTTTAAGACCCCCACTGTCCTCTTGACCTATAAGACTCCCTTGTCAAACATCCAAGAGATAGTGTGAATTCTAATCAAGACAAACACTTCACACAATTGGCTTTAGTTAGTCTTTGTTTTATCCAAAACATCACAACTTACCAATTTCAAATGTACAAGAGTAGGAAGCTTTTACTATTACATTTGACAAAGTGTTTTAAACCTTCTTTAAGACATGTCACTCAAGTTACAATCTTGGAGTATGACTCTAAGACTTGTATTGGAACGAAGTATGACTCATCTTCTTGATTTAACCATTTCAACAATTCAAGATCCCTCTTCTTAGTCATAAGAATGCACTAAGATTTCCTTAGAGAACTAATTGTGCTACGGTTTCTTAATCATTAAGATGATCACAAAAACTGATACTAAAGTACTATCCCATCTTTTCAGATTTGAGAAACTTTTATCCTTCTGCCTAATTTGATTCTTCTTATTCACTCTGTCATACATTGGAACCTTTTTCCAATGTCTCAGAATTACACTTAAGCTTGTAAGTATAATCATATTTACTGAGCTTTAGTAAACTATGATGAATAGTTTTATCAATCTTTTGTGGTGGACTTGACCAGTGCACAAGAATGTGTACTCGATCCCTTAGTCCTTCACTTGAATCACACATCCATGTGAACAAGTAATTAGTCTTAATTTTCCAATACTTGAAAGTGCTCATTCATCATGCTATACCCCTTACATGATTCCAAGTCCCGGTCCAAATGAAACTTGGGTGATGAGAATCTTTCCTTATTTAGTAAATTTTGACATTACCACAAATGAAAGAATCAATTTCATATTTCTACTCTTGCTATTAATGGAATCATACAAGCAATAATTTTTTCCTCAAATGCCATTGTAAGGATATTTTAAAATAAATAAAATCAAAAATTTTTCTTTTTATTTTAAAACTTAGCGGAAAAACTTATCCTTACAATCCATATGAAAAACTTGTTATCTATTCCTAAGCAACATCTCATAACTCCTAAGAAGTAGCTCAAGAATCTGATCTTCAAACTACGTGATATAAATCCATCTACGCGATCAGATTCAACATATTCTTTCTTTAAGTTTCTTCACTTTTCTTTGATTCTTAAAACCTTACCATGTGACCCAGTCACATCATGTATCAGGAATCTCAGAATAGAAACTTAACAGAGTTAGATAGTGGACTTTACTTGAAGTAGAGTCAAACTTATTGACTTTAACCTCCTTAGGTAAATTTGACAGCTTCGCAACCAATGCCCCTTCCTTTGGCAGTATAAACATATGGACCCTTTGATAATGGTACACGGGACTATCACAGAATTAGGTTTTCTCTTTACCATTTGTTCAACCGAGTTGAATATGGCCGATCCCTTTCCATTGGGAAGAGAATGCTTTTCTGGATTTCCTGTGTCACTATTGTCAATATCCATCAAGTTTTAAGGAAGTTGATCTTAACAAATAGATAAGATCATTAAGGGTCTTGTCATAGTCTGTTTCATAGGTGTTCCAAAAGAACTCACTATGTGACTTAGAAAGTAGTTGAACCACCGACTTTCTCAAGACTTTGACACCCTTCTCTCCCGGCTTGTCAATATGTGACTACATCTCCAAGATGTGATCACACCTAGACCTTGCCTTGCCAATTGGGCTTGAGTGACTTTGAACTTGTGGGTTAGGGAGAATAATTTGAGGAGGTGAAAGAAGTATGATTTCCAAGGGACATCATCTTCATTTAGGAAAGCTTGTTTCAAGAGATTTGGGAAGATCATAAATGTCTAAACCAGACATCTTTTGGGAGATATTCAAGATAGTTGATTTAAAGTCCTTAATATGACACCCAATATGAAATATTAAGGCTAGGACCCAACAAATTATTTTACAACTTAGAAGAGGGATGCCGTAATCCAAGCTATAAAATATTTGAAGGTAGGTGAATGATGATTCACCATTTTTCACCAAGATAAACGAAATGTATAATTAGGTTTTAATTGGTTTTGAAACTCCTAGATCTTTGAGATTCATTGAACTGTTCAATGGCATGTTTCAATCTCGAGTGTACCCTTCAGGTTTTGGGACTAGGATGTCGAGGATCACAAAACAAGGTGTGAATAACCATGCAAATATACTTGGTACCCTTAAGTGTTTACCCCTCAATCGATGTGCCGGTTAACCACATACGCTCCATCGATACTATGATAAACATCAATTTACCCTTTGCCTACCTTGTTAAATACGAGTTAGTTTGCCGGTTAACCACACACACTCCACTAACCGAATTAAACAAAGTGCAAAGTGTAATTTCATGGATTAGCACCTTATTCACATTTTCCTAAGTAACTAAGATTGGGTATTATTAAGAGTTTAGTTACTAAGTATTTATCATTAATACTTTTAATGAAGGGAGAATTATAGTCATGTCAAACCCGTTCAGCTAACGACCCTCCACCAGTCAAGCAAGCGGTGGGTGAGAGTGGACACCCATTAAGTTACCATTTTATAGGCAACAACCTTATACCCACCTTATAGATAGGCTTCGTGAATGAGGTGTACTAGCGGTAAGACTGACTTTACTCTTATACATACATACATACATACATATATATATATATATATATATATATATATTATTAACTTATAATATTATAAAGTATAAGGGTTGAATTTTAACATTTAAAATTCTAAGGGCTAACTTGGAATTAAAGTATTCATAAGAGAAACTTTACAAATTCCAAAACTTGAGGGCAAGTTTTGAAACTATTCAAAACTAATTAATTCCATAACTTATGTGTTTAAAGTAGTTTTAATCAAAAAACTCTTCAGGTTCCATAACTTGAGGACAAGTTATGGAAGACTTTAAACTAATAAAAGAATTTACTTTTCTTTATTTTATAACTTATGGAATTAATTAAGGTTACATTTATTTATTTATTTATTTATTTATTATTTAATGAAGAGACTCTTGGTCCTCCATAACTTGAGGACAAGTTATGGAGTCATAAAACCATTTAATTAGAACTAGACTCTTCATTTTGTAACCTTTGCCAACTTTTATGAGTTTTATGAATCTTAAATGTGACTTTTCATATAACTTGAGGACAAGTTACAAAAACACATTTTAGAATCAACTCTTAGATTAATTTGGATTGAAAACAACTATTTCACTCAACTTTTCTATTAATCTAAGCAACTCATAAGAACAAGATAATTCAAATCAAACTTTTTCATGTAATTAGTGTAAACCTTAAACTAATACAAAACATGAATCTATTGACAATTATCTTTGAAATTGGATTAGCATGAACATTACCACATCAAAAACAAGTTTATAAGTTCAAAAACATCTTAGGGTAATGTTCCTAGTCCAATTCCAGCCAAAAAAGTCGAATTTATGCTGTCTGGGGGTCCAACTCTTCGACTGCACGAACTTACTCGGCGAGTTGGATGCTTTTTGCCTTGGACTCGGCGAGTCTGCTCAGCAGACAACATCAAAACTCGTTTTTTCAGCTACTTTTGCAAGTATAACAAGAAAACAAGCCTAGGATCTGATACCACTGCTGCGTTATGAGCATTCTAACACTCCTAAGTGTACCTGCAACCCTAAATACCTTGGATCTATGTTTTCTCTATTATACATGCAAATGAGAACTTTCCAAGGTATTATCCTAATCTAGCATACAAAACAATGAATGTAACAAGATAGAATACATACCTCTTTGATGTAGGAAGTCTTCATGAAGCTTGAGTGCCTAGTGCCCCAAGTGTGACACCTCAAATGGTTCACACAACACCAAATACACTTGGAATAACTTGAGAGAATTCTACACTTCATGAAAATCGGCTAGCCCTTTCTTACTCTCTCTAGTGGCCGATTTTGGTCAAGAATAAGTTGCTTATATAGTTAGGGTTACACCATGTAAACCCTAATTGACATGGCCTTTCATTTCCATGATCCATGGGTACAAACACACCATGGAGCATCCATGGAGCATCATATGGGTTTTAGCCAACTAGATAATCCATGGAGCATTAGCCCACTATATAAGTATGGATGATTTGAACAATCAACCCATATATTTAATTAGTCTTCTTTTGATCACTTAATTAATCCTAGATTAATTCTTGATCAATACTAATTAAATAATCTTATTATTCTTATTATTAATATACTAGAACTTATAATATATTAATAACCATAAGTGTCTTATTTCTCTCATTATAGTCTATCCATGTGCATGATGCCATGCAACCCAAATGGACCATTCCGGGTCGGGTCAAGTCTTACCAATTATAGTTATGGACTTAAACATTAATCCAACAGTCATATCATACATCAATATTCTAATTGCCTTAGATTATTCCAATTGTGTAACAGTCTTGTTATTACTAGGCATCAATTTCACACTATATATGATCTATAGGGGTACACACTGGAGAACAATTAACAAAATAAAACTTATTGATAATTTTCTTAATATAATGTGATTATGTCATAATAATCCTTTTTTTCATCCGTTTAATCCTTATCCCAAGGATTACATCAACCTCCCCTATGTCTTCATGGAAAACATAGATAACAACAATATCTTTGTATGATGGACTTGATCTTGGTTCGTACTAAAGATTAGCATGTCATCCACATATACACAAATGATGAAAACCGGAACAGTAGAATCAAATTTTCTATAAGCACATTTATCACATTGGTTTAATACAGAGACACTTGATAAGATAACATCATCAAACATTTAATGACATTTCTTTGGCGCTTGTTTCAGCCCATACAAAGATTTTAGAAGTTTACAAACCTTATGCTCATTTCGAGGCATAACAAAACCTTTCGGTTGTCTCATGTAAAAATTTTCATCAATTTCACCTTTCAAGAAGATTGTTTTCACATCCATATGATGAATAATAAAATTATGTATAACCTCCTAGGCAACCAACAATATAATGTTAGAAATCCGCATCACTAGAGTATAAGTGTCAAAATAGTTAATACCAGGTTTTTACCTAAACCCTTGAGTGGCTAAATGATATTTAAACTTATAAATGGTTCCATTAAGTTTCATTTTCTTTTTAAAGATCCATTTACATCTAAGTGGTTTAAAAACTGGAGGTAAATCTGGTAGCACCCAAGTGTTATTCTCAAGAATTGAAGATATTTCATCATTAATTGTATTCTTCCAAAAAGTAACGTCTTGAGACTCCATAGCCTTTTTACATGTATTAGGATTATATTCTATACTATAATAATAAGCATATTGAGAGCCAATTTCATCTCTCGATTCTTCCACTACATATACTTGAAAGTCATAACCAAAATCCTTGGCAATTCGACCTCTTTTGCGTTTTCGGATTTCTTGTTTTTCTGCTTCATCAATGTAATCGAATTTTTTTGATATTGGCACTTCACTAGTGCTAGGAATTAGATCCTTAGACCTAACCATTGATGAAAATCTATCATAAAAAATTGCATCACTCGATTCAATCACAGTGTGAAGCAACAAAGAATCATTAGGTTCCATTACATATAACCTATAAGCTTTGGAATGATCAAAATATATTAGGTAACTAAGAGAAGCACCACTAACAATATACTTACGCATATCATGTACTAATATTACATCATATTGTTTAAAAAACTTTCCACAACATTCAGGAATATGAGAAACATAATGGGTAACATAGTTCTTAATAGAATTATCACAGTTAGTCAAAATTTGACCTCCTTTTGGAAGACTTTGGTCTTTTGATCCTTATCACCATTTCCACTTCCATTTCTATTCCTAGTTGCACTAAAACCATCAGTTAGTTTTACATGACAGTCATGCTTCCTATGATCCACCCGATGACATCTCCAACACACGAATTCAATGGACTTTTTATTATTGGATCTTTCGGGTCCATCAAAATTGTGTTTCTTTCCTTTTCAATTGTTATTGGAGTTTGTTTTCTTGTCTTGAACCATATAAACAGAGGGTTATCCGGATTCAAACTTTCCCTTATTTTTGGCATTCTCATGCACTCAAAAATATTCTTCTATGCGTAAGTGACTACCCAATTGAACCAAAGATACTTCCTATTTTTTATGTTTAAAATCCTTCCATTATTGTCCTTGGATTAACCATCTTAAAGTTATTGAAGTCACTCAGTAAGAACTTCTTACTAGAAGCATCTTAAATGATAAATTTTTATTCAAGGGAATTTCATAATGCCTTCATACTTTCAACATTTTTGGTAGATATCCCAACAAGGAATAAAACATACTATTCAGAATGTGTCATCTACAGATATAATCATCGTTCTACCACTTATTACGATTCCAAGTCCGTTCCAGTGTCTCTTCTGCCACTTATTCATGAGTTGGAATACGTAACACGCACACCACATTCACTGTTGTCAACATAAATTGCATCTTATTCTGCTAGCATCTGAAATTATTCCCTTCAAACCCTGTCAAGTTTTTTGAATTTTGAAGGCATGTCTTTTACAGAATTTTCCATGATCACCAACAGTAAATATCGATTCAATTGTTAGAAAATTAGGGTAGAAATATAATAGGTAATCATTAGATTCTTCAAAGATCATGTAGGTTCACTTTCCAAATTGATATTTCTCCTCCATGATTAGGTTACGAGAAATTTGATCTTGGATAAACCTTAAAGGAGCAATCAAGAGTCTAGGCACAAAAGAATTGATTAAAACGAGAAAGAATATGGTGTGTCTAATTTTCAAATGTTTTTTTAAAACTAGAGAGTTTTGATATGTTTCGAGATTCAAAAATAAGAAACTACATTTGGATAAGGTTGTTTAGGGTGGATAACAACACGAATATACGTTGAGACCCTCAATACACAAACAATTTCTATTAAGGTCCCTATAGTAATTTCACATTTTTTTCCTATCCCACTGACCGGGAAAACTGCAAGGGGCACTGCACCTTGGAACCCCAAAAGGAGACATTCCCCCTTAACTCCCTTTGTTTTGATCATATTGGGATTAATCTAGGCTAATGCACATGTACACTATGTACCTCCAATCTATATTTTACCTAAGATATAATCCCCTTTGAAACATGTATAAATCCCATTACAAAAATGAACCAGTGACACTAAAATCACCAATAATTGTGGTGTGTGTTGAAACAAATATTTTGGAAGACAAGGGGTTTACAATGATGTAACCAACAATGTGGAGCATTTAAATTTAAAGAAATGAAGTGGATGTCAGTGAAGCTTAAAGTAAGCAAAACTATGATCCATCTTATAATCCAATATTATAGATACTTATAATTTTGTATTAATTGTTTTTCATGGAGGCTTTTGAAAATTTCTTCACGATGCAAATCCACCAAGGTGGGGGTTTTCAATATCATGGAGAGAAAACACCATGATGGTAAGACGATCTTCATTGACAATATGGACATTGAGGATTTTTTGAGACATGAGCTAAATGCGATGATGCAAGAACCATGGTAGGTGAAACATGACAATAGTTTCTACCATTTTGCATGTTGTAAATACATCTTGATTTTGATTTTCTATTAATCAATAACAACCAAGATGTGATTAATCTATCAAGGTATGTATGTAAGGTTTTAAAGATCATAATTTACACAAATTATGGAAAGACCACATTAATATGTACTTTCATATCCCATGCTAAAGTTATATAAAAAAGGTAAAGGATGACCCATCTCCCAAATTTAATAAAACAAGAAAAGAAGTTGGTTCATGTAATAAAAAAACTAGATATTTTGTTGAACACGCTAATGGACTCTTCTTAATTCGTTAATGAGGGAACCTGAGGAAACATAAGATGTTATAGTACTTAACCGTATGACTAGTGACATGAAAATAATGTCACAAATAGTTAATGATATTTTTAGAACAAGAATGAAGGTGTGACTAAGTTTTGGAATAAGAATCAATTAATGTCAATGTTTTGGAAGAAGATATAGGTGCCCATCATAATGATATACTAACGTTTGATCAATATGAATTATATTCTTTTGATATTCTCCTCAATTTATGAGATAATGGTATATATATAAGGGTAACATAGAAGATGACTAAAGTCAATGTTCTGGCAGATTATGAAAAGTTTGTTAAAGATAATTTGGCTACTGATTTATATGAATTAGAAAAGGATAAAGAAAATCAAACAACAAAAGAATGTAACAATGATGATTCTCGTTCAGACAAAAATTTTGATTTGGTTGAAAAATATTTAATACAATATGTTGATGTGCAAATGATTAAGTTCTACAGTGTTGCTGACCATGTTATAGAGGGGTTTATTAAAAAAAATGGCATGCCTACAAACTTGGCAGACAATGAAATTAAAATTATTTGCACATAAAAGTTTATGTTGCTTAGTTTTAAAGAGGATAACAGGAAGATGATGTTGTCAAGCCTAAGAAAACCAAGAACATGCTTTGAAGGTGAAATTCATGAGGTTGGCTTTTCACTTAGTGAAATATTCAGTAATAGAGAATAGGTAAAAGAGGTCATTGAGAATCTTGCAATAAATACAAGGAGATATTATCTTGTTAAGATGATAAATTTTGGGTCATGGTAATGTGTTGGCATTTGGTGCTAAAGTAAAATCTAAATGGGTCATTAGTAATCAATAAAGATACAAGAAAGGGATAGTTAGCAAACTAAATTGAACGTAATATGACTCAAGATACAAGAAAATTCAAGATGATCTATGTTTGTCTTGGAGCATTGAAACATGGATTCGAATCTTGAAAATGAAAGTTATTATGCCTAGATAATTATTTCATGAAAGTGAATTATGCAGTTCAAATACTCACAACAGTTGGAATAGATGGAAACAATGGCATTTACCCTCTTGTATAAGCAATTGTGGAAGAGAAACCACTATATCCTAGACTTGGTTCCTTTAATTCTTTAGGATGAATTGGATCTTATCACAACCTCTAACTTCAATTTTATTAGTTATAGAAAAAACTAAGTCTCTACTCATACATACTTCGTTTCATTGTGCTTTATGTTATCTAAATTGTATATATGATTAATTTAAGGTCTAATTCTTGTAATTGTCAAAGTTTTCCAAATATTAAGAGCATATATATATATATATATATATATATATATATATATATATATATATATATATATATATATATATATATATATATATATAACATGTAACTCTACTAGAAAGGAGAACAATTAAAACAACATCTAAAAAAATTAAAAGAACATCTGAAAAGTCTAGCAACACCGCAATATTCCTTTTAGGAAGAGTAATGTAATTTTTCAAGAGGTTTGACAGAGGAAACAACATTTTTCAGATCACTAGTGAACATACAGACCATTTTGTAGTTAATATGAATGATATAATTTACAATTTTAGAAAATGGAACCTTGTAGGAATTCGATGCAAGCATGTAGTACTTGTAATACGAGATATAATAGAACATGGTGAAAAAGTTGGTCAACTAGAGGAGTAGGCAGATCAATGTTGTAAAAAAATGGTAACCTAGAGGAACATGTATAACTTTAAAATTAATATAATAAATGGTCATGATATATGGCCAAGATCTAACTATCCAACAACAACTCATAAGAATTATTGTAAGTCCCTGAACTCGGATCGACCATAGTATCAATGCAATCATTTGATTTAATGCAGAATCTTAATCAAACAATGATACGAAACAATCAATTAGATATATCAAGAACACGTTTCAATAATATGAATGCACACAGTTCTGTTGAATAATTGTCAAGTACACTCAATCACACTTCAGCCGCGAATCTCTAGTATTCACCAAAAACGCATTGTCTATGAACGGCTATACACATACCATATATATACTAAACCAAAAACCTAAAGCCCATACATAATAAGCCCACCAAGTACATACTAAGCCCACCTAAATCACTAGGTGATTTCGGTCTAAAACCGAGAACAACATAATATATTGTGACAACCGTCAATTTCCGATCAAGTCAAAGTCAACCAAAGTCAACCAGTCAAACCTGTCAACTCATATGATCCTTGTATATTAGGGTTTACACTATGTTACTATTGTACAACTCATTATTTTAATAAGAAGTTATCACTTGGAAAGTTCATTCGTTCAGAAATTTCAAACCCTAATCGGGGTAAGTGATGAAACTATTTGATAAAACGTTATTCTATACCCTTTGGGGGCATCTAACTATCATAACGAAGCTTAACGGGGTGTAGGAACCTTGCATTGCGAAGCTAAACATCGAAAAAGGTCACAAACAAAGTCTCTTTCAATCTCTCTCTGTCTGTCTATCTGTCTGTCTGTCTTCTGTCTCTGTCTCTCTCTCCCTCTCCCAAATCTCTCCCAAATCTCTCTCGTAACCTCCCTCAACTTTTTATAAAGATTTGGGGGCATCCCGACCCTTAACTTAGCCAAAAACTACACAAAATGGAGAGTTAACGCGAAAATCAACCACTTAGGGCCGAACCCTCTTAGGACCGAACCTCCCTAAGGAGCCGAGACCCCAAGGAACCGAACCTCCCTAAGGAGCCGAAACCCCTTAAGGAACCGAAACCCTTGGAACCGAGACTATCAGAACCGAGCATTGTCAGAACCAAAGCTTTTCAGAACCAAAATCATCAACAACCGAAATGAACCGAGCCTTCGGTCCATTTTGCTTCCTTCCGCTCTTGGTCTATCTCACCTACGAGCTCTGCCTTCGCTTCCCTTCTTGCCTGTGAATCTGTCCGACCGAACCTCTCTCTTGGTTCTCACCTCACAACTGAACCTTCCTCTCGGATCCCATCTACTTTCGGTTCTAAGCACCAGGGACTGAACCTCCGGCCCAGACTTCGGATTTTCACCTGTTTTTACTGGTTTTGACCCTTTTCGTGTTTTAGGCCCGTTTTTCGTGATTTTAACGCGGGATTTTCACCCAAACTTATATTTTGACATATAAGACCTCATATTTCCATAATCTAAACACATTTTTATGGAAATATTTTTTTAGGAATAAAATATGGTGGGTAAGTTATTTAGGTGGAGTGTTGACTTATCCTTTGTACAAGAACACAAGCAACCTTCCACACTCACTCCAGGGCCATACCCAGCCACTATTTCCCCATACATACTTAATCATTTTCCTTTTCCCACCATTATTCCAGCCATACTCTTGAATGAAAGCTGGAAATCCTCATCTCTCTTCCCATTTCACTCCTTCTACACCAAAGAACAAACTCCATTCTCTCTCACTTCTCTCACTATGACTTCGAGATTTCAAGGCTGATTTTCAAGTTCTTCATCTACTTTTGGTAAGTAAAATCGTCCATCATATGATTATTCCACCAATTTCTACTCCAATCATAGGTTTCTTAAACAAACTTCATTATATTTGTGTTAGAACTTCAAATCTTCAAGCAATCTTCTAAGTGTTCTTGAGTTGAACACTCCTGTTCTTCAACATCCATCCACTGAAATCACAAAATGTGAGTTCATACCCCCACATTTTCATGTTTTCTTCAAGTTTTAGGGGGAGAATACAAGTTAAGTCACCAATAACATAACTAAACTCAAACAACAGCTTTTAACAAAAAACTTAATGTTCACTCACGAACTGTTTTGAACATGTTAAACTTATTATTATTCAAAACTATATTAGTTGCACATAGTTCATGTTTATACATTTAAAATGAATACTTGCACATGTCCATACGATTTTTCTACAATATATGGTGAATTTTACAAAACTGCCTATCACTGTAGCTACAAATTTGGACTAGTCTGTGAATATGAACATTTTCACACCAGTTAAGGACTTATAAAAATCATAATTAAATTTGTGAACAAACTAGACACATTTTCTAAACTTTTAGAGTTTACGGATCTAGTTTTCGATCTCGTACTAATTTTATGTGATTTTTCTAAATCAGTGCAGAAATGGTACAAACAAGTTCACAGATTACAACTTTATTAACACTTTGTAACTTGTTGAGAAAAGTGTAAAACCTCGCTGTCTTCATATTTTGCTTGAGTTTTCTACTGGATACATTTATGTTACAGAAAAATGGTCACTAAATTGTAAGAATTCTTTATCATTACAATTAATGCATTATGAAGCATAGTAAACCTAGAATTGTTTTGTTATATACATTCTACTTACATAGAAAGTGAATACTACGCACTACAAACATTTGGATAAACTATAATAGGCATAGTTTATGTTACATATTGTGACAACCCAAAATTTTCATTCAGTCAAACCCTAAAAGTCAGCCACTTCTTATCATTAGTTAATGTCATTATTTCTTATTTTTAAGAAATTTAAAGTTCGTTTGATTATTTTAATATTATTTTTAAGCGAACGGGTGAAAGAAAGTGTCGTCTCGGGTTTTGAATTTTAAAAACCGCAAACACTTTGTGTCTTAGAAGTTCCCGACCAAACTATTATGTTTGGGTTGAAAAATCATCCCAAAATCGTAAACTAATGGCTTAAGCATGAGTTTACTCCCCAAGACTAGCCATTTGTGTTTACTCCCCAAAATCCCAAAAGAGTCAACTCCAAAATATCCTTTCAAATATCATCCTAAAAATTATTCAAGATCTTCAAACTTGTAAGTGTTCTAACAATTTCAAGTTGGTATAACACTTAATCTAGTGTTTGTGCATCTATTCATCCATTCATTTATGTATTTTGTCTAGATTTCCAAAAACACCAAGAACACACACTAAGTGTTCTAGGACTTTTAGGTCAAATCAAGCTTCCTAATAGTAAGTACTTCCATCCTTGAGTCTTATTAAGCTAGTATTACATATAAACATCAAGAAAATAAGCCAAGAACACAAGGTTTGAGGTGTTCATGGTCCAAAAATGTTCTTCGGCCGTAAACACCAAGAATGGCACCAAAGTGTGCCTAAGTCTTTATCTAAGCCCTAGTTTGATTTTTAAACTTTCCTTGACATGTTTAAACCTTCCCTTTATATGTGTAAGCCTTGAAAAACACCAAAGACTACCATTTTTAGATGTTTACGGTTTGGGGATCCCCCAAAACCGTAAACACCCTAAAGTGTGTTTAAATGGGTCAAAATCCTTCCTTAGGCCTAAGAACTAACCTAGAAAATTACCTTGTTGTGTTAAGGACTTAAAAACATGGCAATACCCTTTTCCATAAGATTTTACAATATTAAACCCAAAGGGAAATGATCATGGGGTCGTAAACTCCTCCAAGGAGTGTTTTTGTTGCCCTAGTCCCTTTCAAAGGCCAAACCACCAAGTATAAGTGCTTCAAAAGACTTGTAGAACCTCAAAACAACACATGGTTACAAGGAGTGGAGTTTACGACCATAAACCCTTGAGTTTAATGCCATAAACTCCTTGGATAAAGGTCATTAAAACCATAAACTCCAAAGGATTTTACCCTTGAACTCCAAACACCCTAGCTTTGCCCTACAAACACTTGGATGCAATCCTTGTGATCTTTAACACTTGAAACAAAATGTTTTCATGTTCTAGAGTGTCCCAAATTAATTTATTAGTTATATTTTGGCTAATTAGTTATATATATGTTCATTATATGATAACTAGGCTTGTGCGTGCGTACAAGTCTTCATTTGTCACCTAGCACCGTACCCGACACTTCAATCCAATCCACTCACTGCAAGTGAGTTCATACCCCTTTAACTAACCTTTGAAATACTTTTAAATATTTTAAATGCTTTTTGGGGGGGGGGGGAATACAAGTTGAATACTTATGTTATTACATCAATGACATGTGATTAATAACTACATAACCAATGATTTTACTACTGTTCAAACTGTTTATCAAACTATTTTACTTCAAACTGTTTTACAAACTCTTTTACTTATCAAATACTTTTACTTAAACTTCGTTATACTTATTATAAATTGCACGCCCGTATATGTGTAGTTATATAAGCAATGTTTAAACGGCTTAGGAAGGCCGTCCGCCCTATTTCCTTTTCGCGCTTGAGATGTGGTCTGGTGGGATATCGGGTAGCCGTCCAAAGGTCGTTTCAATATTAATTATATATCATGTGTACATATATAGTCATAAAAGTTCTTCCATATTCATACGTACCAGTTACATCATTTGTATGTTACCATATGGGTAGCATAGGATAAGACCTATACTATTGTTAGAACAATGAGATGTCCAATGAGTCAGTTCATTCATGAGTCAGTACTTATTACTATAAGAACATATACATTACATTACTATGAGAACATATACATTACATTACTAAGAGAACATATACAACTATACTAGAAGGAGAACATATACAACTATACTAGAAGGAGAACATATACAACTATATACTAGAAAGAGAACATACACAATGATACTAGAATGAGTAACAATACATTACTTATACATGAATATGTTAACAAAATTGTGATCCAGTGTAGCGGAGCATGCCTTCAATGTCATGGCCTGAGTTGTAGCCAGAGTCTCTTGGAGGGAGATCATGAGTTTGCGTATAGATCTATACTAGATTGACTATCCTACACCTTGCTGCTAGCTACAGCCGGACCTGCAGGTCTGCGGGTGCTAAACGTCATACCTTATTATGACCTACATTATCGTGTTACCTAGTTGCTAGTATGGTACAATTAATCACATAATACCTTAACATAAATCCGGTTTAAGGTAGTTAGTACAACAGTAGTTCCTATAATACAACACTATAGTACTACATTAATTTACCCTTTACATATATTTAGTGATCATTTCACCTAAACATTAATGTACAAACTATATTTTGACAATGATAGTTACACTTGGGAAAATTACACACTTTCACAATAAACGAACATACAAAACAGTTACGCCTTGGTAGAAGGCTACATTTAATAGAAAATATAGTTTTTTCTAAGAGATTCAAACTTTTACAAACACTTACAAACATTCACATACTTTTATCACCAATGCTTACAAATCATACTTAAAACCACGTTCAAACGTTTTACTACAAACACTGACACTAAAATACTTATGAACTTACCAGCTTGATGCAGACAAACTCTTTCAAAATAACTTTTATTCTCAGGTCATCAGTAGACAGGTACCGAGGCCAGCTTTTGAGAAGATGGAGCGCATTCAAGACTAATCTTATTATTTTGATTTACTTTTTGGTGTCTATAACTATATGGAACACGCTTGTATTAAAATTATATATTTAATGAAATGGATGATGTTGTTTGCTAGTTTACTGTTCTACTGTGTTGTGATACTTTACATGACGCCGTTCGCCCCAGAATGTTTCCGCCGTTCTCGGTTTTGGGGTGTGATAGATTGGTATCAGAGCATTGTTTATAGTGAATTGAGTATATCAACCCATAAAAGATATACTAACTATAAACCCATTTGGGATTTAAAACACTCTGAGCAAGAGTCTATACTTTAAATACTAAAATATTTAATTAATTATACAAGTATGCATTCATACTAAAATCAATGTCATAATGATAAGAACAAAAGTATTATGATTGTTAGATATCACAAGTGAGCTCGGGGATGTATGGTCAGTCCTAGGAATGACATAGCCTGATCAACTATGCTGGTCCGAGGAGTGATGAGCATATTCCCTAGAATGGTTGTGATATGTTAACAAGTCTAAAAACTTAGCAACAATACCACAAGGAGAGAAGTAGGACCTAAACTTAAAATACTATAGGGGTATTTTGTGCTACTACAAGCTACTTATACACTAGATTCTTATACCTCTCTTCTCGTGTAGATTTAAATGGTTGGATACCATCATGGCGACCCGTACTTCCCAAATGGAGGCAATACTGGGTGGATCGAAGAAGAGCCCGAAGATGAGCATCCAATCCCTTTGGATGATCACCTCGCAGAAGGCTTTTCTGATGGATCTGACTCTGAACCTGAAGTCAACAACCTACCGCCAGTAGGTCAAGCCCCAAACAACAACCCCCTACCAGCTTTCCCAGGTCCCACACCCTTATGGGCAACCAACTTAAATTGCTGGAGTGACGAACAGGGTCAACCCTTACCTTACTTTGGGGCCCAAAGCTTTTACAATCTCAGCGAAGGTGGCTCTGCGGACCGAGCTCTGCTCGTCATTATCCGCAGAATAGCTCGTAATGGTGAACAAGGTCGAGCAGCCATCGATCGAGTCATGGAGATTGATGCCAACTCTGGTGTCAACACAGTCCGCATCCGCCGTCTTGAAGAAGAAATGGAACGGACCAGGAGAACCAATGAGACCCTGCAGCAACAGCTGGCTGCCTCCCGAGCCGAAGTCATAGAACTTCGAGTTCGTCAAAGGGTTCATGAGCGACACCTTCAAGAGGTGGTTCGTCAAGTGGCAGACCTCAGGATTCGCCCGCGGAATTCCCATCGCCGTTAGAAGATGTCTAGTATATCTTTGTCTTTTGGTTAAGGAATAGCCTTTAGTATCTGTGCTCTAAGTAGCACTTGTCTGTAAATATTCCTAACTTTCAGTACTCTAATTAGGAATCTAGGAACTGTCAAACTTTTCCGTATGGTATGATGTAAGACCTACTGTTAGGTTGATTTTCCCTGAACTTATTACATCAGTAATACCAGTATTATTGACATCTACCTAATCTGTGGGAAAAATCTTTACACTTGTGGTTTTCCTACTAATCTTCTATGTTGTGATCTTAAACACTCATTCAACAGTTGGGCTATGGTTAGTTAGTCCATGTGTCACTCTCACCCCTCTTACAATTGGTTCTTACCATTGTATTTATCTTTATAAACTTATAGCTGAAAGATGCCTCCTCGCAAATCTCCCAGGAATAACCCTGCACCTCCACCACCTCCTCCTCCTCAGGTCATCGATACTGCAACACTGAATGCTATAGTAACTACGGAAGTGGCAACTGCCATGGCTCAGTATCACTCTACTGATGCCAGCAGAGGTGGAACCCTTGTTGACTCTATTCCTGCTGGAATCCCTGTGCGCTCGAGAAAGTGCTCATACAAGGATTTCACCAACTGCAAGCCAAGTCCTTCAAGGGAACCGACAGAGTCATTACCCTCTCGCAATGGTTCGAGAAGAATGAATCAGTCTTCGAAAGTTGTTCGTGCCTTGCTGCGACCATAGTCAAATATGCCGCATGCACCTTTGAAGAAAAATCCCTAATGTGGTGGAACGGCCATGTTAAATCAATAACTCTCGTAGTGGCCGATGACATGGGTTGGGAAACCATGAAAGACCTCATGATTGGGGAATACTGCCCGAGGGGCGAGATCCAGAAATTAGAGTAGGAGCGGTGGAGCCTAACCATGAAGGGCTCCAACATAGTCGCATATACCGCCAGATTCAGCGAACTGGTGGCCCACTGCCCCAATATGCTTCCCACTGAAGGGAAAAAGATCGAGAGGTACATATGGGGGCTAGTGCCTCCATATCAGGGAAATGTCCTATCATCAAACCATGCTACCTTCGACAGTGCCAAGAGGCTGGCACAACGACTCATTGACCATGGAGTCAAATCCCCATCAGCGAAAACAACCCTAGCCATCTCGGAACCCTCCAAACCCGCTGGCACTAAGCGGAAGTTCTAGGATGAGAAGAAGAAACAACAAGCTGCCAAAAAGCAACAAATAGTGGCAGTACATACCGCAATAACCCCTGCTGCTGCTACTGCTCCGGTGGGACAGTATGCTGGAATTTTGCCTAAGTGCAACAAATGCAACTACCACCACAATGGCCCCTGCCGTGAAATGCAGTGCTCTAACTGCAACAAGAAAGGACACACAATCCATTTCTATAAATCTCCAGCGAGGCTGATCACCCAAGTCCCCGACTCTGGCGTGATCCAGACCTGCTATGGATGTGGCGAGGCGGGCCACTACAAGAGGGACTGCCACAAAGCAAAGAATGCTGGCGGAGTGGGGAGAGTACTAGCGATAGGCCATGGGGAAGCAGTTCGGTGACTGGTACGTTCCTCCTTGATATCTCCTATGCATGCATTCTGTTCGATAGTGGAGCGGAGCTAAGCTTCGTGAACCATAAATTTGCTCGCATGCTTAAACAACAACCACACACACTTTGAGAACAATTCACAGTAGAAATGGCTAATGGAAAGACAGAAAGCACAAATAGCATATACTTAGGTTGTACCCTAACTCTATATAACCATTCATTTCCAATCGACCTTATGTCGGTCTCGATTAAAAGCTTCGACGTTATCATCGACATGGATTGGTTAAGTCTTCATCACACCGACATCATGTGCTACGAGAAAGCAGTCCGTCTAAACCTCGAGTCTAACGAAACTCTTATCGTCTACGACGACAAACCCGGTGCGAGTCTTCGTATTATATCAAGTATTCAAGCGCAAAAGTATCTACGTAAAGAATACCATGCATTCATTGCTCACGTTGTTGATACAATCCTTGAAACGAAAGAACTAAAGAACATTCCAGTAGTGAGCGACTTTCCCAACATCTTTCCAGAAGTGCTACCAGGATTACCACCGCAACGACAGGTCGAGTTCAGAATCGACTTAGTCCCAAGAGCTACCCCAGTAGCCAAGTCGCCCTACCGATTAGCACCAGCAAAGATGCAGGAACTATCTGGTTAACTTAACGAACTGCTCAACAAGGGCTTTATAAGACCAAGTTTCTCACCTTGGGGAGCAACGGTCTTGTTCGTTAAGAAGAAAGACGGATCATTCTGTATGTGTATCGACTACAGAGAACTCAACAAACTGATGGTAAAAAATCGATACCCTTTGCCACGCATAGACAATCTATTTGACCAACTGCAAGGGGCGAACTACTTTTCCAAAATTGATCTAATATCCGGATATCACCAGTTACGAGTGCTAGAGGGGGATGTTCTGAAGATAGCCTTCCGAACTCGTTGCGGACACTACGATTTCGTAGTGATGCTATTCGGATTGACAAATGCGCCTGCAATTTTCATGGATCTGATGAATAGAGTATGCCGACCTTACTTGGATCAATTCATCATTGTCTTCATCGATGACATCCTGATCTACTCCCGAAGTAAGGAGGAGCATGGCGATCACCTGCGACAAGTTCTAGGAACTTTACGAACGGAGAAGCTCTATGAGAAGTTCTCTAAATGTGAATTTTGGTTCCGAAGAGTCGAATTCTTAGAACACGTGGTAAGCGAAGAAGGAATCCACGTGGACCCATCCAAAATTAAGGCCATTGAGAACTGGTCAGCACCGAAGATGCCTACGGAAATTCGTCAATATCTAGGTTTCGCTGGCTACTACCGTAGGTTCATTCAGAACTTCTCCTGCATAGCGAAACCTCTTACAACACTGACCCAGAAGGGCGTGGCCTTTGACTGGGGAGAGAAGTAGGAGAGAGCATTCTAAATGCTCAAACGAGCTTTGTGCACCGCACCAGAACTATCCCTCCCGGAAGGCATAGAAGACTTCGTAGTCTATTGCGATGCATCGAATCAAGGGCTCGGGTGTGTTCTGATGCAGCGAGATAAGGTCATCGCCTATGCCTCAAGATAGTTGAAGACACATGAGGTCAACTACATGACCCAAGATCTCGAGTTAGGAGCAGTTGTGTTTGCTCTGAAGATCTGGAGACATTACCTCTACGGTACGAAGAGCACTATCTTTACAAACCACAAAAGTCCGCAACATATTTTCGACCAGAAGGAGCTCAACATGAGACAACGACGGTGGGTCGAGCTACTCAGTAACTACGAATGCGAAATTCGTTATCATCCCGGTAAAGCCAATGTAGTAGCTGACGCCCTAAGTCGGAAAGAATATTCTAGTTGTAGAGTCAAATCTTTAACTATGACTATCCATTCAGACTTATCTACACAAATTAAGGCTGCTCAGCTAGACGCTTTGAAGCCTGAAAACATGGAAGGTGAATCCCTGAGAGGAATGGATAAGAACTTAGAGGTTAAGAGTGGTGGAGCTTATTATTTCTTGGACCGTATCTGAACACCGAAGCATGGTGGTTTCTGAGACTTGGTCATGACCGAGGCGCACAACACTTGGTATTCCGTCCATCCAGGTTCAAATAAGATGTATTTGGATCTTAAAAAGTTGTACCGGTGGCCTAACATGAAAGCAGAGATTGCTACCTTCGTAAGTAAATGCCTTACTTGCGCAAAGGTTAAGATCGAGTACTAGAAGCCCTCCGGTTTACTACAACAACCAGAGATTCCAAAATAGAAGTGGGAGCGGATCACTATGGATTTCATAACCAAGTTGCCCAAGACAACGGGTGGACTTGATACCATATGGGTCATCGTTGATAGATTGACCAAGTCTGCACACTTCCTGCCTATCAAAGAAACTGACAAGATGGAGAAGCTTTTGAGAATATATATTAGGGAAATAGTACAACTACATGGTGTTCCTACATCCATTATCTCCGATAGAGATAGTAGGTTCACCTCAAGATTCTGGCAATCGCTACAACATTCCCTAGGAACAAGGCTGGACATGAGCATGGCCTACCATATACAGACCGATGGGCAAAGTGAGAGGAATCCAAACACTGGAAGATATTTTGAGAGCCTGTGTGATCTACTTTGGAAAGGAATGGGATACTCATTTACCCATTGTCGAGTTTTCCTACAATAACAGTTATCACACGAGCATCAAGGCTGCTCCATTCGAAGCCCTCTATGGCCGAAAGTGCAGATCTACTCTGTGCTGGGCCGAAGTGGGTGATACCCAATTAGCTAGGGGGCAAGTTTCTGACAGTACTCTCACAGGCCTAAAAATCATTCGGGAAACGACAGAGAAGATCGTTCAGATCCGTGAACGATTGAAAGCCTCTGGAGACCGATAGAAGAGCTATGCTGATAAGCGAAGGAAACCTTTGGAATTCCAAGCGGGACACTGAGTACTTCTTAAAGTCTCACCCTGGAAGGGCTTAATATGCTTTGGTAAGCGTGGGAAGCTTAATCCAAGATATATAGGGCCCTTTGGGATTCTCGTAAGAATCGACCCTGTAGCTTACAAACTCAATCTACCCGACGAACTTCGTAACGTACATTCTACATTCCAAGTCTCTAACATGAAAAAGTGTCTGTCCGACGAGACTCTTGTTATTCCACTCGACGAGATCGAGATCAACGAGAGCCTCAAGTACGTGGAAGAACCAGTAGAGATCATGGACTGAGAAGTCAAGCTGACGAAGCAAAGCCGTATCCCGATTGTGAAGGTTCGCTAGAACGCCAAGCGAGGACCAGAATTCACTTGGGAGTGTGAGGATCAGATGAAACTAAAATATCCTCATCTTTTTGCTTAGTTATTTGTAACTACTTTATTTGTTTAGACTTTAATTTTGGGATGAAATTCCCTTTAACAGGGGGATGATGTGACAACCCGGAATTGTGATTCAGTCAAACCCTAAAAGTCAGCCACTTCTTATCATAAGTTAATGTCATTATTTCTTATTTTTAAGAAATTTAAAGTTCGTTTGATTATTTTAATTTTATTTTTAAGCGAACGGGTGAAAGAAAGTGCCGTCTCGGGTTTTGAATTTTAAAAACCACAAACACTTCGTGTCTTAGTAGTTCCCGACCAAACTATTATGTTTGGGTCGAAAAATCATCGCAAACACGTAAACTCATGGCTTAAGCATGAGTTTACTCCCCAAGACTAGCCATTTGTGTTTACTCCCCAAAATCCCAAAAGAGTAAACTCCAAAATATCCTTTCAAGTATGATCCTAAAACTTATTCAAGATCTTCAAACTTGTAAGTGTTTTAACCATTTCAAGTTGGTATAACACTTAATCTAGTGTTTGTTCATCTATTCATCCATTCATTTATGTATTTTTTCTAGATTTCCAAAAACACCAAGAACACCAAGAACACACACTCAGTGTTCTAGGACTTTTAGCTCAAATCAAGCTTCCTAATAGTAAGTACTTCCATCCTTGAGTCTTATTAAGCTAGTATTACATATAAACATCAATAAAATAAGCCAAGAACACAAGGTTTGAGGTGTTCACGGTCCAAGAATGTTCTTGGGTCGTAAACACCAAGAATGACACCAAAGTGTGCGTAAGTCTTTATCTAAGCCCTGGTTTGATGTTTAAGCTTTCCTTGACATGTTTAAACCTTCCCTTTATATGTGTAAGCCTTTAAAAACATCAAAGACTACCATTTTTAGGTGTTTACGGTTTGGGGATCTCCCAAAACCGTAAACACCCTAAAGTGTGTTTAAATGGGTCAAAATCCTTCCTTAGGCCTAAGAACTAACCTAGACAATTACTTTGTTGTGTTAAGGACTTGAAAACATGGCAATACCATTTTCCATAAGGGTTTACGGTAGTAAACCCAAAGGGAAATGACCATGGGGCCCTAAACTCCTCCAAGGAGTGTTTTTGTTGCCCTAGTCCCTTCCAAAGGCCAAACCACCAAGTATAAGTGCTTCAAAAGACTTGTAGAACCTCAAGAGTTTACGACCGTAAACGCTTGAGTTTACTGCCGTAAACTCCTTGGGTAAAGGTCATTAAAACCATAAACTCCAAAGGAGTTTACCCTTGAACTCCAAACACCGTAGCTTTGCCCGACAAACACTTGGATGTAATCCCTGTGATCTTTAACACTTGAGACAAAGTGTTATCATGTTCTAGAGTGTCTGGACTTAATTTAGTAGTTATATTTTGGCTAATTAGTTATATATATATATATATATATATATATATATATATATATATATATATATATATATATATATATATATATATATATATATATATATATTCATTATATGATGACTAGGCTCGTGCGTGTGTACAAGTCTTCATTTGTCACCTAGCACCGTACCCGACACTTCAATCCAATCCACTCACTGCAAGTGAGTTCATACCCCTTTAACTAACCTTTGAAATACTTTTAAATGTTTTAAATGCTTTTATGGGGGGGGGGGGGGAATACAAGTTGAATACTTATAGTTATTACATCAATCACATGTGATTAATAACTACAAAACCAATGATTTTACTACTATTTAAACTGTTTTACAAACTTTCTTACTTATCCAATACTTTTACTTAAACATTGGTATACTTATTATAAATTGCATGCACGTATATGTATAGTTATATAAGCAATGTTTAAGCGGCTTAGGAAGGCCGTCCGCCCTATTTCCTTTTCGCGCTTGAGATGTGGTCTGGTGGGATATCGGGTAGCCATTCGAAGGTCGTTTCAATATTAATTATATATCATGTGTACATATATAGTCATAAAAGTTCTTCCATATTCATACGTACCAGTTACATCATTTGTATGTTACCATATGGGTAGCATAGGATAATACTTATACTATTGTTAGAACAATGAGATGTCCAATGGGTCAGTTCATTCATGAGTCATTACTTATTACTATGAGAACATATACAGTACATTACTATGAGAACATATACATTACATTACTGTGAGAACATATACGATGCATTACTATGACAACATATACAACTATACTAGAAGGAGAACATATACAACTATACTAGAAAGAGAACATATACAACGATACTAGAACGAGTAACAATACATTACATATACATGAATACGTTAACAAAATTGAGATCCACCGTATCGGAGCATGCCTTCAATGTCACGGCCCGAGTTGTAGCCAGAGTCTCTTGGAGGGAGAGCATGAGTTTGCGTATAGATCTATATTGGATTGACTATCCTACACCTTACTGCTAGCTACAGCCGGACCTGCAAGTCTGCGGGTGCCAAACGTAATACCTTATTACGACCTACATTTTCGTGTTACCTAGTCGATAGTATGGTAAAATTAATCACATAATACCTTAATATAAATCCGGTTTAAGGTAGTTAGTACAACAGTAGTTCCTATAATACAACACTACAGTACTACATTAATTTACCCTTTACATATATTTAGTGATCATTTCACTTAAACATTAATGTACAAACTATATTTTGGTAATGATAGTTACACTTGGGAAAATTACACACTTTTACAATAAACGAACATACAAACAGTTACGCCTTGGTAGAAGGCTACTTTTAATAGAAAATTTAGGTTTTTCTAAGAGATTCAAACTTTTACAAACACTTACAAACATTCACATACTTTTATCACCAATGCTTACAAACTCATACTTAAAACCACGTTCAAACGTTTTACTACAAACACCGACACTAAAATACTTATGAACTTACCAGCTGAATGTTGACAAACTCTTTTAAAATAACTTGTATTCTCAGGTCATTAGTAGACAGGTACCGAGGCCAGCTTTTGAGAAGATGGAGCGCATTCAAGACTCATCTTATTATTTTGATTTACCTTTTGTTGTCTATAACTCTACTGCAAACGCTTGTATTAAAATTATATATTTAATGCAACGGATGATGTTGTTTGCTTGTTTACTGTTATACTGTGTTGTGATGCTTTACGTGATGTCCTCTGCCCCAGAATGTTTCCGCCGTTCTTGGTTTTAGGGTGTGACACGTATACAATACAAAAGAATACATTTCTACAAAAACTGGTTTTGATTATCACATTACATAAATCTGTTAATGAATAAATTTGTGAGATATTCGTTTCACGTTACTTCCAAGTAGTGCAACAATAGTCCTTTAATTATAACCAAAATCTCTCGTAGGGAGAACGTGATAGTTGTGTATAGATCTATATTGGGTTTGACAAACCCACACCTTAGTTGCATGTAACAGCTAGATCGGTAGGTCTGGGGTGACAAATGCCATTAACATTCTGACGCCTGAAGAATGTTGTATATAAGGCTAATTAAGTCATAATATGGTTATAATAACTCACATGGGGTATTAACAAACATAAGATTTATGAGATTTTTATTTAAACTAACAAGTTTATGCCGATTTAAACTTGCATGATTCAAATTTTAAATGGAAAAATACTAGCATACTATTAGTCTTGGCATTTTAGACTACGATACATTTTAGAGAGAAAATATGGGATTTTTTTTGGAACAAACACTACTTTTACAAGAAAGGATTTCAAAGTTTCATTCTAAAAGGTTATGAACTCATCAACTTAATTGTTGACACTTTTTCAAAACTACTTGTATTCTCAGGGAATCGGTAAAACTAGTAAACAACGATTTTTGAGGATGGAACGCTAAGGCGTCAAACATTGTATTTTTGTCAATATAATGTAATTGATTTAGAAACATGTATACCTATACTATGATGTAAATTTTCAATTATATTTATGTTGGTTGTTTATACTTTGAGCACTATTATACTTGTTGTTATGATACTACACATGAAGTCGTCCACCCCCAGACGTTTCCGCCATCCTTGGTTTTGGGGGTGTGACATATATTCAAAACAAAGCATAAACCACTAAATATAGCCCAACAATCTCACTCTTGGTTTATTGCTTTTTGTCCTCTTCAAGGTTTCTCTACAAGATGAACATCTGCTTGGTCACATGCCCCTGCCCATAACTTCTTGTCTAAAATTGCAGCTACCATTCCAGCGAAAGATTTCGCGGCAGCTTCAAATAGTTCATTCTATACGAAAATCTAAAAGTTTGATAAGGTGTAGATATCATGTTCTCCAAACTTCAAAAAATCTTTGGAATCAACAATATGAAACTGGTTTTTCTTCAGCTTGATCACCACCATTGCAATAGCCTCATCATATACCCAAAATTGTATTGTATCCAAAGTGCCTTCAGGTAAGCGCTTGGGAAGAGGAATCCTTTTAGCTTGATTTATGCGTGGACACATGACATTCACCATTGTTTTGTTTGTTTGTGGATTAATAACACCCTTGGCCTTCTAAGTAAACTATGAAGCAATCTTTAAGTCTTCAAAGTTATTTTTCATTTTAATCTCAAGAAAATTCTTAAAGGACCATGCCATGGTATCATTGGTTGGATTATGAAAGGTGCGTGGATGAGTTCAGAAAGATAAACTTTTGTCCAGGACAAGAAGTCGACTTTCTTCTCATAATATTCAATTCTTCCACTTTTTCGCTTCATGGTCCACATTTTCTTTTCAACATTGTATCCCCACATGATGATGCCAGAACAAGCACCATATTTTTCAGTAAACTTCTTCCCAGTTTCCCCTCAAGAATATTTCAGAGTGATCGCCCGTAACATTTTGATCAGAATTCTTCATCAAGAGCATTTTCCCTTTCAGCTGCTCAACCCTAATTTGCTTTTGTATTCTTTCTTGAGAATAAAGAGGACCATAAGATAAGAATGTATCAAGATTAGCATCTGGAGTAGGTCTTGCAGCTCTATTACTTGAAGATTGTGAAGTTGGAGGTCTTCAAATCCGTGTAATATGAAAAATTCAAGTTCGAATTTCCATATAAACTTCTCCCCCTTTTTATAATCGAATATTGATTATAAAATCTTCAAGGAAAGAGAACGTGCTCTATTTGGAATTTTTCGTGTCAAAAATACCTCTTAACATGTGGCATAAACTTTGTGCTTCAATCTGGAAAACCCAAAAAATATTCAGTTTTTAGCTTCGTTCACAAATGGTCTTTGACAAAATTTCTATAAAAGGGGTAGAAATTGTAAATTTCAAAATTCTACAGTGACCCATTGTGCCAAAAACAACAAAATATGCAAAAATCTCCCCATTTTCCAAAGCTGGGTAAAAAGCATCAATTTGCACAAACTGCAGGGGCCTGAAATGTATTTTCTTCAATTTTCAGCAAAATGAATCCTTTTTCGAATTTGGGTATGACTCATCAAATGTTCGAAACCTTAGGGACTAGTTTTGAAAGTTAAGCCTTTTATTCTCCAAACATAGGAAACATTTGCCAATCATACGAAGGGTTTTAAAATTTGTCAAACAGTCGAAACTATAAGGGCCATATTCGAAACTTTTGTCACATATCTTCATCCTTCGTACAAAAATTTGGAAAGGTGTTAAGCTAACGAAATTTCAGGGGCCATTTATGAAAGATTTGTGTTTCTTCCCGAATTTGTTACACAGGGACGAAGACTTGAACCAGTTAAAGTACGAAGACTTTTTCTCTCTCCCCTTTGTACACAATCAACATTACCCTTCGAATGATTCTTGTTAACCCTTGGAACAAATTCATTCTTTTCCAAACACCCTTTGATCAATAACCATGACCATTACCCTTCGTACATCAACTCCATTCAAACATCAAACCCATCTGTTCTTTTGACCATCAAAACTTTGTATTATAGAACTATCGATATTGAACCAATATATCCAATTGCAAAAGTGATTTCCATCGCTAAGATAATGAAACCGAAAAAAAAAATTGTTCATGCGTGGATTTCAATTAATCATCAAAGCTATTTGATCCCTTCAAATATGTTCATCATCTTGATAATTCGACAACTAATCCTTTGGAATCGGAATAAGCGAACCCCAAAATCAGTCATCACATAAGATCAATTCCTTCATAAAATAAACTTTGTTACTGAACCATACAAACCCATCAACATCATATCTTTGGTTATCAAGAACAAGATCCATCCAACTTCAAAATTAAATCCCAGATTGAACTTGATTTCGAAACACACAACCTCAAAAAATCCTGTATCTATCGATTTCATCAAACGATTCACCAATTCATCACTTGAATTCCAACTTTTTCACAGTTTGACTTTTTAAAATCAATGAACCATAAACATGAAATTGACAATTCTAAGGTCCAATTTCAGATCAAAAGATGTTCCATTAGCTGTTCTTCATCAAATCCATGTTATTCTTGACCATATTCATCGAAATCAAAATACCAATTTCGGATTTCTGCACATTAACTTGATCATAATCAATTTTGTGACTGAACACAACACATAGAATTGATTCACAAGTTTATAATCACAAACAAACTGAAATCGATTAACAAAATCATTTAATAAAAAATAAAACAAAACACAAGAGTTCGTAGATTAAACTGAGAATCAAGATCATTAGTAGATTACAACCCTTATATGCATAGGACGAAAAGAGATGAACAGTGAATCATATGTTTCTACCCGATTTAACGAATTTTTGGGCTCCTTGAATTCAGATATTGGACCGAAAAGACCTATGGGCTCAATTCATGAATAATAACCATTTCAAAATTGGATATGATGAAATATGGGCTTAATAATGGATGAACAACATCAGATTAATTTCATCGGATCTTAAATGTGAGATTGGAATGGGTTTTGAAAAAAAAAATATTATTGGATCATCAATGGGTTTTTTCAAGAAAATTTTGATCCAACGAATCAAACGATCACAAATCCAAAACGCAACGCACGATTTAACAAAATTAAGAGAGATCATAGAGAGAGACTCACCAAAAATTGCTCCAATTGTAACAAATGTTGCCAAACCAAGAATCGTTCTTCAAAAATCACTTTGATCATTGATGACCCGCTCTGATACCAATTGTAGAGGTGTGCTTGAGAGATGTAGTACATAGTGATTAGTGAGTGAGATATTTATAAAGTTCTAGACAAGATCCTTTTTTTGTACTCATTTACTATGATAGAATACATCTTTTAGCACCCAAATCACCATGTTCAATTGTGCAAACTTAATTCCGCATGCGAAACCATGTTCTTATGTCACCACAGCGGGACCTGAACTAGAAGTAGTGATCTTTTCTCCTTCAGCACTCAAGGGTTAAAATTCATCACCAAACTACTAAAATAGACACTATTTCAAATCCAATAATAGAGCAGTTAGACCACCAAGATTCGGTTTCAGCTCTGAGATCTTTGTATATTTATCAGAGTTCTCTTTCTCAAGCTCGTTGATTCGAATATCCTGCTTTCAAATTATCAAATATTTTTCAGCAAAGTTTTATTCTAGGTCAAAGACTATGTTTTGAAGTAGAGCGACATCAACAAATTCAGATTCAGGAAACTTGCTTTTGCCTTTGGAGACGTCCAGCATAGGTGTTTCAAATGAGCTTCCTGAAGCTTGAGCTCCCTCTGAAGGTATGACTTCTTCTTCAACAGTTAGGATTGGAAAATCCTGATCCATATAAATGGGCTCAGTGACCGGGCTTGGTATTTCTTGAATCGTTAGAAAGGAATCAGTGAATGTGCTTTGTATTTTTTAATCCATAGAACTAGGCTCAATCTGTGTAGATATCTTTTGAATTTGGTCCGTGATAAACACTCCCGACCTTGGATCTTTTCTATTTTGCTTCCTTGGGAGTAAAGTGTAGGCTGAGTCATCTGGATCACTTTTAGATGGAGGTTCAATAGCGACAGGAACTATTTGGGGAAGCTTCTTTGCAGTTCACTGAAGTTCTGCTATGAGAGCATCCATCTGTTCAGGTGTCAGAATGGAAGACTGTACTGTTGTGTCACATTCCCTTTCAGTCACAACCAGTGGTCTAATAACTGCATCCTTCTTTGGCTTTGAGATACTTTGCTGAATAAAGTCTTCAAAATCATTTTCTGTCAATTCTTTTCTTGATCCTCTTGATCTTCTTCATCATCAAACAATTCAATCTCTTCAAAGGCAAATTGAAACTTTGGTTTGGGTGCCACGTGTTCATTGGCAACCTCAACATTTATTGAACTAACTCCTTTAATTCTTGATAAGAAACTTTGGTAGACTTTCTTGATTGCTTCACGAGTCTAAAAGAGTTGGGACCCAAGGCTTTAAAATCCAATGTATCAAGCGTCCTTTCAAGTTGGGGATATTTTTCATTAAAAGTCATTTGAAGGAACCTGTGGTACATCAAAAATAGGCCCTTTTTCTTTCCCTAGAGGTTGATCTTCATTTCTTCGAAGACAAACTTTTGGTACCCATTTGTAGTTAGGTTTAACCATTTTCTTGTTAAATCGGATGGATGCTTCAACACTTGTTTTGGAGCTTAAGACCGATCGCCGAGATGACTGCGACCTTACCAATCTTGGTTTGACTGAACCATTTCTCAAATCAGATCTCTTGTTAGACAGGATCTTTTTGTTCTTGAGAGTCTGATTTTTGGTATTGGCAGTATTCCAGTTACTATCACATGATCTCGAGGAGTTTCTCTTGAAAGATCTTCATCGCAATACGTTCTGCCTAACTTGGGCATAATAGGGAACATATGCACGATTTGGACAATTTCTGGCAATATGACCAGGAATTCCACAGTTAAAGTAGATTTGTCTCTTAAAAGGAATACATTTAGAACTAGGCCCTTGTCCAACTGAATTTCCACAAGTACAAGCACATTTAACAAACTGTTTCACAACTTTATGTGGCTTAACATTGTTAGTAGCGTTATCACAAGCTTGTGAAGCAACAGAAGACAAATTGCTAGTTTTTGAAGAGTTCTCATTAAAACTACAATTACCTTTGTTTTTCTTGCACCCGTCTTACACTGTTACTTTCTCTGCATATGAAGTAGAAACATTAGTATCATTTACCTCAATATTCTCAGTGTTTTCAGATTATTCACTCTTAATTGAAACAGTTACAATAGGCTGACCATGTTGAACAAATTTTCTTGTCTCTATGGTTTCAGAAGCCGAAGGATAGTTATCATTGAAAGGAGGTGGTACACTGTGATACCCCAGAGCCTCTTTCTGGTTATCCTTCCACTTTAACTATTTTTCAATCATAGACTCAACTATCTCACTTGACACATCAAATTTCTTTAATTAAATTAAGCATCTTTAAATTTAGCTTTTAACACATCATGTTCGGCAGTTAAGTTTGCAATTTTCTCTTTGTCAAAACGACAGTGAACACATTTGGTGCTATATTATTCTTTAATCCTACTTAAGTCTTTAGTTTGTGCTTCTAGTATTTCTCTAAGTGGTTTTTTAACTTTCTTAATCTCATAAATTTCATTTTTAAGGTCAAAAACCTCTTTAACTAGTAATTAATTTTGTTCACGGTATTTATTTATTGTATCTTCACAGGACTAAGAGCATGAGGTTTCACTGATCTCCTTGGTGATTAAACTATTGTAAGAGCTCATTATTTACCAATGGTAAAATTTTGATTGTGCAATTCGATTTTGACCGAAAACCAAGATAAAAGCCCTTTGACAGAAAACCTTGAAAGTCAACCAGTTTTACCGAGATATCTAAAAGTCACTTGTTTGACCGAAAATAGTTGACCAAGAATGATATATGTTAGCCGAGAACTCTTCCAATTCGCTAACCTAATATCTTGTTACCAAGAACGTTATTCAGCGGCCGGGCACACTAAAACCTAACCAAATTCAAGGTTTTGATCATGTTTCCTTATCCAATGAATCTTAAATTTGGTAATTTACCAAAAATGATGTCTAACGCAATATCCTCCAAAATTAGTGAAGAACACTAAGAAAAAATAATGAACACAATGAACATCAACATGATGAACAGCAAAATCATTTTTCCAAAAACAACCAAAAACACCAAAAAAAATTATTGTTTCGGAAGCGATTGATACAAAAACGGCCTTAAGTTGGTTTTAAGGCTCTGATACCACTTTTAAGTCTCTAAACTCAGATATACAAAGTATCAATGCAATCATTTGATTTAATGCGGAATCTTAATCAAACAATGATACAAGACAATCAATTAGATATATCAAGAACACGTTTCGATAATATGAATGCACAGAATTCTATTGAATAATTGTCAAGTACACTCAATGACACTTCATCTGTGAATCTCTAGTATTCATCAAAAATGCATTGCCCTTGAACGGCTATACACCGACCATATATATACTAAACCGATAACCTAAATCCCATACAAAATAAGCCCACTGAAATCACTAGGTGATTTCGGTCTAAAACCGAGAACAACATAATATATTCAAAACACAACATAAACCACTAAATATATCCTAAAAATTATAAAAATGTATGTCATGATTGGTCACTAGTAGTATATTTATTGGTATTTTTTTTGTCTTAGTATCATGTTCAATTCATAACAGGTTAGCAGGAAATGGAAGAAGAGAAAGAGGGGAGAGGTTGAAATTGTGAATTAATAGAGTCAACAATCAAGCTAAAGGAGAAAGCTTTCAATGAAATTGTTGAGATAAAAACTTGAGAAACACACTTGAACAAACGTTAGAACAAATTATAATGCGGAATAATTTTAACTCAAAGGTTCATAAAGCTCAATAATAATAATAATAAGTTAGAGTTAGAGAGTTAGATAATTAAATGCAGAAATATAAGGAAATATAAATGACAACAAGTATTATATCAAGTAAACACTTACGCTGATTCGTAACAAGGATTGCAATTAAGCCAAGTTAGTAAGTGTGATCAGCTTAACGTGATTAAGTCAAGAATGACTTGCTCTGAGGAGAGATTATGATATTAAGAGATTCTAGTTCAACAAAATCTTAAGAGTAAGAAGGTAATGAGAGATAAGATATAAGATGAAAGAGAGATGTGTATTGCAAATTGAAGTGGGAGGCTTTATTTATAGAGCTTCATAGACATTACAAGAAAATAAATAAAGACAAAGAAGTGTCCATGCTAGGTACATTGGACAATGCAAGGTAAAGACATAAGTTAAAAGAAAACACTAAGACTTTGTTGAGCTTTAACAAAGTCTTTCTAGTCGCGGAGGACAATACAAGGTAAAGACATACTTCTTGCTTTAACAATTTCCCCTAAGTGACCTCTTTAACCTTTTCACTTGTTGAGCTTCAAAAACTTTATTAGCAACCACCAAAATTTTCTAACTTCTCCCAGCCATTTGATCCTTTGAGTGATCTCGAACTTGACTTTGTTTGTTGAGTGCTTGGATCTCTACACAGAATTCAGAGTGACTTCGAGTTACCTTCGGGTCAGGCGGTGCACGGAAGTGATGGGAACAATACACTTGACATCACTATTTACTCTTTTGAACACAAATCCCAGTTCTGGGAAGTTGGTTGCACCATGGAATGTTCTTGATAACCTTTAGTATAGTCTGGTGTGGGATCAAGGGGAGGAAGGTTGAACTTCTGAGCTAGTGTTGGATGAATGTCAACATCTATTTTAGCAAAATCGCATACTGCACACTGCAGGTAATTGCAAGCTTTCTCATAAGCTATCTTCATTTTGGAGTGTTTCTCGGATTTGAGTTTGAACACCCTTGCGATCAAGAAAACCTCTTCTGAATTCATACATGGAGAGTCAACTTGAGTTCAGATGTAATCACAACCTCTTCTTGCTAACGTGTATTGGATGAACTCAGGTTTCATGAATTTGTAGAGCTTGTAGTTCTTGACTCCAGAAGGCCTATCACTTGACCATATATCCTCGAATTTGGATCCATGATTTCCATGGAACTTGTTGAGACGTTCAAACTCTAGAGGCAACCTTTGATCATTAGAGACGCTTAGGTCAAATGGGTCAAAAACTGTGAAAAACATGGCATTGGGAAAATGGAACGTCCTAGTAACCATCTTCCAGAGGCTCAGCATATGTCAGCATTGGCCTGTAGTCATCATCTTGGAGCCTGTGGGTTGGATTGACCCATGAGTTGATAAGAGTTTCATCCATGGTAGTGTCGAACCCATGGTCTCTCCATATTTGCTCTGCGAACTTGGCTGCCTTCCAGTCAATCTTTCTTTGTTTTGTTGCGGGGGAAGTCATATGAGTGTTTTGATGACATGGTTGGTGCCAAGTTTTTGAATTGAGGTGGGTTTTTTTTGGCAAGGAGGAGATTCATGTCGCTCAATTTGAATTTGTAGAGGAGATTGTGGAGGAGAAGACATCAGAGTGGAAGGTTTATCTTGACCCGTAGATAAAATTGGAGATTGATGAGCTTCTTGGGTTGTAGTTGGTCGTTCTGGGGTGAAGTGAGATGGACCGAAATCTTGAATTACCCAAGATTAATGGAGCTACGGATTAGAGTGCTCACCTCCCCCTTTTAAGGAACTAACCTGTTGTTCCTCAAACTATTGATGAAGTCCATCAATCTTTGTGAAAACATTGTTAAATTGAGACTTAAGAAGATCAAAAAGTTTCTAATTGTTAGGGATCTGCATCTGGAACAGCAATTGATGGATGTCTTTTGTGAGATTGAGGATCTCCTGACCATGAAAGCTTGTGGTTAGGGAGCATCGGAGAGGGTTGATCGTTGACTGAAGCACATAGATGGTGGATTCGTAAGCGTTGTGAGTTTCATCAACAAGCTTCTTGGAATGAATAACTTGATCAACAATCGAAGATTGAAGTTTGGTTTTGATTGCGGTGGCCTCTTGGATAAGTCTTTTAGTAGTAGCTATGAACTCTTTGTGGTTTGATGTTCTGTTGTTGTCGAGGGCATGGATACCCATTTCAACTTTGAGCGATACCCGTTCAACAACCAGGCATTCCCTTGTCTCTAATCTTTCAACCGGTTCCGCAATTGAATGTGGCCCAACAACATCGGTTTGTTGCGATATGGTCATTGTGGCCAATATCATGTCAACTTTCTCCTGGAGACTTAGAAACTCTTTTCGCGTGACAACAAGTTTTGTCGTCTTCTTCTTCTCCTTTGGTTTGGAAGTTGAGTGCTGAGAACTGCTTGAATCTTCTTCATCAAACACCATAATGAAGTCATATGAACCCGTTGGTTGATTGACTTCAGTCATATCTAGATCATCTAGACCAAAAGTTGGTCCGGAGCTGACATCCATTGATATAACATCTTTGTTGGATGCATGAATTTTGGCTGTTGGAGTAGGCTTTGAAGGATGTGCACCACTTTGAAGAGCTTGTGATTTCTGGATGGTTTTGGCCATTGAGGTTATCCATTCTTGAACTTTAATGATGGTGGCTAAGGTGTTTGCATTGTTGATTGTATCCGCCTAGTACTTGGCAACTGTCTGAATTTCCAGCTCAGTTAACTGCTGCTGTTTGGTTTGTTGATCTTTATGGGCCTGAAATGCCCTTCTGAAAGCTTCATACTTTTTGACTTCAGATTCAGCTTGTGGTTGAGACTGAAACCATGTGTCATCTGAATTGTATCCGTTAAATCCTTTTTGTCGCACCGGGGTGTCCCCCGAGTTCATGGATCCTTGCACGTTTATGCTCACCATCCCTAAACCATCTGATTGTAAGGTAAGCATCATAGGATTTCCCGAGATTTCTAGGTCTCCTTGACCCGTAGTCAAGTGTGGCCTCGGCTCATTTATGGCTAGGGCTGAAGAAGTGCCCTTCATTTGGGAATTTGTATCAATTGTTTGGATTACAGAATCAAGTATGGAGCGTAACTCTTGTTCCTCAAAAAAATGGAAATGAGAAGCCCTTGAGACCTTAGGGAGTTTATAACCAACTAGATCCTCATGGGATTCAATTGGGGTTGTGTCTCCATGATCAGATGAAATAGATACACTTACTATGTCTGAGTGGCTGGAGAGGGTTGAAGCGAATAGGTCTGCGGGGACCCCAAGGACTACTAGAGTCTTTTAAGAGACTTTGGTATCAGTTCGATTGCGCATTTGGCTAGGACTTGGGTTTTTTTTGTGTCTTTTAAGAGCAATGATTTGACCCGGAGGGTGTTCTTTTGTCCATACATGTAAACAAGATTTTTGTTGATCAACAGCTGCGGTGGAATGGATGTCAACAATGTCAAAGGATTCTACGGTGGGAGAAGGCAGTTCCCCCTTGACTTGTGAGCAGCCGGCATAAGTGTCTTGGATATTAACTGAAGGAGTAGGATCATAATGAGGCTCCCCCTAAATTGCGGATGGGAGTTCCTCTTGAACCGAGGATGGTTCCCCTTGGGGTAAAGAATGCGTGATAACCCAATGATCAATCATTGTGTCAATGTTTTCTTCTTCATTCGAGTCAGAGGAAGCATTTAATGGGTTGGAGCCTTTGCGGATGGAAACGGGAGCTACGTCTTCAAGTACTTGAACGTCGATGGTTGTCGTAAAAGCCAGGGTATTGCTTCACCCTCAATCAACGAGGTGGAAGTTCCTTGAGACAAATCATCAGAGATGGAAGGTCTAGAAACTTCTACATGTTGTTGTTGAGCTTCCGAAGACATAAGAATTTCGGACAGTTGAGCAGTCTCTATAAGGTCAAAGAGGTCATCATAGTTAACTTCAACTATGTTGAGAGGACCCAAAGAGGCTGGGATATCACTTTCCAGGTTTGCTTTCGTTTCACTCGAAGGAGCAGTGTTGCGGACATAATAGTCATCGAATTTGACATTGAAACTTTCAACTATTAGCCGCGTGCATTTAATAAGGACTCTGTATGCCACCTTTTTTTGTTGAGTAGCCAAGGAATATGCCTTTGTCTAAATTTGGTGTAAATTTGTTAAGATGATAATTGTTGTTGATCACAAAGCATCTGCACCCGAATATGTGAAAGAATCGAACATTTGGCTTTCTATTGTTGAGGCCTTCATAAGGTGTTTTGTTGAGATGCTTGCAGACAATGCGTCTGTTTTGTACAAAGCATTTCGTTGCCACTACTTCGGCCAAGAGGTATAGAGGAAGGTTTGCAAAATTTAACATAGATCTGGCTGCTTCTACCAGAGTATGGTTCCTTCGCTATACTACTTCGTTTTGCTGCAGTGTATAGGGAGTAGAGAAGTTGTGACTGATGCCTTTGGAAACCAAAAAATTATCCAAGACATGATTGGTGAACTTGGTTCCGTTGTCACTTCAGATTCTGCGAACATGTAGCTTGATTTGGAGTTTAATTTCTTTTATGGAGTTTATAAGAATCTGCAGTGTTTCAGACTTGAGTATCAAGAAAAAGACCCATGTGAAACGAGTGAAGTCATCAACTATAACCAGTATGTAATTTTTGTGATGAAGACTGGATACGATAGATTGGCCGCAGAGATCAATATGCAACAACTCTAGAGGTTCATAAATTGATGAATCAATAACTAGTGGGTGATTTCCCTTTGATTGTTTTCTACACTCACAAGCAGGGCAGAGTGTTGTGTTGCTGTACATCGGAATTGGGAATCCTCAGATGAGTTCTTTAGTGAAAAGGTTGCTGATGTACCAAAAGTTCAGATGAGCCAGCTTGCGATGTCACGACCAGCTAACTTCGGATACATCTTTGACAAAAAAACATAAATGTGGTTTCCCAACGATCAATGAGATAGCCAAAGGACACATGGTCCCTTCGGAGTTGGATTTGATCAAGCAGGTGCTTCTATTTCTTGTCATGATATAGTAGAACTCATTATCAAACTCAACCCGATGACCTGCTTTGCATAGTTGGCTTACACTGATGAGATTATGCTTGAGACCTTCTACGTAAGCAACCTTCTATATAGAGAAGTTCCCTATTGTTAACACACCATAACCTTGGATGATACCATTGGATTTGTTTCCAAATGTTACATGTCCTCCATTACCGATAGGCATGAAATCTTGAAGGTAATCTAACCTTCCAGTCAAGGAGCAGGCACTATCAATCAGCCACTCCTCTTCTTGTTCCTCCTTGCACAAAGCATGAAAATTACACGGTTAGTTTGGGCACCCAAACAAGTTTGGAGCCCGGGGTTACAAATGAAATTTTCTTAGATTCATGAGAAGAGATTACATGGACAAATTTCATATCAAATTTTAGACCTAGACCCGGATGTTTTGAGATTTTTTGAGGATTACAAGGTTTTTTGAAGTTACGAGGTTTTGGAGGAATACGAGGTCCTGGTGTATTTTGGACTTGATTTGGTCTTTTATGATGATAAAATCCAAAGGTAAGATTCTTTTCATTTAGCCATACACTGCACCTGGTCAGCGATCAAGAGGGTGTGGTGTGAGGCTTGTGACCAGTCCAAAAATGAGATTTGACAGGGTTGCCATTGGTTATTGAAAAAGTTTGGGCAGTAGATTTCCTCCTAGGTTTAGATCTTTTGTCAGTATTTGATTTCTTCGAAGGTTTTGTTTGTTTGTCAAATTTACGTGACGTTGGAAGTGTGGGAGTTGGAAAAATTCCTTTACACTTTGGGTCATCTGAAGGATAGTTTTGAAAGCAATATCTATGAAAAGATTTGTCACTCTTTTGTAAATTTTCAGAAGATTTTGAAAAAGCTTTAGGAACTGTACATTCCTTTTTGTCTGTTTTCTCGATTGGAGCGTGTTTTGAAATCTGATCATATTTTTTAGAACCCTTTTGTTTAGAAATTATGGTTTTGTTTTTTTGAAAAACTTTCTTGCTTTTTCCCACGAGTTTTGAGTTCCTCTTTGAACACTTGGTTTGCCTGTGTTTTTGGGGAACCGTAGTCATTGAGGTTGAACGGTAGTTTCCTTGAAAATTTTGACTCCTTTTGAAAATGAGGACTTGAGTCATTTGAGCTGGAAGAAATAGGACTTTGAGAGCATTGACCATATTCAAAATTATCTTTGGGGAATTCTTTAAGAATTGGTTGAATGGTCACAATAATTTTGACTTCAGCCTTTGGTAGAGAAGATTGAACTACCACAGAGTAGGTCAGAGATGGTTTTTTGGTGGGAGACATTATGGATGGTAATTTTAGGTCGAGACTATAGTTAGAAGAACTGCGGTTAGAGGAAAAGGTTGGACAACGTACCAGGGTTTCAAGTCCTTCTACAATGATTTCCTCATCGACAATTGATGAGGCATGAGAGTTGGGATAAATTGTGCCAATGAATTGAATTTGATCACATGGGTGATCCGAAGTTTCAGGAAAAATTTCCTCGATGACACAATTATTACTCAGGTTGTGAAGTCTACCGATGTGGGCTATAATGTCTTTGGGAAAAGTCTTGTCATTAATAGGAAAGTGAAACTCTCGGCCAGGAGGGACATATAGATGGTCCTTGTTAAACTGGGGTGATGATTCCTTTGCGGTGGAGTACCCATTGGACCATCCCCAATTGTACGTATTGTCAATGGTTCCATTATTTACAAGATTTTCAATGGCGTCGCTTTCATTAAAAAAAATTTCAATTAACAAGTTTAAACATACAATTTCTTTTTGTGCTAAATCCCTCTGATCTAATGCTAAACCTAACTGGGTTTCACATAAAATTTTTGCATCCTTCTCTAATCCTAAGTCTATTTCTAACATGGCCACTTTGAGTCTTTTGTCTTCTAGACGTCCTCTTACATGGAACATTTTCTGGGACATTATATTCTTCTCATCTAGGGCGCCTTATTGTAGTCTGAAAGGATGGCAACACGTGTATCATTAAGGTTGTCAAGGAATGGTTGTTAATCATGCATGCTGTAATTAAGAGTTTGCATCATAAGTTTTACCTATTTGACTATGCTCAGAGTTCCGTCGTTGGCCATATAGCAATAGTTTTTTTTCGAGCTTGGTCGATCCATCTTTGTCCACAATAGCTAGCATGCAAATCTTTCCTTGATTTTGATGTTGAAGTCTTCATCGTCATCACCCGAAGACCATACTTGATCTCTTTTTACCTGGGCAACATATGTCCTTCCCTTTTCTTTTTCATCCATATCCAATGCAATTCGTAGATAGAAGGCTTTGTCCTTCACAACATTTTCTCTACAATCCTTAGCAAAATGATTCTCTTTTTTGCACTTATGATATATGACAACATCTTCTTTAACATCGGTCGAGCGACCGGAGTCAGTTGGCTTAGCAGGTTGCGGTACCTCCTTGGCTTGATGTTATTTAATAGGTTGTGAATATTGATGAGGGTGTTTTGGGTATCGAGGGTGATTTTTTTGAGGGTTAAAGTTTTGGTTAAAGGGAGGTTTAGTGAACTGCTGATTTTTGCGAAAGGAGGTTGGAGGTAATCGATTGAACTGCTGACTAACAAGAGCAATAGCATTATGAAATTCCTCTTCATCATCATACTCGGTGTCAGCTTCGTAAGGCTGCAGTGAGTTTTCAAAGGAGACAGTAGGATTGAGGAGTTATGTTTTGTGGGGTCTGGGCCATGAGAGCTAGTGGCCCTCCGAAGTCAGCAGAATCTTTGAGCACGGTTGATTCTTGTGCTTGGAGCTCTCCATATAGCTTGAAGAGAGATAGAGAGAGAGAGAGAGAGAGAGAGAGAGAGTGAATCTTCCTATCACCTTGGACTATCATCTTTGCTGTAGTCCAATGTTTTCCTAAACAGTTGAGAAATTGAATATTGGTTTCATGGTTACTGCGAACAGTGCCAACGTTTGATGGTTTGGTAACAATGTGGTTGAATCTTTTGAAAGAGTCCTCAAGGCTTTCACCCGCATGAGCTTTGATATTATTAAACTTGTTGAGTGTGGTGGTAAGCTTCTTATCTTATGCCTGCTCAGAGCCTTCATACAGGTTCTTGAGAACATCCCAGATCTCTTTTGCAGAATTGCAATTGATGATAATATCGAAGTTGTCAGGAGTAACTCTGTAGGATATTTCATAAAAGGCAATTCCATCATTTTCCATGTTATCAAAGTTGTTAGAAGGCTTTCTTAAAATCAAAATTCTTGTTCAAAAAGCAACCACTTTGGCTTTGATACCAATTATTGAGAGAAAAAATTGAGAAACACACTTGAACAAGCGTTAGAACAAGTTATAATGCAAAATAAGCTTAACTAAAAGGATCATAAAGCTAAATAATAATAATAAGTTAGAGTTAGAAAGTTAGATAATTAGATGCGGAAATATAAATGACAACAAGTATTATATCAAGTAAACACTTAAGCTGATTCGTAACATGGATTACAATGAAACCAAGTTAGTAAGTGTGATCAACTTAATGTGATTAAGTCAAGAATGACTTGCTTCGAGGAGAAATTATGATCTTAAGAGATTCTAGTTCAACAAGATTTTAAGAGTAAGAAGGTAGTGAGAGATAAGATGTAAGATGAAAGAGAGATGTGTATGGCAAACTGAATCAGGAGGCTCTTTTTATAGAGCTTCGTATACATTACAGGGAAATAAACAAAGACAAAGACGTTTCAATGCAAGGTACACTGGACAATACAAGGTAAAGACATAAGTTAAAAGAAAACACTAAGTCTTTGTTTTGCTGGACATGACATATTTGCTTCTAGTTGAGGTAGCAACAACATTGCGGTAGAGTGGAGACTTCGGGTGGAGGTTCAAGAGGGTCACATCTTGCTTTAATAGAAATATATAAGTGTGACATGCAATAAATGTTATAGCTAGGGGGATAATTCCAACAAGTGTAAAGGGAAACATGGGTCACATAAGCAAGCTAGGTAGAGGATCAGGAGTACAAAGAGGAAATGGAGATGCAATTATAGTTGGAAGAATGGTTTTAAAGTTGTATCTTAGGGAAAGGGTTGGTGAACAATGTTTATGTTTATGTGCTGGCAATTTTCTTCAACAATTAGGTACTTTTTGTGTTTTTTTTGTCAAAAGGTAGTACAATTTTCGATTTGTTATGGTTTTCGGTTGTTATGGATTAAGACAATGGCACATGGTGCAATTTTGGTTAATGTCTAAACAAAACTTCTTGATTTAGTTTTATTATGTTCTAATTTGTCAGAACTAGTAATTGATATTTTGTATCTTTTTGGACCATTATAATCTATTACTTGTTGATTGAATAAAGTTACTATAAGAATAAACATCACCAGATGTCAATTGCAATTTCACAAAAAAAAAAAAAAAAAAAGAATCAAACATTACATAATTTTTCAAAAAAAAAAAAAAAAAATTCAAACAATTTGCAATTTGTCATCACAATATCATCCCTTTTTGTAACCTTTCCAACTAATACGATAATTACATGGAGTAATATGATTTTGTATTGTTCACCATGTGAACCTTAATCCAAATTTGTGGTCACAAAATCATCACCTAATCACTCTTAAGAGTAACGTGTAGTAGAAGATCACATAAACAACACGAGAAAAATTTCAACCTCACATTACTACTTTATTAATATATAAATGTGTCATCCCTAAAGAGAGTTTCATTACATTAACGCACTACCATTACAACTTCATGGTTTAAAACATCCTAAAGTACAGTTACATATTCATCCTAAAAGAACCCTAAACACACCAAACACTAGCCAACCACAACTAAACCAAAAATTATAGAAAATCCCTAGATAAAATAGAGTGTGATTTTCTATATACTCATAGCCTTCAGTGCTTGTTCAAGACTGTTCTTGGACGTCAACAACCCTAAAATAATGTCAACATGCCCATGGCATATTAGGGGATCAACCTAGCCCTAGGTGAAATAATGTTGCATCATATCTATTTCATATATGACCTTTTGATAAAAATATTTATTTATAATTTTAAAACATGATGTTGTTTAAAAACTATTCCTAGGGAGTTTATTAACTTGTTTTTGAAATGGGAATTGATGAGCACATAACCACTTTTTGTGAGGCACAACAACTTATGTTTTACACAGGATTGTAAAATATACAAACTGTAGAATAGTTTAAAATATACAATAGTTTTTAGGGATATATACAGTAAAGTCCCGATATTTTTATCCAATTGACACGAAAGTCCCAAACTAATTTTTTTGACATAAAAGCCCGAATTACCGACATTTATTGACCCGATTGACCTTTTTTGCTGGTAACTCATTTAATAGCCGGTAATCGAGTTGATGTGGCTACTAACGCTTACTTGGAAGATGACGAGGACATCATTAAATGAAGAAGGGTTAATCAAGCTTGAAAAACCTCTCTTTCTACTGCGACAATTCTAGGGTCTTTATTGTGAGGGAGATACGAATTCGATTCCAATGGAGATACAAGTTGGAGCCTTGAAGATGGTGTTGGATTATTGTCTAAGTCCATAACTATTTTAGTATGTACTTGACCCGATGGTGCATGGTCCTTTTCGGTTGCCTTCACCAAAGCAACTTGATAGGATGAATTATGGAGAGAAAGGATTAAATATGATTTATTAATATATTATGAGAATAGTATATTAGAGGAGAAATCATATTGTTTAATTAATATTAGTCAATAATTAATTGTAATTAGTTTTGTAACTAAAAGAGATTAATTAAACTTAAGGGACTGGAATTGTAATTATAAGATATTTGCAATTTGGGCTATGGATTGCCTTATATTAAGGAGTGGAAGAATTCTATGGGAAAGGCCATGAGGAAATCATCCAAGGCCTTAAGGAAAGGAATCTATGGGTTGCTTAGGGCTTAAGCATCCAAAGTAGGGTTTCCTTGTTAGATAACCCTAATAGCCTAACTATATATATGCATCCCTTATGACCTAAAAACATGGCTAAGCATCCTTCTAGGGTTTCACACGTTTTTGGGTAGCCTCCATCCTCTCTCCTCTTCATCCTCTTGCTCTTGGTGTTTGTGAACCATTAGAGGAGTGACATTTGTGACTCTAAGCTTTCTAAAGTCAATACAAGGATGAATTGAGATTGTTATTGCTACATAACAATCAACGTATGATCTTAAACCTATTCTCATGTTAATATGATTACTTGAATGCTAGAATTAGGGTTTATAGTCTTAGATAACTTGCATGTACAATAGAGAAACCTAGATCCAAGCATTAGGGTTTGTATGAGCACATAGGATGTTCTTATGACAAAAACCCATTAGTGGTATCAGAGCCTAGATTGGTTTCTATTGTATTGATGCCTTGTATGTTGAAAAAATTCGTTTTTTTGTGGTTCTGCTTGCTGAACTCACCGAGTCCATAGATGAACTCGCCGAGTCCATGCTTGACTCGACGAGTCAGTTGGTCAGAATGAGGGAAAACCGGGATTTCTTGCTGTTTTTACTTGATGATACTTGCCTTATCATGTTAGATCAATATTAATCCGTTTTATATATATATATATATATATATATATATATATATATATATATATATATATATATATATATATATATATATATATGAGTATATTCTTGATCTAATTGAAGATATTTATCAATTAATAAAATATTTGTTTCCTTATGTGATAATTGATTCATTATTTTGATTAAATTGGTAAATTGTTTTGCAAGAAATCGTTAAATAAATAAAATCTGGATAATTATGTAATTAAATGTTAATTTAGATTATTTGTTATTTGATCCTTGTGTTATAAAAAGTTTCATATTTTCCCCTTTAGGTTTTATAGTTTAAATTTGAACTCAAAAGTTTTGTTGTTTTGAAATTTAAATAGTTAAAACCCTCATGTTTTGAAAAAGGTTTCAAAACTTGCCCTCAAGTTTTGGAATTTAAATTTTGATTAAAAGTTTAATTTTGATGTATATTTAAATTCTAACCCTAATGTTTTGAAATGTTTCAAAACTTGCCCTCAAGTTTTGGAATTTAAAAGTTAGTTAAAAGGTTTAATTAGGAATGTTAAATTCTAAAACCCTAGTAATGTTTTGAAAAGTTCAAATCACACCCTTGTGGTTTTATTAATTAATTAAGGTGTATAATTAAAAGAGGTTTAATAAATCCATAAAAGTTTAGTTTTACAATTTAATTGAATTAAAAGTATAATTGTTAAATTTGACCACCTAGTATTTTAAAAGTGTAAAATACACCCTATACTATATATAACATTAAAAGTCTAACATTATATATATGTATGAGTAAAGGTCAGTCTTACCGTTAGTAGGCCTCATTCACGAAGCTGATCTATAAGGGGTGTTTAAGGAAATTGTCTATAATATGGCGATTGAATGGGTATCCACTCTTACCCACCGCACTCTTGACTAGTGGAGGGTCGTTAGCCGAATGGGTAGGATAGGATGAAACCTTCCATTATAAGTATGATGAAGTACAAAAGTAACTAAATGTTTTTCAAATTCCCAATCTTAGTTACTCAGGCAAAGTGAATTGATGCAATTCCATGAAATTACACTTTGTGCCCTTGCAAAGACGTTAGTGGAGCGTGTGTGGTTTACCGGCACACTAAATGGTTCTAAGCAAAGGTAGCAAAGGGTGACTCGATGTTTGTCATAGTTCGGTGGAGCGTGTGTGGTTTACCGGCACATCGAGTAGGTGACTGTAACATGTGAGGGCACCATGTAAATTTGCATGGTTATTCACACTCGCTTTGTGATCCTCGGCATCCCAGTCACAAAAAAGAGGGGCATATTGAGATTTAAACATGCCATTGAAATGTTCAATCAATCTCAAAGGATCCAGGAGTTTTCATAGATTTAAAACTTAAATTTCTTTTTCGTTTTTTCATGGTGGAAATTAGTGAATCGTCATTCACTTACCTTCAAATATTCTGCAATTTGGGTTACGACATCCCTTTCCCGAGTTGTATAATATTGTGTTGGGTCCTAGCCTTAGTATCTCATTTGGGTGATTTACTAAGGACTCAATCAATCAACTAACTTGAATTCGTTTTCTCCCGTGTTGTAGTTCGACAACTATGGTCTTCCCAAATCCCATGGAACAAGCATTCCACATGAAGATGGTATTCCATGATTCGATCGAGGAACAAGAAATCATGCTTCACTTCCTCCACCTCCTCCAATTGTTCTCCCTAACCCACAAGATCAAAGAATTGAAAGGTTCAATATCACTAAGGACCTATTGGAAATGAAAAATGAAGATGGTAAGTCCATGTGTGCCCGCATTCTAGGAATGAAATCACACATCGATACGTTGATTATGTTGGGTGTCATTTCCCGATGAGTTAGCTGTGAACTGGGTTCTGCAGTCACTCCCTGAATCATATAATGAGTTCAAAAGAAAGTATTATATGATGGATCATGACGATAACCTCATTGACTTAACTTACATGATCATTGCTACTGAATCAGAAATGATTTGGCAAAGCAATCGAGCGTATTTGTTGGGAGAGTCAACCGACCATGCTTTCGAGGACGTTCTAAGAGAAGCGAGCTGCGTGTGTTGCCAAGAGAAAGGGCGTTGGATAGAAGTCTGCCCCAAGAGCCTGGAGATTCCAAAGATGGGAGAGTCAAAGAGTATGGTTGTGCTTCAGGTAAAAAATCCACTATCTAACTCCATTAAGTTTCTATTCGTTGATTCTTAATACATGATGTGATAAGATTGCATTTGAATGTTTTTCAGGATCGGTGAAAAGAAAGGAAGCTTGATGAAAGAGCAAGATGAGTCTAATCACAAAGAAATGGAACTCGATCGCATGGACTTGAAGATTAGATTATCAGCTTAGATATTTATGATAGAATTGTTAGGAATATTTGACTACATAGTTTTCAATGGGTTTTTCATTGTAAGGAAAAATGTTTTCTGCTGCTTTTATAAATAAAATAAATTTTTGTTTGACTTATTTATTTATTTGTTTGTTTCCTTGCAATGAAATCATTATGAAAATTGATGTTTACATATTTCTACAACGAATGGATATGATTCTTATTTATGGAAATTTCAAAAATTTACCGAATAGGGAGAGTTTCTCATCGCCCAAGTTTCAATTGGACAGAAATTTGGAATCACGCAACTTGGTTGCATGATGAATGAGAAATTTCATATTTGGAAATTAGACTAATTCATTGACAAAGTATCAAGTGAAGGAATAGGAGATCGAGCACACAAAGTTGTGTGTTGATCAAGTTCACCATAAGAGTAACAAAGATATTTGTCACGATTTACTAAAGGTTTAAGTGTAATTCGGAATTGATTAAAAATGTTTAAATCAATAGCAAAACGAATAAGAAGAATCAAGTAGGCAGAAAGATAACAGTTTCTCCATTCTAAGAAGAGGGGAGTGTACCTTTTATGCTTTATGATAGGTCCTAATGATTAAGAACAATATTTCAAATGATCCTCTAAGTACAATTGTATGTTTAAGAAGAGGAATCAAGAATTGAAGAAATGGTTAAATCAAGAAGTTAATCATACTTCGTTCCAATAACAAGTCTTAAAGTTAAGATTGTGACATTGAGTGAAAAAGTATTAAGAAGGTTTATAACATTCATCAAATGTGTAAAGTTGTGATGTCCTTGATAAGACAAAGACCAACTAGGACCAACTTATGAAGTGTTTTGATAAAAGCTACACTAACTCTTGAATATTTGTTTGTCAAGAAATGGTTATTGACAAGAGAATCTTATATGTCAAGGAGTCAGTGGGAGTCTTAATGGTCTTGAAAGGTTTCAAGAACAAATCAAATAAACCTTATTGATCATCACTAGCACACGAGTTGAAGTTAACAACCTATCGTGTTGACATTATTTTGTTTCCGTGCTGTTCCAATTGAGTTAATTATGCATGTGAGTCCTACGAGTTCTCATTTGAATGCATAAAAGGCAAGGACCTTGATCAATGGAAAGTACATTGATAGGAAAAAGGTGAGTTGCTTAACTACTTGGAAGACATGGTGGGCAGCCGTGCTACCATAAGGCAAGAAATCAAGATTAAGAAAGTTCGGTCCATATGAGTTTGAATTTGTCGTAAACCTTGGTTTTAACAAATTCACATGGATAGGAACACATACACTGTTTAAATCTACGTGTCAAAAGATTTCCTCCTTCATGAAAATGATTGTGAGAAAAATGCTTTCACTAAGAAAGATTTTAAGAAGATAGTGATTGTAAAATTGCATTCTCGAATTCGATTATGGTTACACTATCCCTTTCCATGATTTGAATTGTGAGGTTTGGAAATTAGTCTTAATTGTTTAGACACACATATGAACTACATAAGGCAAAGGTGTATAAGTTTAAGAAGCATTGATAAAAGATTATAAAGCAATAAGTATTAGAAACATGAACTTATGAAATTCAATATGTATTGTTTTTCTGAAAGTTAAGCTGTTTCTGAATACATGTCAAAGCTAGTGGGAGCATAAGTGTTATGTTTTATAATAATCATCATGATAGTGGGAGCATAAATGTTATGATTGTATGATTATTAAGGCACGTATTGCAAGTTGGCAATATTAATTATAGAAAACAAGAGTTATACCTTGCAAAGTCGTAAGGGTTGTAAAGTTGTTTTGCTATAATTAAAGGAGATAATATTATGCTTCATTTCAAATCTAAAGGCTTAGGTTGAGAAATGTTAATAAATTTAGTCAAAGGTACATAATGTGTTCTTAAAATTTCGATTATGATTACGGCATTCCTCTTCACAATTCGAATTTGAGAACATAGCAAATAAAACATTATGGCAGAAGATTGATAAAGTATCAAATCTTTATGTAAGACATTATGCATCGTGTCCCATACGCTTTGGGTATAGGATCGATTGCATACTGCTATAAAATTTGACCATTCTAAAATTTTCCAAATGACTAGCGCATTTAGAGGGATAAAGGACTAGAATCGGTTTTGACTAAAATAATTAAACAACTATCAAAGCACAATCCAAAGTTCGACGATGATTAGTTGCTTGTGAGTAGTTGGAAGCATGGTATTGGATGGACCATATCGACATTATTATAAATAGAAAAGATTCTATTAAGAATGAGTTGTCATATGGAAAATATGGAAATGTTTCCATATTGGATGGACCATATCGACATTATTATGAATAGATAAGATTCTATTAAGAATAAGTTGTATATGGAAAATATGGAAACGTGTCCATATTGGGAATTGAATATTGAAAATCTATGTCTAGATTAGAAACATTTATGCAAAAGGATGTTCAAAGGAATGTGCCTTGAGTGAGAGACATCATATCTAAGGAATTGTCTTGAAACAATCTCCGATAGAGGACTTTGTAATATCATTAGCAATAGTCTTTGTGACTTTGGTGTAGTGACATTACGAAAGGATCATTGCATAAAATGTTAGAATCTAGCATATTCTATAAGTAGCAAGAATTTGATATTCTTTCACTTATGGAAAAGGATTTTGAGTTGTGAAATGAGAATGATTGGAAATGTGTTCAATTTGATCTATTTCACAAAGAAAGAACCATAGGTAAAGATTGTGTGCATGCTAGGAGCATGGGACAAGTGTAATAATTCAAGTAAGAAGTTGATTACCCGAAATGACAAATAATGAGTAATCGATATGGTGATAAATAAAAGGTGTTTTATTTATACTCAAAGCTTTGAGGCCATATGGGATTAGTATTATTCTTGTGTTTCACTTTGCATGTTTTGACTTCCTGAATAATTTAATTGGTTTAGAATAGTCAAATTATTCGAACTGGCCACAGTCGTTCATATGTTTGAAGTATATATGAATGAAGACTGTCGTGAATTGGTGTGTGGATTGTCTAAAAGAGTATTAGACATAAGTAAATGTTTGCTGCAACATTCATGAGTACTTATGAATAAGATTTGAGCATTGGATTAAACCCACGCTCACTTGGATCACTCCATGAATTGTATCACGAGTGATTGGTGAGACGATATCATCTTATATTCTTGAAACCAAGATGTGTGAGTTGTATCTTGCAAATCGGTTGCACATTGATAATAGGTAAACGCACTAGTAACTTGGTGTTATAAAACATATTGTTGTGTGTGATTCAGTGAGTGAGTGCAATCGAGCATTGTATCAAAGTTTATCCGTTCCTTTTATCCAAAGTAGGATAAAAGCGATATCTTTGCGCCCCTCGATGATTTAGTGATGACAAACGTAAATGCTTGGCCGGACTAGGCCTAATTTGATTTGTTTAATTAGTCAGTCGTCATAAATCGAAAGTCAAGAAATAGTACAAAGAGAATGATTAGAAATCATGTCTTATACGATATCTAGAATGGAGGAATATATGATCCCTTATCTAAAGGACACACGTATCTGATAGGATCAGAGTTGACAACGGCTTTGGAAAGCTACGATTGCAGATCTGGATCTGAAGTCATACACATAATAGTTATTAGACTTATCCAAGTGGGAGACTGTTGGATTAGTGTCTAAGTCCATAACTATTTTGGTATGTACTTGACCCGATGGTGCATGGTCCTTTTGGGTTGCCTTCACCAAAGCAACTTGATAGGATGAATTATGGAGAGAAAGGATTAAATATGATTTATTAATATATTATGAGAATAATATATTAGAGGAGAAATAATATTGTTTACTTAATATTAGTCAATAATTAATTGGTAATTAGTTTTGTGACTAAAAGAGATTAATTCAACTTAAGGGACTCGAATTGTAATTATAAGATAATTGCAATTTGGGCTATGGATTGCCTTATATTAAGGAGTGGACGAATTATATGGGAAAGCCCATGAGGAAATCGTCCAAGGCCTTAAGGAAAGGAATCTATGGGTTGCTTAGGGCTTAAGCATCTAAATTAGGGTTTTATTGTTAGATAACCCTAATAGCCTAACTATATATACATCCCTTATGACCCAAAAACGTGGCTAAGCATCCTTCTAGGGTTTCACATGTTTTTGGGCAGCCTCCATCCTCTCTCCTCTTCATCCTCTTGCTCTTGGTGTTTGTGAACCATTAGAGGAGTGATATTTGTGACTCTAAGCTTTCTAAAGTCAATACAAGGAGGAATTGAGATTGTTATTGCTACATAACAATTAAGGTATGATCTTAAACCTATTCTCATGTTAATATGATTTGAATGCTAGAATTAGGGTTTATAGTCTTGGATAACTTGCATGTACAATAGCAAAACCTAGATCCAAGCATTAGGGTTGGTATGAGCACATAGGATGTTCTTATAACCAAAACCCATCAGATGGAAGGTGTGTTGGACTTTGACACAATCGACGTGGAACTAGATGAAGACCTTCTAAAGAAACAGAGTAGGAGATGTAGAGATGAGTTCTTGAACTCACTGTCTCTTGGCGATGAAGATGAAGACTTCATAGTCCCATTATTCGAGAATGTTGAAGATGATGAAGCACTCGTGGAAGAAGAACCTTTGGATGACGAACAGGAGGATGAAGAAAATGTAGATGAAGTTGTGGATGAAGAGGAAAATCATAGTGAACCTCGGTTTAAATATTCCACAAATGATCCAAACGTGAAATGGAATAGAATGAAACCTCAAGAAGGAGAAAGGTATGAATCTCCACAACAACATAAAATCTGTTTAACAAATCATGCCATATCTAATGGTTATCATATTAGATTTAGTAAATGTGATAGTGTTAGACTACACTGTGTGTGTGCTGGTGATCATGAGAAATTCAGTTGTCCTTATTATGTTAAAGCCTCTTAAATGAGCATTGAAAAGTTATTCCAAATAAATAAAATGTATCTACTGTTGGATTGATATCTAAGTCCATAACTATAATTGGTAAGACTTGACCCGACCCGACATGGTCCATTTGGGTTGCATGGCATCATGCACTTGGATAGACTAAAATGAGAGAAATAACACTTAAGGTTTGTTAATATATTATAAGTTCTAATATATTAATAAGGTTATTTAATTAGTATTGATCAAGAATTAATTTGGAATTAATTAAGTGATCAAAAGGAGACTAATTAAATATATGGGTTGATTGTGTAAATCATTCATTCTTATACATGTGGGCTTGTGATCCAAGATTCCTTATGTTGGACTAAGTCCATGGGGTGACCCATGGATACTCCATGGAGGTTAAAATCCATGGAGCATAAGGAATGGGTAAAGTCATGAGTTACATGGTGTAACCCTAATAGCCACCATATAAAACAAACCCATGGCTCAAGAAATCGTGACACTATGTGTATATGAGGGCTAGACGATTTCATGAAGTGTTCTAATTTCTCTCTAAGTTATTCCAAGTGTATTTGGTGTTGTGTGAACCATTTGAGGTGTCACACTTGGGGCACTAAGCACTCAAGCTTCTTGAAGACAAGCACTATCAAAGAGGTATGTATTCTATCTTGTTATATCCATTATTTTGTATGCTAGATTAGGATAATACCTTGGATGTTCATATTTTCATGTATAATAGAGAAAACATAGATCCAAGGTATTTAGGGTTGCATGTACACTTAGGAGTGTTAGAATGCTCATAACCCAACATCTACATCATACATGTGTCAAGAATTTTAACAATGGAAAACTTATGGGACCAACATGGTTAGCTAGACAATTCCTTAAAGAACTTATTAGGACACCTACTCTGAAAGATAAGGAAATCCAACAAAAAGTTCAACACAAATTTCACACTAAGATTTCATGGGTAAGGAGTTATAGGGCTAGATGTAGGGCAATGTCCATGATTGAGGGAAAATTAGGTGATCACTATGCAAGGGTGTGGGATTATGGTGGTGAATTGCTAAGTGATGGGTTTTAGCCATATGAACATTCGTATGTGCACATACAAAACCCTAATGCTTGGATCTAGGTTTCTCTAATTGAACATGCATGAATCCAAGACTTCTAACCATGTTGGTCCCATAAGTTAGCCGAACGGGTTTGACATGACTATAATTCTCCCTTCATTAAAAGTATTAATGATAAATACTAAGTAACTAAACTTTTAATAATACCCAATCTTAGTTACTTAGAAAAATTTGAATAAGGTGCTAATCCACGAAATTACACTTTGCACTTTGTTTGAGTCGGTTAGTGGAGCGCGTGTGGTTAACCGGCACACTAACTCGTATTTAACAAGGTAGGCAAAGGGTAACTTAATGTTTATCATAGTATCGATGGAGCGTGTGTGGTTAACCGGCACATCGATTGAGGGGTAAACACTTAAGGGTACCAAGTAATTTGCATGGTTACTTCACACCTTGTTTTGTGATCCTCGACATCCCAGTCACAAAACCTGAAGGGCACACTCGAGATTGAAACATGCCATTGAACAGTTCAATGAATCTCAAAAGATCTAGGAGTTTCGAAACCAATTAAAACCTAATAATACATTTCGTTTATCTTGGTGGAAATTGGTGAATCGTCATTCACCTACCTTCAAATTGTTTTATAGCTTGGATTACGGCATACCTCTTCTAAGTTATAAAATAGTCTGTTGGGTCCTAGCCTTAATATTTCATATTGGGTGTCATATTAAGGACTTTAAAATCAACTATCTTGAATATCTCCCAAAAATATGTCTGGTTTAGACATTTATGATCTTCCCAAATCTATTGAAACAAGCTTTCCTAAATGAAGATGATGTCCCATTGATATCATACTTCTTTCTCCTCCTCCGATTATTCTCCCCAACCCACAAGTTCAAAGTCACTCAAGCCCTATTGGCAAGGCAAGGTCTAGGTGTGATTACATCTTGGAGATGTAGTCACATATTGACAAGCCGGGAGAGAAGGGTGTCAAAGTCTTGAGAAAGTTGGTGGTTCAATCACTTTCTAAGTCACATAGTGAGTTCCTTTGGGACACCTATGAAATAGACTATGACAAGACCCTTAATGATCTTATCTATTGTTAAGATCAACTTCCTGAAACTTTATGGACATTGACAATGGTGACACTGGAAATACAGAAAAAGCATTCTCTTCCCAATGGAAAGGGATCGGCCATAGTCAACTCGGTTGACCAAATGGTAAAGAGAAAAGTCTAAGTCTGTGATAGTCTCGTGTACCATTATCAAAGGGTCCATATTTTTATATTGCCAAAGAAAGGGTCATTATTTGCGAAGCTGCCAAATTTACTTAAGGATGTTAAAGTCAATAAGGTTGACTCTACTTCAGGTAAAGTCCACTATCTAACTCTGTTAAGTTTCTATTCTGAGATTCCTGATACATGATGTGACTGGGTCACATGGTAATGTTTTAAGAATCAAAGAAAAATAAAGGAACTTAAAGAAAGAATATGCTGAATCTGATCGCGTAGATGGATTTCTATCGCGTAGTTTGAAGATCGGATTCTTGAGCTACTTCTTAGGAGTTATAAGATATTGCTAAGGAATAGATAACAAAAAGTTTTTCATATGGGTTGTAAGGATAAGTTTTTCCGCATAGTTTTAAAATAAAAGAAATTTTTGTTTTTATTTATTTTAAAATATCCTTACAATGGCATTTGAGGAAAAAAAATTGTTGCTTATATGATTCCATTAATAGCAAGAGTGGAAATATGAAATTGATTCTTTCATTTGTGGTGATGTCTAAATTTATCAAATAAAGGAAAGATTCTTATCACCCAAGTTTCAGTTGGACCAGAACTTGGAATCATGCAAGTTGTATAACATGATGAATGAGAACTTTTCAAGTATTGGAAAAATTAAGACTAATTACTTATTCACATGGATGTGTGAGTCAAGTAATGGACTAAGGGATCGTGTACATAGTCATGTGCACTGATTAAGTCCACCACAAAAGATATAAGGCTATTCGTCATAGTTTACTAAAGCTCAGTAAATATGATTATACTTACAAGCTTAAGTGTAACTCTGAGACATTGGAAAAGGTTCCAATGTAAGGCAGAGCGAATAAGAAGAATCAAATTAGGCAGAAGGATGAAAGTTTCTCAAATCTGAAAAGATGGGAGAGTACTTTAGTATCAGTTTTGTGATCATCTTAATGATTAAGAAACCATATCAAAATTAGTTCTCTAAGGAAGTCTTAGTTCATTCTTATGACTAAGAAGAAGGGATCTTGAATTGTTGAAATGGTTAAATCAAGAAGATGAGTCATACTTCGTTCCAATACAAGTCTTAGAGTCATACTCCAAGATTGTAATTTGAGTGACATGTCTTAAAGAAGGTTTAAAACACTTATCAAATGTAAGAGTAAAAGTTTTCTACTCTTGTACATTTGAAATTGGGAAGTTGTGATGTTTTGGATAAAAAAAAAGACCAACTAAGGCCAATTGTGTGAAGTGTTTGTCTTGATTAGAACCCACACTATCTCTTGGATGTTTGACAAGGAAGTCTTATAGGTCAAGAGGACAGTGGGAGTCTTAAAGGTCTTGAAATTCTCAAGAACTAATCAAGAATGAAACCTGAAGTTCTTCACTAGCACACGACTTGAGGTTTATAACCTATCGTGTTGACATATTCTGTGCCCATTCTAGTTAAAGTTGGCTTTGCATATGAATTCTTAGAGTTCTCAATGTGTTGCACAACAACTTGGAAGCAATGGTAGGCCCTTGAGCTGCCAGGTGGCAAGAAATTAAGATTGAGTTCAATCCATATGGTTTTGGATTTGTCATTATCCTTGTCTTGTGATTATGGTTTTGACAAATTCATATGGGTAGGAACTCATACACCAATAAATCTAAGTGTCATAAGGTTTCTCTCTGATTCATGAAAATGATGGTGAGGAAACACTTTGACTAAGTAGATTTTAGTTAGATAGCAATTGTGATATTTGCATTCTCAAAGTCGTTAGTGGAGCGTGTGTGGTTTACCGGCACACTAACTTGGACTTGTGAGAAATGGCAAAGGTCAAAATGATCAAGACTATGATTACGACATCCCTTTTCATAGTTCTTAAAATTGTTTTGACACACCCATGAGCTATCTAAGGGAAGGTGTATGTTTTTGATAAAGTCTTATCAAAACAATCTAGTATCAGAAATCTGAACTTTGGTAACAAAGTCAATAAAGTATTGATTTCTAGAAGTCGAGCTTTCTGAGTATATGTCAAAGCTAGTGGGAGCATAAGTGTTATGCTAATAATCATCATGTTAGTGGGAGCATGATAATTACGATAAGTATTGCAAGCTAGCAATGTTAATTATAGAAAACAAAAGGTTTCAATTGGGAAAAAGTTGTTTTGCTATAATTAAGGGAGAGGAAATTATACTTCATCTCAAATCTATAAGCTTAGATCGTGAGGTTTTAATCATTTAGTCAAGGATATATATGAATTTCATGTTGGAATGGCTCAACATAAGGAAATTCTGTATATGGGTCCATTATTTGCGTTCTTAAATTTGATTATGATTACGGCATCCCTTTTCATAATCTGAATTATGAGAACTTGGCAAATTGAAATGGAAATGTTATAGCAAAAGACTGGTTTAGTCTTTATGTGAGACATTATGAATCGTGTCCCATATGCTTCGGATATAGGATCGATTACATGTGCTATATTCATCCTTTCTAAAAAATTTCCAAATGCCTAGGGCATTAAGAAGGGAAAAGGTTTAGAACTGGATATGACTAAAAGGATTAAACAATTATCGAGGACAATCTAAGGTTTCTAAGGTTTACCAAAGATTGGTTTCTCAAGGACAATTGGAAGTATAGTGATAATACTGGAAGGACCATATTGACATAATCTGTAAGGAGGCAACTCTTGTTCAGAAGTGATAGTCGAAATGGAATCTGGAAATGTTTCAAAGTTAGAATTTTCAATCTATGTAAGATTAAGGAAACTTAATGCAAGAAGGATGGTTTCAAGGAGTTGATCTCCTTTGGAATGCTCTGTAATGATTGTTGCCAAGTCTTTGTGAATTTGTGCATAATCGTTACAAGAGGATCAATGCATATAAGTTTAGAATCTAACAGATTTCAGTAAATGACATGAATTTGGAATTCTTGTATTTACAGTAAGGATTTGGGAGTGTGAAAAGAGAATCATTGAAGTTATGTTCATTTGATCTAGTTCACAAAATAAAGATCATAGACAAACATATTATGCATACTTGGTGTATGGCATGACTAGTGTTTAGAAAACATAGTGTGCATGCTTGGAGCATGGGACAACTATTGTTTTAAATTCAAGAATAATGTTGATAGCTGAAACAATATACAATGAATAATGTGTAATCATATGGTGATAAATAAAAAGTGTTTTATTTATATTCATAAGTTCTGAGACCATATTGGATTCAATTATTATTGTGTTTCACTTTGCATGTTTTGACTTCCCGAATAAACTAGGTTATTCTTCCGGAATGATTAAGTTATTCAAACCATCCACAGTCGGTCATATGTTGGAAGTAGATATGAATTAAGACTGTCATGGGTTGGCTTGTAGAGGTCTAAGTTGTTGGACAAAGGGCTACAACACTCATGAGTGCTCATAAGTTCTGAGTATTGGATTCAACCCGCGCTCATTTGAATCACTTCATGGATTTTATCATGAGTGATCATGAGACGATAATATCTTATATTCTTCAAACCTAGAGATATGAGTTGTTACTATGAGTTGATAGTACATTGATTACACGAAACGCATTGGTAACTCGATGTTATAAAACGTGTCTTTGTGTATGATTCAACAAGTAGTAGAACAAGCCATATGAGTCGAAGTTTATCCATTCCTTTTACCTTCGGGATGAAAGCGATATCTGTGGGCCCCTCGATGATTTGATGATGACAAATGGAAGTGCTCGGCCGGGCCAGGACTGATTTGATTTGTTCAATTAGTCAGTCGTCATAAATCGGAAATCGGGAAACAACAAATGGACAGAGAGAATGATTATAATCCATGTCTCAGTCCTTATGATATCTAGAATGGAGGAATATATGATCCCGTATCTAATGGACAAGTCATTGACAAGATCAGAGTTCATCTACAAGGTGAGAGTTTGACAGAAGCTTTTGAGAGCTACGATTGCTAGTTGGTTCCTGAAGTCATACGCAATAATAGTTTTAGACTTATCCAAGTGGGAGACTGTTGGATTAATGTCTAAGTCCATAACTATAATTGGTAAGACTTGACCCGACCCGGCATTGTCCATTTGGGTTGCATGGCATCATGCACTTGGATAGACTAAAATGAGAGAAATAACACTTAAGGTTTGTTAATATATTATAAGTTCTAATATATTAATAAGGTTATTTAATTAGTATTGATCAAGAATTAATTTGGAATTAATTAAGTGATCAAAAGGAGACTAATTAAATATATGGGTTGATTGTGTAAATCATTCATTCTTATATATGTGGGCTTGTGATCCAAGATTCCTTATGTTGGACTAAGTCCATGGGGTGACCCATGGATACTCCATGGAGGTTAAAATCCATGGAGCATAAGGAATGGGTAAAGTCATGAGTTACATGGTGTAACCCTAATAGCCACCATATAAAAGAAACCCATGGCTCAAGAAATTGTGACACTATGTGTATATGAGGGCTAGAAGATTTCATGAAGTGTTCTAATTTCTCTCTAAGTTATTCCAAGTGTATTTGGTGTTGTGTGAACCATTTGAGGTGTCACACTTGGGGCACTAAGCACTCAAGCTTCTTGAAGACAAGCACTATCAAAGAGGTATGTATTCTATCTTGTTATATCCATTATTTTGTATGCTAGATTAGGATAATACCTTGGATGTTCATATTTGCATGTATAATAGAGAAAACATAGATCCAAGGTATTTAGGGTTGCATGTACACTTAGGAGTGTTAGAATGCTCATAACCCAACATCTACATCATACATGTGTCAAGAATTTTAACAATGGAAAACTTATGGGACCAACATGGTTAGCTAGACAATTCCTTAAAGAACTTATTAGGACACCTACTCTGAAAGATAAGGAAATCCAACAAAAAGTTCAACACAAATTTCACACTAAGATTTCATGGGTAAGGAGTTATAGGGCTAGATGTAGGGCAATGTCCATGATTGAGGGAAAATTAGGTGATCACTATGCAAGGGTGTGGGATTATGGTGGTGAATTGCTAAGTGATGGGTTTTAGCCATATGAACATTCCTATGTGCACATACAAAACCCTAATGCTTGGATCTAGGTTTCTCTAATTGAACATGCATGAATCCAAGACTTCTAATGGTTATTCTTTCATAATAACCTTGAGAAATCAGAGTTATAAGTTTACCTTGTAGCACTTGCTTGATCTTTTTGTCCTTGGAGCTTTAGAGTCACAATTTTCACTCCTCTAATGGTTTAAAAACACCAACTAGCAAGAGGATGATTCAAGAGAGTGGGGAGGGAACTAGAAATCGGCCAGGGTTCTTCCAAGCGTAAGATTCATGATTTCATTAACCCTGTGGGTCTATTTATACTTGTAAGGCTCCTAGGGTTTCACCTTTAAACCCTAATTGGATAACTTAGGCACTAAACAATCCTAATCCCCTTCATGATAAGCCTTGGACGGATTTTAGGTCTATCCTAAGCCCGTAAAATTGTCCACCCCTTATCCATAAGGGATTACAACCTAATGTACAACTATCATACACTTGAGAGTTTATGCCGTTCTATTTAATTAATCTCTTTAAGTCACCAAATTAATTCCTAATTAACTTATGACTTACATTAATCAAATAACAATAAATATTATTCCTTATAATATTTCAACTCTCATTGTAAATCGTCCTATCAAGTTGCTATGGTGAAGGCAACCCAAAAGGACCATGCTCATTTGGGTCAAGTACTTACGAAATGTAGTTGCAGCCTTAGACACTATTCCAACAGTCTCCCACTTGGATAAGTCTAGTAACTATATATACCGATTAGCAATCGTAGCTCTCAAAGATGTTGTCAAACTCTGGTTTAATCATTCTTTTGTCCTTTAGATAAGGGATCGTACAGTCCTTTGTTTAGATATCATGCATACATTCATATGGAACCAATTGTCTAGCATTTGGTTTCTCGATCATGGATTTATTCGACATAGAACTTAATCAAACACATCAATTTAGTTCTGACCGGGCCCGACACATAAGTCAAATCAAATCATTGAGCGGCTGAGATATCGCTTTTACCTTCTTAGGATAAAAGTAACAGATAAACTTTGACTTATATGCATTTAATTGTTTATTAACCAACTATACACAACAATGCGTTTTATAACATCAAGTTACTGATGCGGTTTCGCATTATCAATGTACAACCAATCAACAAATAACAAACCATATATCTAGGTTTTAAGACCATATGATATTATCGTCTTGCGATCACCCTTTTATCACATCCCATAAGGTGATTCCAGCAAGTGTGGGTTTGTTCCAATGCTCCAAACTAGTTCATAATCACTCATGAACGTTGTAGCAAACTTTTGCTTTTTCTAATACCATTTAGACAATCTACACACCAATTCATGACAATCTTCATTCATACCTACTTCCAACATATGAACGATTGTGGACAATTTGAATAATTTGATTATTCTTAATAAACTCAATTATTCTTGAAGTCAAAACATGCAAAGCGAAACAATTGTTAAACAATTAACATAAAATAATAACATTACTCATAAATAATACTCTTTTATTTAATCATCAAATGTTAATTACATTTATCTATCACGCGTTTCTAACACTATCTAATCTATACTAATATCATCCTTCAGTCCAATGCTCCTAGCATGCTGCAAGTGCTTAACCCTGCTCAATCCCTTCGTAAGCGGATCTGCTAGGTTATCTACTGATGATATCCTCTTTACCACGAGTTGTCCTTCTTCTACACCATGTCTTATAAAATGATATTTTCTGTCGATATGTCGAGATCTACCATGATCCCTTGGTTCCTGTGTCAAGGCAACCGCTCCTTCATTATCACAGAAAATCTCCATGGGCTCCTTTATGGTAAGTACAACTCCAAGATCACCAATGAAGTTCTTTAACCATATTTCCTCTTTCGACGCTTCGCTCGCTGCGATGTACTCTGATTCGCACATTGAATCAGCTACGGTTTCTTGTTTGGATCTTTTCCAAGTTACTGCTCCTCCATTCAGGGTAAAGACCCAGCCCGACTGCGAACGGTAGTTGTCCCTGTCGGTCTAAAAGCTGGCGTCACTATACCCTTGCACCTTCACGTCATCACTCCCTCCGAGGACTAAAAACCATTCCTTGGTCCTCCGAAGGTACTTAAGGATATTCTTCACTGTAATCCAATGGGCTCTGCCAGGGTTCCCTTGATATCTACTAACGATGCTCAAAGTAAAGGCTACATTAGGGAGAGTACAAGTCATAGCATACATGATTGAGCCAACTGCGGAAGCGTATGGTACTCGGCTCATTTCTGCTATTTCGGCTTCGGTACTCGGACTTTGAGTCTTACTCAACTTGGCATTATATTGTATTAGTAATTCTCCCTTCTTCGAGTTTTCCATACTAAAACGTTTTAGTACTTTATCTAAGTAAGTGTTCTGACTAAGTCCTATTAGTCTCTTACTTCGTTCTCTCACTATCCTTATTCACAGAATGTAGGAAGCCTCCGAGGTCCTTCATAGCGAAGCACTTCCCGAGCCAGGACTTAATCTCCTACAATGTCGGGATGTCGTTTCCTATGAGCAGTATGTCATCGACATATAAAACGAGAAATCTAACTATACTCCCACTGGCTTTGACATATACACATGATTCATCTTCAGTTCGTACAAATCCAAACACTTTGACTTTCCCATCGAAGCAAAGATTCGATATGCGAGATGCTTGCTTAAGTCCATAAATGGACTTTTCAAGCTTACACACTCTATTTGGATGCTTCGAATCAACAAAACCCTTTGGCTGAGCCATGTAAACATCCTCAGCCAACTTCCCATTAAGGAAGGCGGTTTTGACATCCATTTGCCAAATCTCATAATCATGAAATGCGACAATCGCTAGCATCACTCTAATAGATTTTATCTTCGCAACTGGTGAGAAGGTCTCATCATAGTCAACTCTGGGAGTTTGAGTGAAGCCCTTCGCAACCAATCGCGCCTTATATGTGTGTACGTTTCCATCCACATCGGTCTTCTTCTTGAAGATCCATTTGGACCCAACGGTCTTACGTCCGGGCACATAATTAACTAAATTCCAAACTTGGTTGTCATACATGGACTGGATCTCGCTGTCCATTGCCTCTTTCCATTTCGCAGACTCCGAGCCTGCCATGGCTTCCTTATAGCTATTAGGTTCATCTAGATTTATTAGTGTACTATCACTAATATACGTTTCCTCTTCGGTAGTAATATGAAAACCATAAAACTGGGGTTGAACTCTAACTCTTTCGGAACGTCTAAGAGGTAAGGACTCGTCAATCGGTTCAACCGGAGTTTCCTCCTCGGGTTGAGGGCTAGCGGTAGAGGTTCCTTCATCTATTGACTCTTGAATCTCTTCAAGCTTAATTTTCCTCCCATTGTCTCCTTGGCTTATGAGTTCTCGCTCTCGGAAAACTCCTCTCCTTGCAACAAAGACAACATTATCCTTCTGTCTATAGAAGAGATATCCAAAGGATTTCTGCACGTAGCCGATGACAACACATCGCTCACTACAAGGTTCGATTTTGTCGTGAGTATCTCGTCTTACGAAAGCCTCGCAACCCCAAACCTTGATATGTGCTAACAAGGGAGCTTTCCCTGTCCACATCTCGTGAGGTGTTTTGGAAACCTTCTTAGTAGGGACTTGGTTAAGGATATTGGTGGCAGTATCTAAGGCATACCCCTAGAATGAGATAGATAGTGAACCACAACTCATCAAAGAGCGGACCATGTATAACAAGGTTCGATTATGCCTTTCTGCCACACCATTCAATTGCGGTGTCCTAGGTGGCGTCAATTGTAAAACTATTCCAAACTCCTTGAGATAGTCGTGGAATTCAAGACTTAGGTACTCTCCTCCTCGATCGGATCGAAGCATCTTGATTTTCCTGCCCAATTGATTCTCCACTTCATTCTTGAACTCTTTGAACTTTTCAAATGTTTCTGACTTTTGTTTAATTAAGTAGATATACTTATATCTACTATAGTCATCGGTAAAAGTCACATAGAAGTGGTTCCCATCCTTTGTGGTTGATCTAAACGGTCCACATACATCGGTATGTATTAGCTGCAATAGACCCTCACCCCTTTCATATGAGCTAGTGAGGGGTGACTTGGTCATCTTTCCAAGTAAACAAGATTCTCACGTGTCATCTTCCCTAAGGTCGAATGACTCCAACACTCCATCCTTTTGGAGTTGGGCTATGCGCTTCTTGTTGATATGTCCAAGACAACAATGCCACAAGGGCTCTCTATCCATACTATTGGAAGAATCCATGCATAAAACATCATTTCCTAGATTATCTACAATCGTAACAGTTTCATAAATTCCATTACATGGTATTGCTTCAAAATATAAGACACCATTTAGATAAGCACAAATAGAACCATTCTCATTATTAAAAGAAAATCTAAATCCTTGTCTAAACAAACCACGAAATGAAATGATGTTTCTTGCCATTTCTGGAGAATAGCAACAATTGTTCAAATATAAACATAAACCATTCGTAAGCACTAGAGAATACACTCCAATCTTGGTCACAGGTGACGATCTTCTATTCCCCATGATTATATTTTTTCTTCCATGCTCCACATCCCTATTTCTTCTTAGTCCAGAACAAATGTGGTAACCACACCCGGTATCGAGGACCCAAGAAATAACATGAGATGAATCATTAGATTTAATTGTATATATACCTGCAAAAGACGGCTTGATCTTTCCTTCCTTGATAGCTTGTAGGTACTCTGGGCAACTTCTCTTCCAATGCCCTATTTTGTGGCAATGGTGGCACTCTACCTCATTTGGGTTAGAGTTAGGCTTAGCCGGATCAACTTTGGTCCCACTAGAGGATGAACCATCTCGGGACTTTCCCTTGTAGTGGCTCTTAGACGGAGCCTTCGTCTGCTTGCCTCTTCCTTGCCTAATGCCCAAAACAGGAGCAACGGGTGGATTGGGAGTGGGTGCAACAGACTTCTCCTTGATATTGCTCTCAGAAACCCTAAGGAGACCTTGGAGCTTACTTAGGGTGACCTCTTCTTTTTTCATGTGGTAGGTCATCCTAAATTGGTTGTAACATGGAGGTAAGGAGTGAAGCACCATGTCGATCACTAAGTCTTCCCCAAAGTCAACATTCAACTTCCAAAGATGATCGACATACCTTTGCATCTTTTGCAGGTGCACGGTTAGAGATTCACCATGACCCATCTTAGCGGAGATCATGTTAGTGAAGATCTCGTAAGGTTCTTGCCTCGCATTTTGGTGGTATCTCTCCAACAAGTCTTGGTGCATTTCGTACGGATACATGTCCTCGTAGGACTTTTGGAATTCGGAATTCATAGTGGCTATTATGATGCAATGAACCTTCGTTGCATCATGCTCATGAGTTTCAAAAGCGATGATTTCAGCCGGAGTAGCGATTTCAGGATTGATCTTCTCAAGCTTCTCATCGAGGACATACTCCTTGTCCTCGTAGCGAGCAATCGTGCGAATGTATCATATCCATTCGCTAAAGTTCATCCCATCGAAATTCACCTTTTGGCAAACGCTCATCAATGTGAACGAGCTTGCAGCATCGTTTTTCGCGTTCGACATCTACAAATAGAAAGGACGAAGATAGATTAGAATTTGGATCCCTAATTATCACCCAATAAGAAAATTAGGGCTAGGATCCAACAACAATATTTACATATTAGAAAAGAGATGCCGTAATCTAACATGCAAACAATTTGAAGGTAAGTGAATGACGATTCACTAATTCTCCACCATGAAAACATAATTTTAAGTTCTAAATGTATTGAGAATTCCTAGGTTTGGATGAGATTCATTGAAACTTTTCAATGGCATGTTGAAATCTCGATATGCCCCTCTCGTTTGTGACTGGGATACCGAGGATCACAGTGGGTGTGAATTACCATGCAAATTCACATGGTGCTTTCATTGTAACAATCACCTATTCGATGTGCCGGTAAACCACACACGCTCCATCGAACTTTGATAAACAATGAATCACCCTTTGCCACTTTTTCTTAGAACCAATTAGTGTGCGGGTAAACCACACACGCTCCACTAACTTCTTAGCAAGGGTGCAAAGTGTAATTTCATGGGATTGCATCAATTCACTTTTCCTAAAGTAACTAGGATTGGGCATTTTTGAAAAACATGTAGTTACTTTGTATTTCATATTATACTTTTAATGAGGAGATGAGGTTGCCCTATCCTACCCGTTTGGCTAACGACCCTCCACCGATTAAGCAAGCGGTGGTTGTGAGTGTACACCCATTAAGGACCATTTTATAGGCAACAACCATATACCCACCTTATAGGCCGACTTCGTGAATGAGGCCTACTAACGGTAAGACTAGCTTTTTAATATATATATATATATATATATATATATATATATATATATATATATATATATATATATATATATATTAATCTTGTAATATTATATTAGTATAGGGTTGAATTTTAAACTTGTAAAATTCTAGGGTTTGAAATTTAAATTGTCTAAATTAAACTTTTAATCACAAAACATAAACTTCAAAACTTGAGGGCAGGTTTTAAACTTTTCAAAACATAGGGGATCAAATAAAAATAATCTAAATTAACATTTAATCACATAATTATCCATATTTCTTTTATTTAATTATTTCTTGCAAAACAATTTACCAATTTAATTAAAATAATCAATCAATTATCACATAAGGAAACTAATATTTAATTAATTGATAAATATCTTCAATTAGGTCAAGGGTATACTCAAATATATCTTAAAATCGGATTTATGTTGACCTAATATGATTAAGGCAAGTATCCAAAGGATAAACAACAAGAAATCCCGAAATTAGCTCTTTCTGACGCTCGAACTCGCCGAGTACCACAATGGACTCGCCGAGTTGATGCCTACTCGCCGAGTCCACTATGGAACTCACCGAGTTCATCAGGCAGGAACACAAATTCAAATTTTGCAAGCATCAAACAAGCCATCAATGCATCAATTCAATAGAAACCAATCTAGGCTCTGATGCCACTGATGGGTTTTAGCCGTATGAACATTCCTATGTGCACATACAAAACCCTAATGCTTGGATCTAGGTTTCTCTAATTGAACATGCATGAATCCAAGACTTCTAATGGTTATTCTATCATAATAACCTTGAGAAATCAGAGTTATAAGTTTACCTTGAATCACTTGCTTGATCTTCTTGTCCTTGGAGCTTTAGAGTCACAATTGTCACTCCTCTAATGGTTTACGAACACCAACTAGCAAGTGGATGATTTGAGAGAGCAAGGAGGGAACCAAAAATCGGCCAGGGTTCTTCCAAGAGTAAGAGTCAGGATTTCATTAACCATGTGGGTCTATTTATACTTGTAAGGCTCCTAGGGTTTCACATTTAAAACCTAATTGGATAACTTAGGCCCTAAGAAATCCTAATCCCCTTCATGATAAGCCTTGGATGGATTTTAGGTCTATCCTAAGCCGCTAAAATCATCCACCCCTTATCCATAAGGGATTACAGCCTAAAGTACAACTATCATACACTTGACAGTTTATGCCCTTCTAGTTAATTAATCTCTTTAAGTCACCAAATTAATTCCTAATTAATTTATGACTTATATTAATCAAATAACAATAAATATTATTCCTTATAATATTTTAACTCTCATTGTAAATCATCCTGTCAAGTTGCTATGGTGAAGGCAACCCAAATGGACCATGCTCAATCGAGTCAAGTACTTACTAAATATAGTTGCAGCCTTAGACACTATTCCAACACTAAGATCCAATCCAGACAACACCATTTTGTGTTGAAGACAACAATGATGGTACAACTATTTTCAAAAGGATGTATATATGTTTCAAATCAATCAAAGAAGGGTGGAAGATGGGTTGCAGAAGGGTAGTAGGGATTGATGGATCTTTTATGAAAGGGCAGTGTAAGGGACAATTATTAACAACCATAGGTAGGGACCCAAACAATCATGTTTTTCCCATAGCTTGGGCTGTAGTTGTGACAACCCGATATTTCGAGATAATGTAATGTAAAAACCAATCAAATTTAGGTCAACATATAACTTTCCTAAAATCTTATTTGGGTTAAATAAAGTAGTAGGAATCGTATCAAGGTTTTCGTACATATAAAGAACCCTACAATCTGAGTTATAACGAAGAAGTTATGACCAATCGAAGGTTCTCGGCAAAACCGGCAACACCGATTAAACGAAAAACGCGAAGTTTCAATACAATAGTTTTTAGCCTTAAGTATCTAAATGAAAGTTATAGATAACCTCAAACCGTGAGCATACATAAAAAGAACGTCCAAATCTGACTTCGTATGAGGAAGTTATGATTTTTCCAAGATTCGGGTATAGTAGTAGACAACTAAAAACTCGAAATAGAGCTCGAGATACTTTTGAACAAAACAACCTAAATGAGAATCTAAGGTCTCAACATTAGTAGCGCAACAATATAAAGTCTGACGAAAACGGACATCGGATGAAGAAGTTATGGATTTTTAAAGGAATTATCGCGTCCCGGCCCGTTAAAAATAAATAATTAAAAATAAGGTCAAAATTTGCCAATGAAGTCTAAACGAGAGTTGTAGATCATGTTTTTAGCTACGCGTGCATATAAAGAACGTCGAAAATGGAGCTCATATGCAAAAGTTACGGATTTTACAAGTTCGGGGTCCAAAATCCGAGGTTGTCAGGCCCCCACGACGTGGCACAGCTTGGCCGCGACCCAGCAAGTGACTGAGAGCGTCCCATCAACGGAAGAGGATAAGGCTTGCTCCCCACGACGTGGCCAACCTTAGCCACGATGTGGCACACCAGAAACAACCCTATAAATAGAACTCTTGGGGTGCCGAGTTTAGGTGCTCCAATCTTCTCTTTCTCGCGCCGAAACTCTGCGTTTAAGCCCCCGAGACCCTCCCAAAGCCCCGGTTTTTCACCTTCAATTCCCAAAGGAAGGTTTTGTGTTCCCGAGATTCCCGAGATTCCCGAGAATCCTGAGATTTCCCGCGTTTTCAACTCTTCCTGTCGAAGTTCTGCTCGATTCTTCTCTCGACTACTTCAAATCAACCACTTCAATCAAGTGAGTTCATACCCCTTTCAAACACACTTTAAATACATTTTAAATGCTTTTATACTCTTTTAGGGGGGGGAATTCAAGTAAGCATACGGTTATTATCGTGTATTTTATAAAGTTTCACTTCACTTGTTTTACCAAATAAATCACTTGGAACTCATTACTATTATGGAAAACTCCTGTCATACTTTGTGTGCATTAGACTTATGCAAAGTGTATAATGATTTCAAAGTACCTTTCATTGTTAAGTCGTTTTATACATTCTAAAAACTTATGATTTATGCTTTGTCAAACATTGTGAAAAAGGATAAACTTTGCATACAAAACTATCACTTTAATGCGGACTTAGTTGAGAATCCATGAGACGTGTATATCTTCAAACGTTACTTTTCTTTATTAGAAAGTAATGCTGCAAGTCCTGTCTATAACCAGAGTCTCCCGTTCGGAGAACATGTCAAATGTGTATAGATCTATATGGGAAGTCATGATCCCGCGCCCTGACTATTAGTTACAGTTCATCCTTTGGGGTGACAGTTGTCATAACGCTGCGACGCCTGAAGAACGTCGTTACAGGCATATTATGTTTAGTATGGTTATAAAACTCATCGGATATACAATTATTATGGTATTATGCTTTTATGAACGAGTGACTGTTAAAACTCTTCTTCAGCTAACAAACGCGATCTTCGTATAGCTTTATTATATAAAACTATGACACAACTTTTAAGAACGTCGTTTTCTTGCGATTTTCGGTCTTAGAGACTGCCAGCCATGTTAGGAAAATAAGGGTTTTTCCTGTATACAAACCAAACAACTAATAGGAAGATAAGGGATTTTCCTGGTGCAATTATTTACAACTTATGACACGAACATTCATATGCATTTCATACTTTTATAAGAAAATAAGGGTTTTTATTGGAAGATACAACAAATCATATCTCATCCATTAGGGAAAATATGGGATTTTCTGGATCTAATACATTCATTTTCAATACAACAAGTCACAACTCTTCACACTTGAAATACTGAGTTTTTCTGGAAAACATACACCCATTTTGGAATGGCATCCAATTTTTCTAAACTACTTATGAACTCACCAACATAATTGTTGACACTTTTTCTTTGAAATAACTTGTATTCTCAGGGAACCGCTAAGCAGGTTTGGGAATCAACTTTTGGGATTAACACGCTGGCGTTAATTACTTCTTTTGAATGATGTTTATGTATTTATCTTTTAAACATGTAATGAATACAATTATGTAAACATCTTGGAAACTTTAATATATATGGTGGTGTGTACTTTCCTTTCTATGAACTGTTATGATACTGAATATGACGTCCTCCGCCCCCGAACGTTTCCGCCGTTCTGGTTTGGGGGTGTGACAGTAGTTGACATTGAGAATAAGTTTAAATTTAAGTGGTTCCTTCAGTTGTTAGAGGTTGACCTTGGAATGAATGCAGGTAGGGGCATGTGTGTAATTTCATACCAACATAAGGGTCTTCTTGAGGCAATAAAGGAGGTGTTACCATATGTTTTGCATAGACAGTGTTCACAACATATCTATGCCAACTTGAGAAAAGTATATAGTGAAATTCAGTTAAGGAACCTATTCTGGAAGGCTGCCAAATCAACTGTAGAGGGTGAATTCAAGAATCACATGGATGCGATTAGACAGATTAGCCCAGGTGCTTATGAACATCTAATGACAAGGGAGCCAAATACATGGTGCATGGCTTTCTTTTCCACTGGATTAGCCTGTGAGGATGTTGAAAATAGTATGGCAGAATGCTTCAATGCAGTTATACTTGATGCTAGGAAGAAGCCACTACTGACCATGCTTGATGAGATAAGGCTATATATGATGGACAGGTTTTACAACCTCAAGGAGTTAGCTAAAAAATGGGAAGGGGATGTCTGTCCATTTGCAATTAAGAAACTTGAAGAATTTGGTGAGGACTTAAAGTAAGTTCTCCTTGTTTTGTATACATTTATGCTAAGTTATTAATAACTTTTATGCTAATTTAGTAATAACTTTTATTTGCAGGTTTTGGAGGGTACACCCTAGTGGACACAATGAATTTGAAGTTAGAAATGGCCTTGAATCATATGGAGTCAACATAGAGAAAAGGAGTTGTGCATGTAGACTTTGGGATGTATCAGGGATACCATGTGTCCATGCCCAAGCATCTATCATGTTAACTCATCATGATCCAAAGACATTTATCAGTAAGTGGTTTGGTAAGGCAATGTACATTTCAAGTTATAGTTCTAACATTCTACCTGTTAATGGCAACAATTTATGGAGAGAATCTCCTTATATTAAGCCCTTACCCCCCATAGAGAGGAGGATGCCAGACAGGCCTACTGTGAAAAGGAAAAGGCATGTCTTAGGGAGGGATGACAAGTTCTCTCAAGTGTCCTCAAATAGCAGAACTGTCAAATGTCAAAATTGTCAAAAAAAGGGGCATAACAAGAAAACCTGTAAAAATCCACATGTTGAACCAGATCCTAAACCCAATAAGAAAATAGGCAGGCCAAGATTGGACCCTAGTCTAACCCAATGGACAAGACATAGTAGAGGGGGTCGAAGGGGAAATAGAGGAGGTGGTAGGGTACCCAGAGGTGGGGGTGGCTTTCATAGCTAGTTTGAAAGAGGTGAAACCTCAAATAAGTACCACCCCAAAAAAGGGTCAATGAAGAATACAAATCTGAAGAGATGGTGGATGTAGATGTGATGAGTGATGGAGATGGGCTGGATATGGAAGATATGGACTACATTACACAACAAATTACAGAGTTTAGGAAATCAAGTTACACTGATGTAGACATTAGGAGATGCCTTGGAATTACAAAAGCTCATTTAGAAGAGTTAGATATGTGGTAAGGTTTCATTTAGTGCTTATGTATATGATTAAGTGTTTCTTTTTTTTTTCTGTTTTAGGGTGCCAATGTTGAAGGTGGACTAGAAGGCGGTGGACAGGGTAATGAAGAAGAAGAAGGACATGGACAAGGAGATGAAGTGGAAGGAGGTGGAAATGGAACATGCAATGAAGAAGAAGAAGGATATGGGCAAGGAGATAAAGTGGAAGGAGGTGGAGATGGATAAGAAGGATAAAGAGATGGAGAAGAAGAAGATGGATAAGGAGATGAAGGAGATGGAAACGAAGAAGATGGAGGAGATGAAGGAGATGGACAAGAAGAAGATGGAGAAGGAGATAAAGGAGATGGAGAAGGGGATGAAGTGGAAGGAGTTGAAGCAGAAGATGTTCAAGGAAATGATGAAGGTGGAGAAGGAGTTGATGTGGAAGCTGAAGATGTTCAAGGAAATGAAGAAGGTGTTCCGGTACAACAAGGGCATTTTGGGAATAATAAGCAACAAAGAACAAGGAGACCCTTGGAGAGGATCATTCTTCAGAAGCTGAAAAAGAAGGTGGTTGACCCTCTTCGTATAGGAATGTGTGAAGATAACGCATTAGTTATAGATTAGGGATAGGGGTTATCATATTTTGGTTCATATTTTGTAAACCATCTTTTGGTTCATATTTTTCATACCAACTTTTGGTTCATATTTTGGATACCATCTTTTGGTTCATATTTTGTAAATGGTGGTACATATCCACTTATATTGGTTCATATTTTGGAAACAATAACTAGTAATTAAGCAAGGGCATTAAGCAATGGTCATAATTGGTCAATATCACATTTTATTTCAAGTTTGGTTGTGCAGGTTAGCCTTGATTATTGACAGTTTTATTATTCATATGTGGTTCATAGTTGTTGTACTTTGATTTCACCATAATTCAATACAACATTAGTAAAATGTTCATTACATTGCAAAAGAAACAACATCGTACATAGTTACTACATATCCCACTACATTATCTTAAAATACAAACCAAAACATAAACCCAAAATAAACCACAACATTGACTACCCTGGAACAACACCACCTGCACCTTGCACTTGAGCTGGAACAACTTCTACTACTGCTTCTTCCATTTGTTCTACAACATCTCCATTCCACCCATTGTGCAATTGTAAGAGCAAGTCCTTGTACTACTGATTAGGGAGTGGAGGATCCACCCAATCAAAGAATTTGCAATCTTTACTCGAATCCTGGATAATCCAAGATTAAAGAAAGAAAAAAAACTAAAAGATGAAGAATTTCAACATTAACAACTAACCCTATAATTTGGGCATCTAATGAATCTTCTTCCAGGATTTCCTATCTTCCATGAAGTCCACCTTCCAACTAAGTCACCACAGTCACAATGTGTCCTTTGAGGGGGATTGAACCTTTGCACAACCTTGCTTCGAACAGACGAAGAAGATGACATTCTCGTATTTTCCTTTAAAAAATACGAAGCTAGGGTTCATGGGGATTGATGGTATGATGGTTAAGTAAGGTCGAAAACTCCACATATGCCTCTCATTTAATAAATCAGTGGTCCACGTAAGCATTTGGTGCCACTTCACCAAGTAAAGCGGCTGCACCGGGAGAAAAGGTCAATCGGGTTAATAAATGCCAGTAATTCGGGCTTTTGTGTCAAAAAAAATTAGCTTGGGATTTTCGTGTCAGTTGGATGAAAATATCGGGACTTTACTATATATATCCCTACTTTTTATGGCAAAAAGTTAAATCACTTTTTTTTCCCAAATCTCTCTCTCTCTCTCTCTCTCTCTCTATATATATATATATATATATATATATATATATATATATATATATATATATATATATATCAACTTATTATTCTTTTTTTATTCTAACTTTATTGTAAAAGAAGATATTTAATTTTACCTTGGGAAATCTCCAATAAAGTCCTAAAATTTTAGCCCGATTTATCTTTTAGTCCTAAACTAATTTTTGTTTACGAAAAAGTCCCAAAAACCGGTAAAAGTTTGTATTTTGACCATTTTTGACTGGTTAGAACCGGTAACAAATTAATTTAGGACTATTTCAAAAATTGATCCAAAATATTGGGATTTTTCTGCAAAAACAAAAAATATTAAGGTTTTTCTGCAAACAAAAACCTTATTATTATTATATTAAAAATATAAATAAGTATAGTATTTTTTATATTTGTTATTATTAATATTATTAATAATACATATAAATACATTTAAATTAAAAAAAATATTAAATACATTTTATAAAGGTGAAGGTTGAGCGGATGGTAATGCTTTATGCTTTGTAATCATGAATGTTTGTTTGTATATTCTAACTTTATATATAGTCATTTCACATTTGTTATTATTGTTTTTAATTCAGAATATTAACATTTAACAATTTAAAAGAAGCTACTGATTTTTCAAATTGTTTACAAATAGTGAGCATGTGATATGCATGTATGTCTTGTGTGTAAGTATTTTTGAATTACCAACATGTGTGTTACTCTTTTTCATTACTTTATCCTTGTGGTTATTTTGGAAACATAGCAGATAATGATAAAGAAAAATAAATCATAATACTTTCTATTAAATAAGATATTTTAATTAATATTTTCGAATTTTGATATGGGCCACCAATGTAAATATTTATTACGGATCTATTGGATTTGAAAAGAAATCATTCTACCTTAAGAAATTTTATATACAAAGTGAGAAATCCTTTTATCTTAAACTATTTATACATAATTTTATAAATAGGCAACTTCTTTTAAATTGTTAAGTGTTAATATTTTGAATTGAAAACAATAATAAGAAATGTGAAATGATCATATACAAAGTGAGAACATACAAGCAGTGATTTCAATGCTTAAAGCATTAGCATCACCACCACCTTCACCTTTAAATAATTTCTTTAATATATTTTTATTTAAGTGTAATTATATGTATTATTAAAAATATTAATAATAATGAATTTAAAAATTAGTATACTTGTTAATAATAATAATAATAATAATAATAATAATAATAATAAGGTTTTTGTGTGCAGAAAAGTCCTAATATTTTTTTTGCAGAAAAAATCACAATATTTTATGTCATTTTGTGAAATAGTCCCAATATTTTAGGTTAATTTATGAAATAGTCCCAAATTAATTTGTTACCGGTTCTAACCGGTCAAAAGGGGTCAAAATGCATACTTTTGCCGGTTTTTAGGACTTTTTCGTAAACAAAAATTAGTTTAGGACTATAATATAAACTGGGCCAAAATTTTAGGATTTTATTGGAGATTTCCCTTTTACCTTTTAAATTCAACAAGAATAAAATGTGTGTGTGCATATATATATATATATATATATATATATATATATATATATATATATATATATATATATATATATATATATATATAGGTTTAAGTTATTTTGTTTTTACTAAGTATTGTGTGCCTGAATGTACAGATCTAGACCATCGCATGAAATTAATCGATGGATATGATTTGAGAATGTATGATATTACAATGGGGTAACTTGTACCATATAATCACACAATTTTTAGCAAAAGAGTATTTTGGACAAATAACTACATTTATAAAAGGAAATTTTCGGATTTTTAGGGATGATTAATTCTCGTAATTTAAAAAAAAAATCTAAATTTTTTAATTAATTCAATTTAAATTTTTACCGATTTTATTCTATCAGAATATTTTTTGTTAGAATTATACTCTTTCAGAATTTTATTCTACTAGAATATTATTGAAGAAAAACAAAATTCTTAAATCAGATGCTGAAAAATAACAAACATTCTAATATATTCTTATACATTTTAATATATTTATAAATATTCTAAAAGAATATCAAAAAAAATGAATAACATTCTTAAAAAATAACAGCATTCTGCTAGAGTACTCTCGTTCTCCATGTTTTTCTTCATTTTCCACATCAATGGCAGCCCCTTCAAAACCTAAATCCAAAAAAAAAAAAAAAAACATAATCTACTTTAAAATAGTATAACTTTCAGTATATTCTAACAGAATAAAACTATAATTCTAACAGAATGTGTTAGACATTAAAGACTTTTAATTTATTCTGAGTCACTTGATCAAGTATTCCCCGAGCATCTGATCCAAATTATCGACTTAAACTAATTACAATGACTACATTGTAGCTAACACAGAGGACTATAAGTCTCACAAATGTTTCTGAACAAAGAGTGCTAAAAATATAGCTGTAACATCACATGTTCGAAGGATTATAAGTCAACCAGTATTAATCAAATTTAAATGACTTCTGAACCTAATTTGTAGCTAACACAAAGGAGAATATACAGAAACAAATTTCATATCATTACAAGCTAGTATAAGAGAGATATGATAGATCAAATATTACAAAAAAAATTGGTTGAACTATTTGATTCAAGCATTTTAACAAACATTTGGCGGACAAAATCAGATGACCAAATCTTTATACTCCATTTGATGAAACATACAACATATGTAATTAATAAATACATGAATGTGACTAAATTTACAATAAAAAAGATAATACAGTGGATACTTGGAAGCCGATTCCAGAATCTCTCATAGATCGAAGAACCCATCCATGGCTATCGCCAAAGTCATACGTGAAGAACACGTCGGTCGATTTCACGAATTTGTGGCTTCCGATGAAGACGATTTTAGATCTCGTTGGATTTAAGTGAAGAAGGAGTTTCAGCAAAAGAGATCGATTCGCAAGGCTGGACTGTTTTTCCTCTTTTCAATCGTGATCTCCTCATCAAGGATGAAGTTAAATCAAAGGATAATGAGATTCATGCTTCTGATTCTCTCACCATTTCATTACGGAAGTTGTTCATTGATAAACCATAAGAATCTTCTTCGTGTTCATCATCAGAAGCCGACAAATTGGAAGATCTACTTTCTAGAATTTTCTGTGTGTGGAGGCCTAAGACGGAAAGTAGATCATCACCTGTTATGAGGGTGAAGTAATCTACCGGGTCTCTATGTGTGTGTGGGTACTGTATGAGATGAAAAGGGAGCGTACAACCCTAATCTGGTGGGGGAGAGGTTTTAAATATGATATCTTAATTTAAAAGGGGATATTATTTAATTGTATCAATTTACCATTATTAATTATAGTATAGATTACTATTATACCCTTATATTTATTATTAATGATTGATTTATTTTTCCTAAATTCCTATTGGTGCATTCATGCACACAATAGTTTCTAAAAATATTTGAACCTAGTACTCTCTCTCTCTCTCTCTCTCTATATATATATATATATATATATATATATATATATATATATATATATATATGAAAAAGTTTCAAAGTTAGTCCATGTGGTTTGAGATTTTCTTTAGTTTGTGTCAACAAACTTTACAACTTGCAAATTGCTTTCCTATTGACAAATTTAATTTTGAATTTTTCTCCAACCACATAATATCCATAGATAAGTTCCATTAATCCCCTCACATTCCTTCATGTAAGGGTATTTCAATCATTCACAATGTTATGAACTCCCATCACCCCCTTTACCGCCATAATGATTAAGTTACTTATGTTTTTAATTATAGTCCTTATGTTTCTCTTGTCTTCTTTTTCAATCCGATTCAATCACCTCCAGAAAAAAAATAAAAGATAGAATGATAGTTCAACAACAATGGTGTGGAAGATATCCGTTAGAAGAAAACTATGATTTCACAAACAAATATGGTTAGTTCATATAGTCCATTAAGTAATGGAAACCCTATTTAATTATGTTCTGGGTGGAAGATTTTACTATGTTTTTTCATCAAACTTCATGACGATGGGAGGCTCACTAAGTTGCCAAACATTAAATATTTATATTGTGAAGTTCGGTTTATTGATTTACCTGATGTTAATGAGTTTTTTTATGCATGATATGGACTTAATAAATAATGTGTGAAATCCGTTACAAAGTCCCACATGTGATGTAGCACTATTTTAAGATACAATGTGATGGAATAAACTTTGGACTAAGGGCTTTTAGGAATGATGATGTTCTCAATGTAATTCAATATATTAGAGATAACAAGCTCGTAATGGTGTACACTAAACATGGGTCTACCAAATTTTTTTTTTGGAAAGGGAACTTCCCTAACGAGGGTTTCCGGGCCAGCTTTCGCGCACCGACTAATCCCCCGCTGCAACCATGGGGCTTTGCCTCATGCCCTAGAGTCACTGCAGGCGAACCTCCATGGCCACAAGGGCTTAGTAGTGCTAGGATTGGAACATGGGTCTACCAAATTTGTTAGTTATTTCATGAACTCAAACCATATAAAGGGTAATTATTGATGAAGTAGTCGATGAGGGGGTTGTAAACCATGAAACTACGAACCTAGCAATCTAAAAAAAACAATATCTAAAACAGAGTAGTCTATTACCAAATAATAAGTAGCCACATGATGAAAGTTTGCCACTGACTTTGTACTTGGAATTGATTTTATGTGAGAGAGTGTGTCTAATTAGATTCACTTAAGTTTAGAAGGGATAAAATGTCAAGGAGAAAAAGGGGTGAGAGTTCTTTTAGTAGAAAACTTTGTGTGAAAATGTTAGACGATGTTGAATAAATCCTACAGCCAGAGGTTACTGACGGTGTATCAAAGGGTGATTAAGGTATGAAAATATGTGTTACAATATACATGACGTGGTTCTTCTGGATTGTAAGGATTTTAATTCTTTTTTAGTGATGACTTGTGGAGTCAAAGGTATATCTAAAATAATAAACAAAATTTTGAACCAAGTGAGGATAGTGGCTACTAGGTAAGTGAAAAGAACATGGTTGAAGAGCCTAATGTTGACATTATTGACACTTTCCATAACATAGAAAAATATTTAGAACTCACTGGAGCAGGTGTTCCTGAGGAGGGTGTTGATGATGGTGATGATGATCTGGCAGAAATTAAAGTCATTGATAATGAGGAGTGGGATTCCTTGGAGTATAATTATGATGATAATAGGAAAAGAATCACAACATTGAACTAGTTGGGTAAAAACAAGAAGTGCAGTAGTGGTCAAGTCCACAAGTAGAGCCTTTATGTTGGAAAATAATTTAAGACTAAACAAGAATTGAAAGAAAAATCGAATAGCATGCATTAGAAACTATGAGAAATATTGTTTTCAATAAAATGGAAAGTTAAGAATGATTGAGAAATCCAGAGGGGTTGTTTAAATACTAATAAGTACAAAAGGGCCAAGTACATAAGATGCAAATAAAAAAGTAAGGGAAAATTTGTAAATTCATATACATAAAAATACACTTAGGTTATTCATGATTCTAGGGAAAATATAGATAGTAAATGGTATTTTAAGACATGTTTTTGAAACCACTATTGCATGAAAACTCAAAAGATAAGTGCTTGTACTACTACTTTCATTTAGAAAGATACCATGTCAAAAGTAGAGTTAAATCTACAATTCCCAGTGAGAGCATTACAAGATCAACTCCAGAATCACTTCGAGGTTGGCATATCTATGCACATGGTTTTAGACCCAAGGAGGATGCAATAAAATTGTTTGTTGGCATGTAAGGTACCAAATTTCAATCCATGTTTTTTCATTAAAATTGCATTAAACATTCAAAAAGCTATTCCTTTAAAAACATATCATAACGTTCATTTATTAAAAATCCATAAACTTAATGTAGAGTACAATTATAAAACGAAAGGAACTCAAAATAACAATATGACACCAATGTGATGTACAATCATGCCACACCATTCCCTCTCATCTTCGACCAACTATAAAAAAATTAAACCTAACAAGATAAGCATAAAACCTAGTGAGTTCCCTAATACACCACATATTCCACCATACATAAAGTGTATGCATAACAAAGCCTCTCAGCTCTAATGCATATCCACTTGATCAACATAGACTAAAGGTTCTAGTACTGTCTAGTCATCAATGGAGACTAATAGTTCCCGTGCCGTCTAGTAATCAACAGTAATATGCTCTCAGCCATCATACATCTACAAGATTTCATCCATCATACAATTGCATACTCTTAGTTATCATACAACTATACAAAACCTATTACAAATATTGATGATCACTTTGTGAGTGCATAATCATATGTAGTCTGGGAGTAAGATAGACAATAATAAATGATCTTACCCGAAAATAATATATTAAATAAGAATCATCAATAAGGCCAAACTAGTGTTCTAAGGTTATATGACTCAAACTACATACAACCCTTACAACATCAACTCAATAACCTACCAATATTAGCAATACCCCATCAAGCATGACACATAAAAGTACCATACATTCTACCAATGACATTCACAACAAAGACTACCCCAGTATACTAGTATAATAATACCCTAACAATACATATATCCTATAAAAGAAAGATTATCCTAGGCTCACGACCTCGTTCTGATCCTATAGACTCACAATCTTAAACATCTATACTGTAATCGTACTCTCATCTATCAACATTAATTAGGTCTCACCCGCACAATGTATATTATCACAAGAATAGAACCCATCATGGCACCGTTCTCCTAGTGGGACTGAATACTCATGACACTACATTGTTCTTATAATCAACTAACCTCGAAGGATAAAACTATATGGTTATGGCTCAACATTGTTCTTGCCATCATCTTACTAATACTACTAAAGACCATTCTAATGTTAACACCAATTGAACCCCAAAAATACTTAGCTAAACCCCATCAGGTGTTTATGATGGATTTTGATAAGCTAAAAACGATCTTTTTATAAAAGAATATTAAGAACGACAAACGGAACACTTTTAAAATAACTAGTTTATTTTAGATAATTTTAACAAAATCACCAAGATGATCTAAATAAATAAACTATAAAGATATTGACAACCATATGATGTTTAGAACTACAACCTTTGAAAACTTTGATCCCTGTCGGTTTTGGCGAGTTGGTGAAGATGGGAAAAACTCAAGAGTAGTATTTCTCTAAAATTTATCCACCAACAAGACTAAGCCACAAAGAATGCTAGTGTTTACGCTTGTATGAAGTACTTCTTAAGCCTTTAAGTGCTTAACATAATTAAGAACTAAAGTAGAAGCACTTCTAATCACCAGATCTTCAACAAGCTTCAAAAGACAAGAAGAAGAATAAGAGAGGTAGAACCCATAGTTTTATGGATAGAAAAAGAGAAATATCTAGCCAAAGTTCATACAACCAAAAACAAGCTAGTTAAGCCTCTATTTTATACCAACTTGTAAGATAAAGGACCATCTCTTATAAATGAAACCATGGGTCATAAATGGAAGAGAGATAGAATGTAAGAAGTTGCTTTACAAGCAACCTTATCCTATCACCACATACCTACGGTTTTGACTCGAATACGTCAAAGCATGGGTGAGTTTTTTACTCCTTATTTTATAAAAGCATGTAACCCTTTTATTTATATAAACTAGTTTTATATAAATAGACTACAAAGGGTCTAAAATGTTATACACAACATATATATCATCCATTATGAATTACTAGTTGCTTTTCTCTCTTAGAAAATATTATTTTAATAAAATAATAATTATTCGCTAATTAATTACAAACGTTGAATTTATTTATCAATAATCAAATTACTAATAAATATTCAGTGAGTTACAACTTGGTAAAGGTGAAACCCTATAGGATCGTATGTCATTGACAACATCATTCCAAATTGATTATTTAGCATATCGATCCAGTAATCTCCCATTTGCATAACATTCATTACAGATTGATATAGACATTGGTTGACGTCTAGAAATAAAGGAATGCCCCCAACAACACACAAAGAGGTGCCATCCAGCAACCGACCGATTTCCAAGTGCTCCAAAACCATAAAAGGTTGTAAGGTGTGGTATCAATTATTCCTTTGTCTCAGGCATCATGTTGAACATGAGATATGGATCGTCATCAAACTCATGTGCTGTTCAACTTTTAGTAGGGCCTTAGATGACTATCTCTCAATGAATAAGAAGATCATATCCAATCTTAACTACATATTCCTATCATGTAGTTCATAATATACCCAACAATGACATTTTTAACTGCCATTCATAGAACAACGTTAAACCATGTCAAAGCACAACAATTCGTTATGTATCTTAGGTTGAAGAATACAAAGATACTACCTTTTGTCGAGGTCCAATAATTTTTATGTAAATCGAGTACCTATGGATTTGGTAGCATCTTTTTATATTTTCATTGCTTTGAAAATCAACCAATGCATTCATACTAGTCTTACCACATAAATGCTCCCAAAACTATGAACAACTGTGGAAATTTAGAATAGCCATGTTATTTAAGGATTAAACATGCTAATATAGAACACAAAAATTATTTAATGACAAGACTATATCCAATATATCAAGCCATTACAATATATTGCTTGCGTTGTTCCAATATCCAAATACTAAATTTCAATTAAATACATCCACTGAGGACAACAAGGTACTATAGCACCATCAATACTATCAAGATTTAGCTAATGAAGGAAAATTGTTAAGTAGATTCCACAAACATGATGTGTATAAACTTTACAAATATCTACATTTTTAGATTATATATATAACCCTTTAGAATGCTCTAGAAGCTTAAATATGACTTAAATACTAGTATTGGTGTAATAAGATTACTCATAGTTATAATGGACGAATCAGTTAAGTATATTCATATGTGGTTCCCCAAAAAACAATGTATTCTAACTCTGTTGTGTAACTGTAGTTAAATTCCACATGTAACTCCTATCTATGTAACTTTCTCTTGATTCATAATGAGGATACGCCCGATGGTGATTGAGAGTTATCTCAATCTATTTGAAAGTTTGCATATGTGTAACGGTGTAAACATAGCTTTCTTTCAAATACTCCCGAGAATAGGAGTATTTCTTTGGTTCTGCGTAAGTACTTTAGAATGTTCCGATCAGTCATACCATGACTTATTATCGAATTATACTGGTATTTATTCTCCATGCTCATAGCATATGACAAATATGGCCTTAATGTATAATGATGGCATATATGATGAATCCAAGTGTAACAACATATGGAATACAATCATAATATCTACCTCAATCTTCGTACTAGGATTATCAGGCATATTCAACATAACGTCCTGTTATTTTCAGTATTGTAAAAGTTAACACAAGTCAATTTCTATCAAATAAAAGTCAAGCTTAATGATTTATTATTTTAATAAAGTTCAAAATAATTATATTTGAAACATTAAAAACACTTAAAAGTGTTGTTTAATTTAAGAAGTAAAAACATGAATTCTGAAGACCATTCTTTCTTTCCTTCGGACCACACACCTTGCTTGAGCCGTGAATGGTTTGCGACCGTGAACCATTCCTTGGACCGCAAACATTCATATTCTATCTCCTTGGGAAGGGTGTACGACCGTAATCTCGCATCTTATTGTTCTGGGTGTCATTCTCGGCCAAAAGCTGCCTTCGAGCCATGATCATGCTTCGGTTGTGAACCCTTGCATGACCGTGAACCCCTCTTCTTGGCTGTGAACCCGAGGATCGTATCTCCTCGGGATATCTTTACTGCTAAAGACTCTTAAGTATATGTACAAATTGTGACTGATTTTTCCCTCATTTCACACACTCCAACTTCAAACACTTTCATTCTCTCATAAGTATCAAAGGCCGAGAACCTCCTCTCTCCTAAATAAAATCAAGTATTCTTCATCTTTATCAAGCAATCTTCTTCCAATCTTCATATCCTTGGGCCGAAAACACTTGAATCTTCAAGTGTTCGTCAATTCATCAAGAGCATCAACCGAAAACCCAAGAACATCATCACTTTATGGCCGTGAACTCAAGAACATCAAGTGTTCTTGGGCCGTGAACCCTTCTTCTGGCCGTGAACAACTATCAAATTTCAAACTTTGCTTTGAACACTCTTATTTGTTAGTTAAACTTGCAAATTAGTTCAATTGGTTACTGTGTTTGTGATTATATCCACTAAAAACATACATATATTGCATGAAATGCTTTTAGGACTCGGAATCTAACTCGTGGAAATAACATCCTAAATCAAATCTCCAATCGAATCACTCACAAAAGGTGAGTTTATACCCCTACATTTTTATGATTTGTAACTGTTTTAGGGGGGGGGGGGGGGGGTGGGGGGAATAGAAGTGAAACACAATAAAATTGTAAATGTTTATACCCCTACATTTTTATGATTTGTAAATGTTTTTAGTACTTTTATATTGTTATAATTGTTAATAATTACATATTTATATATGTGTAAATTATATAATTTGGATTCAGAAAATTTAGAATATGTAATTTGACCTTATTTCCTGTTCCTTGTTTGGTTGTGGGGTTGGGATAAAGTTATTTAATTGAAGGTATAATTAATCACAATTATATAAATATTACATTTATATAAATATAAAAATGATTTTCAAACTATTTGGTACTACTTGAGTACAAATAGAGAATTTCATGAAATAACAGTATTACAGACTCTTATAGCAAAACAAACAGTTAAACTATAATAGGTATAGTTTAGAAAACTCATTCATTGGTTTCAAGGTTCAAAGTACATAATAGAAAACAAATAGAGTACATGATGGAAAACAAGTAGAGAACTATATCAAAAACAAACAAAATACTTTACTGAAAAAGAAACATATAAAACTATTTTTTATATAGTTTATGAAAATTACTTTCAGTGTAGTTATTACAAAGTAACTTTTCATTATTGTACATATAATCATCAATATAGCACTTGTGAGACTACCTTCATGTACTTTTCTATGTATCAACCATGTCCTGAAATTATAACCAGAGTCTCCTGGAGGGAGAGCTTGACACTTATATATAGATCTATATGGGAATGACAATCCCACACCAAAAATGCTAGCTAGAGTTAGGCAGACACGCTTGGGGTGACAAATGTCATACCAATTATGACGCTTGATGAGCGTCATGTTCAGGCGATCATAGGTCATATAACATGGTTATAATAACTCATAATTTGGTATTGAAAAAAATGATTATTGTATAAATAAGTAACACTTCACGTAGTTTTATTTAATTATAAACCTGTAATACAATATCTTACAAGTTTAAACATGGAATACTATATCAGTTCAGAGAAAATATATTTTTCATGGTTTTATGAGAACTAAACTACATTTTCCAAGTTGTTAGTACAGAGGCCATGACACATTTTGCTTACAAAGTAACATAGTAGAAAATATAGGATTTTCCGGGGAAAAACATGTTTACATTATCAATGGATAAGAAAACGAATTTCAGTTGCCAACATATTTATGAACTCAGCAACTTAATTGTAAAAACTTTTTTAAAAACTACTTGTATTCTTAGGGAAACGGTAATACATGTACAGCCACAGCTTTTGAGAAGACGGAGATCTATAAAATCATGTCATTCAAACTTCTACTTTTGGGTTCATATACAATATGTTTTGATCACAGATGTAAAACTTATAACTTTAAAATACAATGGTTGTTGTTGTACTCTGATTACTATTATGCATTGTTGTGATACTATACATGACATCCTCCACCGCCAAATGTTTCCGCCTTTCTGGTTTGGGGTTTTTCCGATTGGTATCAGAACATTGTTTATTGTGAACTTTGTATATAAAACCATAAATTATATACAAACTATAAATGCTATGGGGCTTAAGCACTCTGAATAAAAGTATACTTTAAAATTTGAAGTATTTTATAAAAAGTATACTAACTTGCCTGTATACAGGAAACGATGTCACAATAAGAACAACACAAAAGTATTTGGATGTTGGACACTGCTGTTAAACCTGGATAGTTATGTAATCATATCTGGGATCAATATAGCCTGATCAACTATATTTATTTGAGATATGACCAACATGTGTTTGGGAGTGATAGTGGTGTTTCAACAAGTCTAAAGCTTACCTAAGTACTAGATGAACTATAGATACTATAAGAGTATTGTATAACATTATAACATAAAGACAACAAGATACAAGAGAGTTATTCTTACTACAAACAAACATGTGAAAACAAAAGAACCATTATTGGTAAAGCTATAAATATTAAGGAAATGTTACATTTATATATAATTAAGGTTTTATAGACATAGAATCTGTGATCTAGCTTTATTTCGTGTTCCTTGTTTGGTTATGGACTTAGAGTAGGATCATTTTTTCGATGCTCTAATCCACCCAAATTATATATAATTAGTATACACTTTATAGTTATAGAAGTACCTAGTCCGAGTCATGCCATATAAAATACATTAACTGTTAACTATAAGTTTCTTATAAGGAAACTTGAAATTGTTTATTTAGACATATCAAATCTATAAGATGTCTCTTATCTCCCTATTCTTGCATAGATAAGATAGTTGGTTTTCATCTACCAAGAGATCCATATTTTTCCAATCAAGGGAATGGGGGATGGCACAATGCTAAAAATAATCTTGCAGACCCAATAGAAGAGGATTTTTCTAAAGATTCTGATTCAGAATCAGGAGCCTATAACCCACCTCAATAGACCGACACCTCAGTGGGCAGTGAACTTATATAGGTGGAGTCATAAGTAGGGTCAAGACCATCCTTATAATGGAGACCAAAGCTTTTACAAATCTTGACGAAGGAGGCTTAGCAAACAAAGCCATTCCCGTGTTAGTTCGTCGGGTTGCACACAATGATGACCAATGAAGATCTGCTATCAACGGAGTCATATAAGTTAGTGCTAGTATAAGAGTTTACACAGTCTATCTTCAGCACCTGATTAGAAACCATGAGACAACAAGGAATATTACCGAAACCTTACGAAGTTAGAGAACTTTGAGAACATCAAGCAACAATTGAAAGGCGTATATGTGCCACAGAACGCAAATTGGCTAGATTCTTGGCTGAATCCAGTAGGAATCTGAACCATACTCCTCGCGAATAGAGCATACTCTACTTACTCTTTTGGGATGTAGTCTAAATATGTGTATATATACTAGTGATGTTTTCATGTACATAGTACGATCTCGAAATTTCATTTTTGATAGGTTTGTATGCTATCAAGTTTTCAGTTAAGTAAGTATATTGTAGAACTAATGTAATTAGTTCAAAGACATTTAATTTTATTATCAATATTGTTGTCTTACTACCTTTCTATTTTTATATCTTGAAGCTAAAGATGCCTCCCAAAAAGAATCTGAGACATGTTTATGTCAATGAAGCACCTCCACTGCCTCCACCACCACCCTCACAATACGATGTTGTTGTCTTCCAAGCAGCAGTAACTGCCACCGTGGCTACTACCATGACATAAATAAATGCCAGTGGTACTAGTGGAGCTGGAAGTGGTGCTCACAATTTCAATCATAATGAAAGTCTTGGAAACCCTAGCGAGTTTTCATATACAAACTTTACTAATGCAAAGCCCAAAACTTTTGATGGCACCAAAGGTGTCATTACTCTGATGCACTGGTTCGAGAAAATGGAATCAATATTTGAAATATGTGCTTGTCCTAAAGCAAGCATAGTCAAGTTTGCAGCTTGTACCTTCCTAGAGAAAGCCCTTTCCTGGTGGAATGGCTATGTCAAATCCTTATGCCTTCCAGTCACCAATGCTATGGGCTGGGATGATTTAAAAACCTTGATGCTAGCGGAATATTGTCCCCATGGCAATATTCAAAAGCTAGAGGAAGAACTCTGGAGTCTGACAATCAAAGACTCCGATATATTTGCATATACTTCCAGGTTCAGTGATATGGCTATTTTGTGTTGAGGAATTTGTTCCCACTAAAAGCAAGATTTTTGAGAGATATACCTGGGGAATTTCTCCTCAGATACAAGGAAATGTAATAGCTGTTAACCCTCTCACTTTTGATAATGCCAAGCGTTTGACACAAACTCTAGTAGACCATGGAGTTCGTCAGGGCTTTATGGTACCCATCCCAGAGCAACCCAAGGAAGGGGGTGGTAAGAGGAAGAAACCCTAGAACAAGAGAAAGGGGCAATCGTCTCAAGAGACCTCGAAAAAGCAACAAACAGTGGCAGCATATGCTGCTATTGTTCCTACTGCTGTTCCAACCCCTGTTCCTACCATGGTGTCTATCACACCAGCAACTCCAAGTAGATATGTTGGATCATTGCCAAAGTGCAATAAATGCAACTTGCATTATACATGAGCTTGCAAAGAAATGTACTGCAAGAATTGTAACAGAAAGGGGTACACCGCCCGTTTCTGCAAGACACCAGCTCAACATATTTCTCAAGTCCCTACCACGGGAGTGAGTCAAACATGCTATGAATGTGGGGAAGTAGGAAACTTCAAGAGAAGTTGTCTTAAGTTAAAGAATGATAGTGGTACTGGAAGAGTCTTGGTGCTTGGGTATGAAGAAGAAATAGTGGATCCTAACGTGGTGACCAGTACGTTCCTTCTCAATGATTCTTACGCATGCCTTCTTTTCGATACCGGGGCAGAGAAAAGTTTCGTAAGCCATAAGTTCAAACAACTTCTAAAATAAAATCCCAAATCACTAAAAGATACATTCACTGTTGATATGGCTAAGGGGAAAACTGAGAAAACAAATGACTTGTACATAGGATGCACACTTATTCTAAATAACCATTCATTCCAAAATAACCTTATGTCGATATCAATTAAAAGTTTTGACATCATAATCGACATGGATTGGTTAATTCTTCACCATGATGATATCCTGTGTTATGAGAAAGCCATCCGTCTTAATTTTCCAAGTAACTAATCTATCGTTATCTATGGCGACAAATCTAGTGCGAATCTTCAAATCATTTCTTGCGTCAAGGATCAGAAGTATTTTCGCAAGGATTATTGTGCCTTGTTAGCCCACGTTGTTGATAAGACATAAGAAGTAAAAAGAAACAAGGATATCCCTGAGGTTTGTGATTTCCATGATGTGTTCCCTGAAGATATCTCAGGAGTTCCTCCTGAACGCCAAGTCGAATTCTGAATCGACTTGATTCCTAGAGCTACCCTTAAAGCCCCATATTGTATTGTACCCTCAGAAATGCAAGAACTATCCAAACAATTCAATGAACTACTCAACAAAGGCTTCATTAGACCAATCTTCTCACCTTGGGGACTGCCGGTCTTGTTTTTGAAAAAGAAGGACAGATCTTTTCGCATTTGCACTGATTATCGGGAATTAAACGAACTTCCCATTAAAAATCGATACTCTTAACCATGGATAGATGACCTTTTTGATTACCTACAAGGAGCTAGTTTCTTCTACAAGATTGACCTGAGATCAGGATACCACCTAGTACAAGTCCAAGAAACAGACATTCCAAAGACTGCTTTCAGAACTCGCTACCGTCACTACAAATTCATAGTGATGCTGTTTGGTATAACGAATACACCGGCATTATTAATGAACCTTATGAATCGAGTGTGTCGACCTTACTTTGACAAGTTTGTCATAGTCTTCATTGGCGATATACTACTCTATTATTAGAGTAAGGAAGAACATAGCCAACACTTGCTACAAGTCTTGGAACTTTGAGGGTAGAGAAATTGTATGTGAAGTTCTCCAAATGTGAATTTTGGATTTGAAATGTTGAGTTCTTAGGTCGTGTAGTCAGCGAGGATGGAATACATGTTGATCCTTCCAAGATCAAGGCTAACGAAAGTTGGGCGACCCCATGAACTCCAACAGAAATTTGACAGTTTCTAGGTCTCACTGGCTACTACAGGAGATTCATTCATAAATTTTCCAAGATTGCAAAGCTACTCACCACCTTGACTGAAGAAGGTGTGTCATTCGAATGGGAGGAGAAACAAGAAACTGCTTTTCAGACCTTAAAGCAAGCCCTCTGCAGTGCATCGATCTTGTCCCTCCCAACAGGGACTAAAGATTTTGTAGTCTACTACATCGCATCTAATCAAGGGCTAGGTTGCGTTCTTATGAAACGAGGAACGGTTATATCCTATGCCTCAAGACAACTTAAGAACCACGAAGTCAATTTTACTACGCACGATCTCGAACTGGGAACATTGGTTTTTGCCTTGAAGATCTAGAGACATTATCTATATGGTAGAGAGTGCACAATCTTTATTGATCATAAAATCCTTCAGCATATCTTTGATCTGAAAGAACTTAGCATGAGGCAACGACGATGTGTTAAGCTACTAAATGATTACGAATGTGAGATTCATTATCATCCAGGAAAGGCCAATGTGGTAGCAGATTCCCTTAGTCGGAAAGAATACTCGGGACGCCGAGTGAAGTCTTTAACTATGACTATCCTTTCCCACTTATCCGCATAAATCAAGGAGGCTCATTTGGAAGCCTTGAAACCTGACAACATAAGAGGTTAAGCCTTAAGGGGGACAAACATGAAAGCCAAAATAGCTTCTTTTGTGGGAAAGTGTCTAACTTGTGCCAAAGTCAAAGTAAAAAATCAAAAGCCCTCAGGTCTACTTCAACAACCAGAAATAGCTGAGTGAAAGCGGGAGCAGATTACAATGGATTTGATAACCAAGTTACCCAGAACAACGAGTGGTCATGATACCATTTCTGTTATTGTTGATAGATTAACCAACTCCGCCCACTTACTGCCAATAAAAGAAACAAATAAAATGAAGAAATTAACAAGGATTTACATAAAATAGATAGTACGATTGCAAGGTAGATTTATCTTGCGGTTCTGGAAATCATTGCAAAAGTTATTGGGAACAAATCTTAACAAGAGTACAATGTACCGTCCTCAGACTGATGGGCAAAGTGAGAGAACAACTCAAATACTGGAAGACATATTAAGGGTCTGTGTGATAGATTTCAGTAAAGTTTGGGATACTCATTTACCACTTGTTGCATTCTCCTACAACAATAGCTATCACACTAGTATTAAAGTTGCACCCTTTAAAGCTCTCTATGGTTGTAAGTGCAGATCCCCTCTATACTGGGCTGAAGTGGGCGATACGCAACTAGCAAAGAATCAAATCCCTAATAGTACTCTAATTGGTCCCGAGTTTATTCGTGAAACTACAGAGAAGATAGTGCAAATCTGGGAACGGTTGAAAGCTTCCAAAGATAGACAGAAGAATAATGCAGATAAATGGCGAAAACCCTTAGAATTTCAGGTTGATGACCACGTTATGTTAAAGGTGTCACCCTAGAAAGGAATGATACATTTTGGTAAACGTGGAAAACTAAATCCAAGGTACATTTGACCATTCCAGATCATTGCTAGTGTGACAACCCGACATTTCTACACTGTGCAATCGATCCATCTATCTATCATTCACTTGAATTTATCATACTTTAGCACAATGTTGGTTCCGCACGAGTGCGTTAGGCTTAGTATATCATAGATATGGGACTTAGGAAAGGTTAGGAAGGGTGTTGCATCACAAAATCCAGTCAAACACACCAAGAGAGGTGTGTGCGACCGCATACTAGTGTGTGCGGCCAGCCAACCACACACCCAACCGCAAACCCCCTTCTGCCTAACACTCGACCCTATATATAGTAGAGGACCCCTTCCATTCACTTTTGGCTGCATTCTCTCCCTCTCTCCACTTTCTCTCTCTAAAAACATCACCCAAGAACACTTATAAGGCCTCCAAAACGTGAAGAACATCATAGTGTTCACTATGCATGTATTGGTCTGACTCGTGTTCTTCGTGTTCTTCACCCCTTGAAGGAGTGCAGCCGCACACCTTCATCAGGTGGCTGCACACATTCAAAACAACCACCAAAGTGAGTGTATGGCCACAAAATTAACACATAGGACTCAAACAAGGACGGTACGGTTGCACACCCTTGTGCACGGCCGCACACACACCCTGTACGGCCGCACACTCTAGTGTGCAGCCTCACACATAAGTCTGACCACATTCCCCAGCCGCACACTCACTTTTATGGTTATACAACCACCCTAATACTCATACTTGGCATTAAACTTGCATAGATCATTAAGTATAGAACACGGGACACGTAGTCCTAGTGATTCCAAACCCTTAGGATGAATTTCCCATCATTTTTAGTCATTAAACACCCTAGCACTAACTTATATATGTGTCACTATATGATTAATAGGGATTACATGCATTAAGAGCATCTGTTGACACTCGACACTCATATCGATAACACACTTGAACCCTACGTTAAATGGTGAGTTAATATGCCTTAATTAACCATTCAAATGTTTTTAACTGCTTTTATGGGGGGGGGGGGATACAAGTTGAATCCAATACATTGCAGTGTCAGTCACACGTGATTTAAGACTTGCTATCAAAAGGATTTTTCTACATTTTTAAAGTATCTTGTCAGTAATGTTATTTCAAGTGTTTACCAACCTCATTTTCACGAATCAATTGTCTCAACACTGATTTTCAATGTTTTCAAACCTTAAATTATTTCCAAATCATGTGTACACCAATATATTTATATAAGTAAGTATTGAAGGACTTAGAACTGATAACTGAATTTATTTCCTGTTCTTGTTTGATTGTGGACTTAGGGTGTTAGGTTATCTGTCCGACAGTCGTTTAATACTTAGTTATATATCTTGTATATTCGTGTTATATATAAAAGTTTTCACTGTAGTTTGATACTCCTACATATCAAAGACACTCAATTAAGTACTCTATTTAACTATATTAGGTATAGTTAAGGATTACCGTTCATTACCGATGTTACTATTATACACACTATGGTCAGTACAATTACAAGACTATATGTCCAATACACTATGTGAAAAGAATGCTATAAACTATACTATACTAAGGAAACACTATCCACTATATGAAGAAACACTATACACTACATCAAGAGAACATTACATAGTACACTAAGAGAATACTATATACTATACGAGAGAAAATATTACAATGGAATGTGATGCACTATTTCTCTATACGACACATTGCTATGCAACTATCGGGTAACCAAAGCTTACTGGAGGGAGAGCGACGACTATGTGTATAGATCTATACGGGATGGATTTTCCCCCATCCCGACTGCCAGCTACAGTCCGAGCCTTTTTGGTCCATTGATGACAAAACGCTACTACACTATTGGTGACCTGGAGGGTCAGTCGCTATACTACTATTTCTCAGTATGATTACATACGAGCTCACATTCAAACCTTAATTAAACACACACCCCGAGGTGCATACAAAATTAATACTATCCGGAGTTTACATTTACTATTACATTTCATCAATAGGGACGCTGCTGGGGTGAAACTCTATTCCTTATCTATAATGAACGAGATTAAAACTGTATTTTCATTTTGATATTTTCACAAGAAGACTATTACATTTTCAAAGAAACAAACTTACAAATAACTTAGTCTTGGTAAAATACTACTTTTTCTGGAAGATATGGGATTTTTAGGGATCACACTACTTTCAAATTTTGATAACAACACTTCACTACATGATTATAAACATTTTTGTACATGCAATGACACTAAATACTTATGAACGCACCAGCTTTATGCTGATACTCATTTTTAAAATAACTTGTATTCCTAGGTGAACAATAAACAGGTACTAATGCAGCTTTTGGGAAGATGGAGCACATATAAGACTCATCTTTTATTTTGATTATACTTTTGGTGTCTATTGTACAGAATGCGTTAGTATTACAATCACTATACTAATGAAATGGATGTTGTTACTTGTCTTTACTATTAATCATTGTTATGATACTGTACATGACGTTCTCCACCCCAGAACGTATTCCGCTGTTCTCGGTTTTGGGGTGTGATAGATTGGTATCAGAGCATTGTTTATAGTGAATCAAGTATATCAACCCATAAAAGATATACGAACTATAAACACTTCGGGACCAAAACACTCTGACCAAGAATATATACTTGTAATACTAAAATATTTAACTAAGTATATATACATACATACACGAATACAAAGGGCCAGTATCATAGTAGAACAGAACAAAAGTATTAAGATTGTTGAGCAGCACAGTTAGGCTTAGAGACATATAGTTACATTTGGGTGGATGTAGCCTAATCAACTACATATTTCTAGGAGTGACTAGCATGTGCCTATGAGTGGTTGTGGTGCTGCAACAAGTCGAAAACTTAACAACGCTACCACAAGAACTCTAACACAAGAATACCATAGGAGTATTATGCATCTCTATAATTTACATATGTGAGAACTAAAAATGTCATTATTAGGAGAGCAATAATTGCTAAGTGGATACGCTACGGTTACATGTGACTAAGACGTTATAGACTTAGAATCTGTGATCTTTTCTTTACTTACTATTCATTGTTTGGTTTTGGATTTAGAGTTAGGGTCGCGTATTCGAAGTTTTATCTTGTTTCGGTCTCATCTAATTAGTATGCACTATGCATGTATTGGTCTGACTAATAACGATCCTCTTATAGGTATCTTAGATTAGTACGTCTATAAACTATTCTTCCCGTTTTCTCGCATATATATCATGGCTAGATTTGATCATGGTGATCCATACTTGCCAAATCACGGCATTACGAGATGGCTTGAAGAAGAGCCCGATGAGGAATATCAAATCCGTTTGGATGACCACCAAGGAGAAGGCTTCTCGGATGGGTCTAACTCCGAACCTGAAGTCAACAACGTACCCCCTGTGGCCCCGGTCCCAAACCGTAACCCCCACCAGGCCTTCCAACGTACCCCCTGCATGGGTGGAATGCATAGAAACGTGGAGTGAAGAGCAAAATCAACCCATGCCATTTAATGTAGACCGAAGCTTTTATGATGCGATCGAAGGAGGATCAGCGGATAGAGTCTTAGCCATCCTGGTCTGAAGAGTTGCCCGCAATGAAATTCAAGGAAGGACAGCCCTCCAACGTATCGCAGAGGTTGATACAAATGGAGGACTGCACTCCCTTCGCACCAGCTGCCTGGAGCATGCTAGGGAGAGGTCCGCAGTAGACCACGAGGCCTTGCTATGAGCATTATCAGAGACCCGGGCTGAATTTATAGAGCTCCGAGTTTGTAAGAGGGTCTACGTGCGACACTTCCTCGACATGGAATGCCAACTGAGAAACATCCGCCGCCGCTAATAAAAGATGACTAGCGCACCTTTTCTTTTGACATAGGGATAGTCTTTAGCATCTGCATTTGAATGAAGCACTTGTCGATATAATATTGTCATCTTTCAGTATCCTATGTAGTCATCTAAACTGTCAATCATTTTCCCCCTTATGGTTTGATGTAAGGTCTACCGTTAGTCCATATTTCCATAACTTATTTACATCAGTAATACCATTAATATTGACAATTATCTAACGTATTGGGAAAAGTCTATACTCTTATGTCTCCCTACTTGGTATATGACTTTGTCTGACAACTTGTATTTGCTGATTTAATTCATGAAAGACTCTCATCATACTCACAATTGTTTCTCGCTATTGTCATCATCCTTATAAGTTTTCAGCAAAAGATGCCTTCCCGTAAGCACCCAAATAGAGGCAGACCTACGACTCAAACTCCTCCACCACCAGCCCCTCCACCGTTCGATCCGGTGATGTTTCAAACGGATGTAACCGCAGTGGTGATTGCAGCTCTAGCTCAAATAAATTCTGGTGATGAAAGTGGTGCCGGAATGGGCGGCAATTCTAGACATGGTGAAGATCATCAACGGACACAAGGATGCACCTATAAGGATTTCATGAACTGCAAACGAACCTTCTTCAAGGATTTCATGTGCTCGTGCCCCAAGGAAAGCAAGATTAAATTCGCTTCTTGCACCTTCACCGAAAGGGCTTTGACATGGTGGAATAGCCATGTTAAATCACTCTCCCTGGTAACAGCCAACCCCATGGGCTAGGACACGTTGAAGGACCTATTGATGAGAGAGTACTGCCATAGGGGTGAAGTTTAGAAACTCGAAGAGGAACTCCAGAACCTCAAAATGAAGGGGACCAACATAGTGGCTTATACGGCCAGGTTCTGCGACATGGTAGCTACGTGTCCTAACACGATCCCTTCTGAAATCAAGAAGATTGAGCAATACATTTGGGGTTTAGTGCCTCGTATCGAGGGAACGTTTTAGCATCACGCCCTACGACCTTTGACAGCGCCAAGGAATTGGCTCAAAGGTTGATTGATCATGAAGTTCCATCCACCCCATCAACAACCACAACGGTTGCCACAGCACCAACCATGTCATCCGACAACAAGAGGAAATGGTGGGACCAGAAGAAGGGCAATTCAACTCAATCATTATCCAAAAACCAACAGACGGTGGCTCTCCATGCTGCCACTACTCCTGCTGCCCCTACACCAGCCAAAAACTATGTTGGAAACCTACCCAAGTGCACCAAGTGCTCTTTCCATCATCACGGGCCCTGTCGTGAAATGCATTGCACTAACTGCAACCAGAAGGGTCATACCATACGGTTTTGTAGGTCTCAACCTAAACCCATTAGCCAAGTTCCTAGTACCAGAGTGAGTCAAGCCTGCTATAGCTGTGGAGAGGTCGGACACTTCAAAAGAAACTGCCCGAAAGCTAGGAACATGGGAGGAACAGGAAGACTACTTGCTATCGGTGATAATGAAGCGGTGGCAGACCCCACAGTAGTCACGGGTACGTTCCTCATCGATAACTCTTATGCTTGTATCCTCTTCGATAATGGAGTAGAAAGAAGTTTCGTAAACCAAAACTTTAAGCACTTACTTAAACAATCCTCACAACCGTTAAAAGAAACCTTCGTCGTAGAGATGGCTAACGGAAAGACCGAAAGTTCTAACGAGATCTACATAGGTTGTACCCTCACGCTAGATAATCATTCATTTCCTATCGACCTCATACCAGTATCGATCAAGAGTTTCGACGTCATCGTAGACATGGACTGGTTGAGTCCCCATCGCGCCGATATCCTATGCTTTGACAAATCCATCCGTCTAAATCTACCGAATAACGAAACTCTGGTCATCTATGGAGAAAAACCCAGTACGAGTCTTCGTATCATTTCCAGTATACAAGCCCAGAAGTACTTGCACAAAGAATACAACGCGTTCCTTGCACACGTTGTCGACACGAGTCGGAAAACAAAAGATCTAAAAGACTTCCCCATAGTATGCGACTTTCCTGACATCTTCCCATAGGAGTTACCAAGTTTACCTCCGAAAAGCCAAGTCGAGTTCAGGATCGACTTGATTCTAGGAGCTACCCATGTAGCCAAATCGCCCTATCGTCTAGCGCCTGCTGAGATGCAAGAACTGTCCGGTCAACTTAACAAGCTGCTCAACAAGGGCTTTATAAGACCAAGTTTCTCACCCTGGGGAGCGTCGGCCTTGTTCGTAAAGAAGAAAGACGGATCGTTCCGTATGTGCATCGATTACAGAGAACTCAACAAACTGACGGTTAAAAATCATTACCCTCTTCCTCGTATAGATGATCTCTTTGACGAACTGCAAGGGGCGAGTTACTTCTCTATGATTGATCTAAGGTCCTGATACCATCAATTGCAAGTGCTCGAGGAGGATGTTCCAAAAACCGCCTTCTGAACTCGTTACGGGCACTACGAGTTCGTAATGATGCCATCCGGACTAACCAACGCGCTCGCAGTATTGATGGAGGTAATGAATAGGGTGTGCCATCCTTACTTGGATTAGTTCGTCATCATCTTCATCGATGACATACTGGTTTACTCTCGAAGTAAGGAGGAGCATAGCGAGCACCTACGACGAGTCCTGGAAACCTACGATCAGAGAAGCTATACGCGAAATTCTCTAAGTGCGAACTTTGGATCCGAAAGGTCGAATTCTTTGGACACGTGGTTAGTGAAGAAGGAATCCACATGGACCCATCAAAGATTAAAGCTATTGAGAGCTGGTCAGCACCGAATACACCTACAAAAATTCATCAATTTCTAGGTCTCGCTGGCAACTATCGCAGGTTCATTCAGAACTTCTCCTGGATCGCGAAACCTCTTACAACATTAACCCAGAAGGGTGTGGCCTTTGACTGGGGAGAGAAACAGGAGAAGGCATTCCAAACCCTGAAACGAGCCCTAATCACCGCGTCGATATTATCCCTTCCCGAGGGAACAGATGATTTTGTGGTTTACTGCGATGTGTCTAATCAGTGGCTCGGTTGTGTTCTGATGCAATGAGGTAAGGTCATCACCTACGCTTCAAGACAGCTGAAGTCACATGAGGTCAACTACAACACACGCGATCTCGAATTAGGAGTGGTACGGTACGAAGAGCACGATATACACCGATCACAAAAGCCTCCAACACATACTCTAGCAGAAGGAGCTCAATATGAGACAACGACGGTGGGTCGAACTACTCAATGACTACGAATACGAAATTCATTATCACCCGGGTAAAGCCAATGTAGTAGCATATGCCTTAAGTCGGAAAGAATATTCTGGTCGAAGGTTTAAATCACTGACAATGACTATCCATTCTCACTTATCCGCGCAAATCCGAGAAGCCCAGATGGAAGCCCTAAAACCATAAAATGTCATAAACGAAACTTTGAGGGGAATGGATAAGAATCTTGAGATCCGAGGAGACAGAGTTTATTGTTTCATGGACCGGATTTGGACCCTAAAGTTTGGTGGTTACAGAGAGGTTGTCATGAACGAAGCTCACAAGACCAGGTACTCTATTCACCCAGGTTCGGACAAGATGTACCTTGATCCCAAGAAGTTATATTGGTGGCCAAACATGAAAGTTGAGATGGCTACCTTCGTGGGCAAGTGTCTGACTTGTGCCAAGGTGAATGTCGAATATCAGAAACCGCCGGGTCTACTCTAGCAACCCAAGATACCTGAGTGGAAATGGGAGATGATTTCTATGGATTTCATTACCAAATTACCCAAATCTCCGAGTGGGTACGATAGCATTTGGTTAATTGTCGATCGATTGGCGAAATCCACCCATTTCCTGCCAATCAAAGAAAGTTTCAAGATGGAAAGACTCTCACGAATCTACATCCAAGAGATTGTTCGACTGCATGGTGTTCCTATATCTATTATCTCCGATAGGGATAGTAGGTTCACTTCGAGATTCTGGCAATCACTGCAAAGCGCCCTAGGAACGAGGTTAGACATGAGTACAGCTTACCATCCACAGACCGATAGACAAAGTGAGAGGACTATCCAAACTCTGGAAGGCATGATGTGAGCCTGTGTGATCGACTTTGTTAAGGCAAGGGATACCCACTTACCCCTGGTCGAGTTTTCCTACAACAACAGTTACCACATGAGCATCAAGGCAGTTCCATTTGAAGCCCTCTACGACCGAAAGTGCAGATCCACTCTATGCTGGGCTGAGGTGGGTGACACCCAGTTAGCTAAAGGACGGATTCTTGACAGCACTCTCACAGGTTCGGAGATCATTCGAGAAATGACCAAGAAGATCGTTCAGGTTCGTGAAACTTGAAAAATTAGTAACATACATGATACATTCCATGTCTCAAACTTGAAAAATTGTCTATCCGACGAGACTCTTGTAATCCCACTCGACGAGATCGAGATCAACGAGAGCCTCAATTTCGTGGAAGAACCGGTGCAGATTATGGATTGAGAGGTCAAAAGAACGAAACAAAGATGCATCCCTATAGTGAAGGTTCGTTGGAATGCCAAATGATGATCGAAGTTCACTTGGGAGTGCGAAGATCAAATGAAACTTAAATACCCCCATCATTTTACTTAGTTATTTGTAATAACTTACCTGCTTGAACTCTAAATTTCGGGATTAAATTTGCGTAATGAGGGGAGGATGTGACAACCCGACATTTCTACACTCTGTAATCGATCCATATATCTATCATTCAGTTGAATTTATCATCTTTTAGCAGAATGTTGGTTCCGCACGAGTACTTTTGGCTTAGAATATCATAGATATGGGCCTTAGGAAGGGTTAGGAAGGGTGTTGCATCACATAATCCAGCCAAACACACCAAGAGAGGTGTGTGCAGCTGCACACTAGTGTGTGCGGCCAGCCAGCCACACACCCAACCGCAAACCCTCTTCAACCTCACACCCGACCCTATATATAGTAGAGGATCCCTTCCATTCACTTTTGCTTACACTATCTCCCTCTCTCTACTTTCTCTCTCTAAAAACATCACCCAAGAAAACCTAGAAGGCCTCCAAAATGTGAAGAACATCATCTTTCAGCTTGTTATAAAGGTAAAACACTTGAATCCATGCCTAAAACTCATAGTGTTCTTCGTGTTCTTCACCCCTTGAAGTAGTGCAGCCGCACACCTTCATCAGGTGGCCGTACACATTCAAAACAACCACCAAAGTGAGTGTATGGCCACACAATCAACACATAGGACTCAAACAAGGACGGTACGGTTGCACACCCTTGTGTACGGCCGCACACTCTAGTGTGCAGCCTCACACATAAGTCTGGCCGCATTCCCAAGCCGCACACTCACTTTTATGGTTATACAACCACCCTAATACTCATACTTGGCATTAAACTTGCATAGATCATTGATTATAGAACATGGGACACTTAGTCCTAGTGATTCCAAACCCTTAGGATGAATTTCCCATCATTTTTAGTCACGAAACACCCTAGCACTAACTTATATATGTGTCACTATATGATTAATAGGGATTACATGCATTAAGAGCATCCGTTGACACTCGACACTCATATCGATAACACACTTGCACCCTACATTAAACGGTGAGTTCATACCACTTAAATAACCATTCAAATGTTTTTATCTGCTTTTATGTGGGGGGGGATACAAGTTGAATCCAATACATTGTAGTATCAATCACACGTGATTTAAGACTTGCTATCAAAAGGATTTGTCTACAGTTTTAAAGTATATTGTCAGTAAAGTTATTTCAAATGTTTATCAACCTCATTTTCACGAATCAATTGTCCCAAAACTATATTTCAATGTTTTCAAACCTTAATTTATTTCCAAATGATGTCTATGCCAATATACTTATATAAGTAAGTATTGAAGGACATAGAACTGATAACTGACCTTATTTCCTATTCTTGTTTGATTGTGGATTTAGGGTGTTAGGTTATCTGTCCGACTGTCGTTTAATACTTAGCTATATATCTTTTATATTTGTGTTAGATATAAAAGTTTTCACTCTAGTTCGATACTCCTACATATCGAAGACACTCAATTAAGTACTCTATTTAACTATAATAGGTATAGTCAAGGATTACCGTTCATTACCGATGTTACTATGATACACACTATGGTCAGTACAATTACAAGACTATATGTACAATACACTATATGAAAAGAACGCTATAAACTATACTATACTAAGGTAACACTATCCACTATATGAAGAAACACTATACACTACATCAAGAGAACATTACATAGTACAGTAAGAGAATACTCTATACTATACAAGAGAAAATATTACAATCGGATGTGATGCACTATTTCTCTATACGACACTTTGCTATGCAACTGTCGGGTAACCATCGCTTCCTGGAGGGAGAGCGACCATTGTGTGTATAGATCTATACGATACGGATTTTCACCCATCCCGACTGCCAGCTACAGACCGAGCCTTTTTGGTCCAGGGATGACAAAACGCTACTACATTATTGGTGACCTGGAGGGTCAGCCGCAATACTACTATTTCTCAGTATGATTACATACGAGCTCACATTCAAACCTTACTTAAACACACACCCCGAGGTGTATACAAAAAGTAATACTATCTGGAGTTTACATTTACTATTACATTTGACCGGTAAGGACGCTGCTGGGGTGAAACTCTATTCCTTCTGTATAATGAACGAGATTAAAACTGTATTTTTATTTTGATATTTTCACGAGAAAACTATTACATTTTCAAAGAAACGAACTTACAAATAACTTAGACTTGGTAAAATACTAGTTTTGCTGGAAAATATGGGATTTTCTAGGGATCAAACTACTTTCAAATTTTGATAACAACTATTTCACTACATGACTGTAATGATTTTTATACGTGCAACGACACTAAATACTTACGAACTCACCAACTTTATGCTGATACTCGTTTTCAAAATAACTTGTATTCCCATGTCAACAATAAACAGGTATTGATGCATCTTTTGGGAAGATGGAGCACATATAAGATTCATCTTTTTTTTTATAATACTTTTGGTGTTTGTTATACAGAACATGTTTCTATTACAATCACTATACTAATGAAATGGATGTTGTTACTTGTCTTTACTATTATGCATTGTCATGATACTGTACATGACGTCCTCCACCCCAAAACGTATTCCGCCATTCTCGGTTTTGGGGTGTGACTGATTGGTATCAGAGCATTGTTTATAGTGAATCAACTATATCAACCCATAAAAGATATACGAACTATAAACACTTCGGGACCAAAACACTCTGACCAAAAATATATACTTTTAATACTAAAATAGTTAACTAAGTATATATATACATACATGAATACAAAGGGTCAGTATCATAGTAGAACAGAACAAAAGTATTAAGATTGTTGAGAAACACAGTTAGGCTTAGAGACATATAGTCACATTTGGGTGGATGTGGCCTGATCAACTACATTTTTCTAGGAGTGACTAGCATGTCCCTAAGATTGGTTGTGGTGCTGCAACAAGTCGAAAACTTACCAACGCTATCACAAGAACTCTAACACGAGAATACTTTAGGAGTATTCTGAATCTCTATAATTTACATATGTGAGAACTAAAAATTTCATTATTAGGAGAGCAATAGTTGCTAAGTGGATGCGCTATGGTTACATGTGACTAAGACGTTATAGACTTAGAATCTATGATCTTTTATTTACTTACTATTCCTTGTTTGGTTGTGGATTTAGAGTTAGGTTCGCTTATTCGAAGGTCTATCTAGTTTCGGTCGCATGTAATTAGAATGCACTATGCAAGTAATTGTTTGACTAATAACAATCATCTTATTAGTATCTTAGATTAGTACATCTATTAACTATTCTTCCGCTTTTCTCGCATAGATATCATGGCCAGATTTCATAATGGTGACCCATACTTCCCAAATCACGGCAATGCGGATTTCAGAAGTTTTTAAATCTTTTTAGTACTTTTAAATTGCTATGATTTTTAATAATTACATATTTATATATGTGTAAATTATATAATTTGGATTGAGAAGATTTAGAATATGTAATTTGACCCCATTTCTTGTTCCTTTTTTGGTTGTGGGCTTGGGGTAAAGTTATTTAATCGAAGGTCTAATTAATCACAATTATATAAATATTAGATTTATATAAATATAAAAATGATTTTCAAACTATTTGGTACTACTTGAGTACACACAGAGAATTTCATTAAATAACAACATTACAGACACTTACAGTAAAACAAAAGGTTAAACTATAATAGGTATAGTTTAGAAAACGCATTCATTGGTTTCAAGGTTCATAGTACATAACAGAAAACAAACATAGTACATAATGGAAAACAAGCAGAGAACAATATCATAAAACAAACCGAATACTTTATTGAAAAACAAACATGTAAAACTATATTTCGTATAGTTTATGAAAATTACTTTCAGTGTACTTATTACAAAGTAACTTTTCATTTTTCTACATGTAATCATTAATATAGCACTTGTGAGACTCCCTTCATGTACTTTTCTAAGTACCGACCAAGTCCTTAAATTATAACTAGAGTCTCCTGGAGGGAGAGCGTTACACTTGTATATAGATCTATATAGGACTGACAATCCTACACCTAAACTTGTAGCTGCAGTTAGGCAGGCATGCCTGGAGTGACAAATGTCATACCAATTCGGATGCCTGAAGAACATGGTTTTCAGATGATCATAGGTCATCTAGGATTGTTATAATAACTTACAATTTGGTATTGAACAAAATGATTATTGTATGAATAAGTAGCACTTTACGTAGTTTTATTTAATTATAAAACTATAATACAATATCTTACAAGTTTGAACATGGAATACTATTTCAATTAAGTGAAAACATGCTTTTCATTGTTTTATGAGAGCTAAACTACATTTTCCAGGACGTTAGTACAGAAACCATCACATATTTCGCTTATAAAATAACATACTAGAAAATATAGGATTTTCTGGGGAAAAGCATGTTTACAGTATCAATGGATAAGAAAATAGATTTCAGTTGCAAACATACTTACGAACTCACCAACTTAATTGTTGACATTTTTTCAAAAAACTACTTGTATTCTTAGGGAAACGATAATACAGGTACAACCCCAACTTTTGAGAAGATGGAGATCTATAAAATCATGTCTTTTAAACTTATACTTTTGGGTTCATATACAATATGTTTTGATCACAGATGTAAAACTTATAACATTGTAAATACAATGGTTGTCGTTTTATTTTGATTACTATTATGCATTGCTATGATACTATACATGACGTCCTCCACCCCTGAATGTTTCTGCCATCGTGGTTTGGGGGTACAAAATTATCTGGTATTGACAAGATGTACTCTCTCAGAATCTAATATCTCAAGCTCTTTAAAATTATTTACAATCAATGTAATTCTACATTATCTTTTAATTTGCCATGATCTCTTCATATAGATCTTTATTGCAAGAATTAGTATGTCGATCACCTGCAATACTAGGAATGTTAATGCAATACCAATAGGTTTATAGAAAACACAAGTGTCATTGATTTATCATGAAAATGACACATATCTAATTATCTTCTAAGAAAGAAGATTCTTACCATTATATGTTTAGCGTAAATCTAAACAAAATTCTTATGCATGTATGTAACACCCCGTTCTAAAAATATTTAATTATGAGTCCCTGAGATTTAAGAGGAAGGGTAATTCCAGGCCTTTTTTCGGGAAATGGGTTTCATCCGATAAGGTTTCGGGCTAGCATATGCTGTTAGTAGCATTGGGCTTCTCGTCATCCTCGTATTAATGTAAAGTTATTTGGGAGCGGGTTTAGATTAGAGGGGTTGCGGCGTTTTGAAGATGATTATTGTTTATAGCTCTTTGTGGAACAAGTGGGAAAGGTCCCATGCATGCATGGCATGCATGCTTGAAGTTGGCTGGGTACGCCCAGCGTAAGCTGGACGTACGCCCAGCGTAAGCTGGACGTACGCCCAGCGTAATGGAGAGAAATGTGCGGGGTGGCCAGGTGAGTACGCCCAGCGTACTAGAGGTATGTCCAACGTACTCTCAGAAACCCCAAACCATAATTTAAGAGCCACCACTATGTAAGGAACATGTTGGTTCATACCCTAGCCTCCTTAAGCTCATCCTTAACCTCAGAAACCCTAGAAACTCGTATTCCCTCCATTATTGGGTGTGTTTAGCCTTGGAAAGCTCATTTTGGCAAAAGAAAAGCTAGAAGAAGAAAGGAGAAGTTGTCAAAGAAGGGAAGAAACGATTGGAGCTTGTAGATCTGAAGAGATATCATCCTTGGAAGCTCATTTGAGGTATAAAGCTTCTTGCTTGCCACTTATTGTGCATAGATCTAAGTGTTGTGAAGTTTTTAGCATCTTTCTTGTCCTAAAGTTCTCATCTTGATTAATGCTTTGTGTTGGCCGAGATTATCTGTCCTTTCAGACCTTTGGAGAGGTCTTGAGTGAGAAAAATGAGGTTCGAAGGGGTGTAGTTGTTCCATGTGTGAGATATAAAGGTCTGAATGGATTAAGACCTTGGATTAAGAGCTTATGGACATCCCAAGTGATAAAGTTTGAGACTTTATGAATTCTAATCATATTTGGCATAGGGATCTGAAGTTTGGGCTTAATAGCTTAAGCCATTAAGAAGTTATAATGATTTTATGAGTAGCGAAGTTACGCCCCACGTAACTTGGTTGTACGTCCTGCTTAGCGGGTCAAGACCCCAATCCTCAGCTGCGTTTCAGTGTGTACGCCCCACATACCAAGGAGGGTACGCCCAACGTACTCCCCCTGAGTAGACTTTAATGTTGGGCCTTAGAGTTTGGGCCGTTTATGGGTTGTTGGTTTAAGGGCCATGTCTCGAAATTATGGATAGGGTATTTTGGGCCCAATTATTGTTATGGACATTGGATCTAGGCCTATTTGGTAAGGTGGTCCCAATTTGGTAAATTCGGAAAATATTGGACTTTGTATAAGATTTGGACTTTGGTCTTGGCCTGATAAGTGGATGTATGCTTGGCCTAATGTTTATTTTGTTATGACGGTTAGTTCGGGATTTGCGGTGAGTTGGTGATTTGAGAATCTGCTTCTTCAGTTCAAAGTATCGACAATCGCGAGGTGAGTTATCCTCACTATATCGACAGGGTCTATGGCACCAAGGCCGGCCCTTTATCGGATTGAGATGCGGGTATTTGTTGTTATGTTACTGCTTGATATGTCTGCATCCTGATAGCTAGAATGGTATATGTTAGAGACCTTGTTAAGGTCGGTTTCCTGATATGTAGGGTGATGCTATGCTAGTGACCTGTTAGGTCGGTATCCTGGTTAGGATGATTATATGTTATGTGATCTGTTTGATCGGCTTGTTGACTGTGAACTCTTATATGATTGTATGTTTATGTGCACATGATTGATTGGACTGGAGTTGGGTTGAGGCGGGTCCTGCTTTGTGCTATAGGCTAACATACCAGGCGGACCGGTTAGTCCGAAGGCCCAACGAGCGGTCCGGATAGGCTGTAGGCCCCACGAGGGCGGACCAGACGTGTTGAGGCTCGGAGAGTGGACCAGGCCGACTGAAGGGCCGATGCGGGCGGACCAGTCATACTGTAGACTCAGAGAGTGGACCAGGTGGGTTGAAGGCCCGATGCGGGCTGACCAACCACACTACAGACTCAAGGGACATGACTATGCTTGGAGGGTGGACTAGGTGGAGTGAAGGCCCGATATGGCGGACCAGTCACACAGTAGACCTGATATGCATGGCTGTTCTATGTTCTGTTATGTTATGAATGCTACGTATGATATGGGCCGGAAGACACTATGTTATGGGCCGGAAGGCATTATGATTTGGACCGGAAGGTCGTAGCCTGGAAGGGCGTATATGTGGTTGGTATTTTGGGGGTATCTCACTAAGCATTCGGGCTTACAGTTGTGGTTTAATGTTTTTCAAGTTCTTTAGGAGACCGTGGCAAGGGGAAGGCGTGATCGTACCGCTTCTCGTGTTTATGTATTATGTTATGGTTCTGGGAATACTCTGATATTAAATGTATTGAAAACCTTTTTGTAATAACATTATTAAAATGGGTTGTTTTTGAAAAGTTTAAATTTTGTTGAAATTTTTGGTCGTTACAATGTATGTTTTCTCCTTTGAAAACTGAGTTAATATTTATAGTCATACTATATCAAGGAGGACTAAAAAAGCCCATACATAATAATCCTACATAATTACATCTCTATGTGATCTATTAGTTTCAGATTAACTATTAAACTTGTTCAAAAACTATTGCCAAAAATTGCTAGATACAAACTATGATGTATTTAGTTTATGGTTCTCTATCTCTTAAAGTTCTATATTGCTCGCACTTACAAAAAGAACTTTCTAAGTATGTCTTCTAAAATGAAAATCAATGGGATATTGTAAGTGGCATCCTAAACAATCATTTAGGATAGTCTTCATAAATGCAATTAGTGGATGTCAGGTTAAGTTAATCTTGTTGTCTATCATAAGCTTCATAACCCTTTTACTTTTAGATAAGGATCAAACATTTCATCATTAATTTAATGAATGTATTTAATCTACTTTTTTGGTTGGAGAAATGTATTTAATATATATATATATATATATATATATATATATATATATATATATATATATATATATATATATATATATAAAGCAGTGAGCATAATTCCAAAATTTATGTAAAGGAACTAGTTTTTTAAAAACATCATATATCAAACTATAGGGTATGTTTTATAATCTTAAAAACCATGTACCATAGACATTGAACTAGTGGCCAAGTGACCTTGTCACACTAGAAAACATGAAAGCTACCTCGAGCATCATCAGACAAATCTAAGTGACTAGGTGATCCTATGCCACAAGAACCGTACAAATAAGAAATGCGTGTTTTTTATGGAATGAGTTGTGAACCCTTTCCATAATTCCTAAGATGTTCCGAGAAGAATTGGTTTAAAAAATTAATTTTATTTATCATAATGAAAGGTTAATGATGGCCTCATTAACTTATACTTCGATCTACACTAATTTTAGCAAATCAAAAGTTTCAACAATGACAAATGAAAAGTTGTTCGTGAAATTAATTAAGTATCTATCACCAAATATATTCATTGACTGAGAAGATTACATATATCACTTATGTATAATTAATCGGTGAAATTAACTAAGTATCTATCACAAAATCTATTCACAGATTGAAAAGATTACATACATCACTTATGTATAATTCTTTGTGAAGCCTTTTGTTCTTTCACTAATAATAGAAACAGACACGTGTGAATCATATTCCCGTATAAATAGGATTCATATATATCAAATGAATCAAGCTCATTTTCTTTAAAATTTTCATATTTGGAAGTTGATATATGTGTTTCATGTTCATATAGTCACGATGATAATGACATTGATAAGACTAAATAAAATATCATCTGATTATATAGAAGTTATATTTTCAACTATTAATTTAATGAAAATTTATAGATTTACTTCCTAAATAACATTATGAGAAAATATTCTTAACATATAATACATCGTTTCAGTACATTAATGTGAACATCCATTAAACGATAAGCAAATCTAGATTTATCCAAAATTTCAATTGTTATGTGTTCCTATTGAAGGGTTTTGAGCATTCTAACACTCCTAAAGTGTACTTGCAACTATAAATACCTTGGATCTATGTTTTCTCTATTATACATGCAAAGTTGAACTTTCCAAGGTATTCCTTTAACTAGCATACAATCATTGATACTTGGGTAATATAAACAACTTGGAAGACATACCTTTTTGTTATAGCTTGATTCCATGGAGCTCAAGAGCCTAGTGCCCCAAGTGTGACACCTCAAATGGTTCACACAACATCATCAACATTTGGAATAAACATGAGAAGAGATACATGGATTATAGAAATCGAATTACCCTCTTGTATATACACTAGTGCCAATTTCACCAACCAATGGGGTGTTTATATAGTGTGGCAATTAGGGTTACACCATGTAACTCATGACTTTACCGATTCCTTATGCTCCATGAGTTTTAACCTCCATGGAGTATCCATGGGTCACCACATGGGTTAAACCCAACATAAGGAATCATGGATCATAAGCTCATATATATATAAGAATGAATGATTTACACAATCAATCCCGATATATTTAATTAGTCTTTTTTGATCACTAAATTAATTCCAAATTAATTCTTGTTCAATTCTAATGAAATAATATGATTTCATATTAATATATTAGAACTTATAATACATTAATATGTCACAAATATCCTCTTCTCACAAAAGGTCAACCCAAACGTTCCAATGCCATGCAACCCAAATGGACCATTCCAGGTCGGGTCAAGTATATACCAATTATAGTTATGGACTTATACAATAATCCAACAGTCACCCACTTAGATAAGTATAATAGCTATTATTGTAAGTACAACTCCAACCTGACTAGCAATCATAGCTCTTAAAAGTTGTTGTCGAACTCTGAACAAATCAATGACTTATCCATTAGATAAGAGATCATATATTCCTCCATTCTAGCTATCATATGAACTAAGACATGGATTATAATCATTCTCTCTGCCCATCTATTTTTTCCTAATTTTGATATACGATAACCGACTAATTGAACAAATCAAATCAGTCCAGGCTTAGCCAAGCACTTCGGGGCGTCTTCACTAAATCATCGAGGGGCCAACAGATATCGCTTTTATCTCTTTAAGGGTAAAAGGAATGGATAAACTTCGACACATATGCTTGTTCTACTACTTGTTGTATCATACACAAAGGCAAGTTTTATAACATCGAGTTACCAATGCGTTTTCGTACAATTAATGTATAACTGACTCGTACGCAACAACTCATATCTCTAGGTTTGAAGAATGTAAGATATTATCTTTTCATGATCACTTGTGATAAAATCCATTAAGTGAGTTAAATAAGCATAGGTTGAATCTAATACTCATAACTTATAAGCACTCATGAATGTTGTAGCAACTCTTGCTATGTCTAATACCTTGGACATCTACAAACCAGCTTCATGACAGTCTTGCCTTAATACCTACTTCCAACATATTATCGACTGTGGATGGTTTGAATAACTTAGTCATTCAGGAAGAATGACCTAGGTATTCTCGATGTCAAAACATGCAAAGTGAAATACAAGAATAATCAAATCTAATATGGTCTCAAAACTTAAGAATAAAAATAGAACACCTTTTATTTATCACCATATTGATTACACATTATTCATTGCATACTATTTCAAATTATAAAATTTATACTTGAGTTACAACATAGTGTAAACAATAGTTGTCCCATGCTCCAAGCATGTACACAATGTTTTTTCTGAACACTAGTCGTGCCATACACCAAGTATGCACACAATGTTTGTCTATGATATTTTCTTTGTGGAATAGACTGATTGAACATAATTCCCATGATTCTAATTTCATAATTCCAAATCCTTACCATAAATGCAAGAATTCCAAATTCCTGCCATTTACCCAAATATGTTAGATTTTAAAGTTATATGCACTGGTCCTCTTGTAATGATTATGCACAAATTCACAAAGACTTGTCAAAAGATATTATAGAGTATTTCAATGGAGATCAACTCCATGGATACAAACTTTCATATTCAAAGTACACTGCTTTGAATATCCTTATTGCATTACATTTTTCAATCATACACAGATTGAACAACTTCCACCTATGAGAATATTTCCATATTCCCATTTTGACTATCACTTCTGAAGAAGAGGTGCATCTTTTCAGAATATGTCAATATGGTCCTTCCAAAATTAACAATATACTTCCAACTGTCCCTGAGCAATCAATCTTTGGTAAACCTTAGATTGTCCTCGACAATTGCTTAATCAAATTATTCATATCTAGTTCTAATACTTTTTACCTCTTAATGCTCTAGGCGTTTTGAAAAATTTAGAGCATATGAATATTATAGCACATGCAATCGATCCTATATCTGAAGCATATGGGACACGATTCATGATGTCTCACATAAAGACTTGATACTACACCAGACTTTTGCTAAAATATTCCTATTCCTATTTGCCATGTTCTCATAATTCAGATTCTGAAAAGGGATGATGCAATCATAATCGAATTTTAGAACACAATTAATGTACCCATATATAGAATTTTCTTATGTTGAGCCATTCCAACATAAAATTCATATATATATATATATATATATATATATATATATATATATATATCATTGACTAAAGATGATTAAAATATCACTCTAAGCTTTTAGAATTGAAATGAAGTACAACTTCCTCTCCTTTAATTATAGCAAAACAACTTTTCCCAATTGAAACTTTTTTTTTCCTATAATTAAAATTGCTAACTTGCAACACTTATCATAATCATCATGCTCCCACTAACATGATGATTATTAGCATAACACTTATGCTCCCACTAGCTTTGACATGTACTCAGAAATCAACTGGACTTCTAGAAATTAATATTTTATTGACTTCCTTACCAATGTTCAGACTTCCGATACGAGATGCTTTGGTAAAACTTTATCAAAATCAGACAACTTTCCTTAAATAGCACACATGTGTGTCTAAACAATTTCTGAATAATGAAAAGGGATGTCGTAATCATAGTGTCAATTGTTTAGACCTTTGTCATTCCTCACAATTCCTTGTTAGTGTGTCGGTGAACCACACACGCTCCACTAATGACTTTGAGAATGCAAATATCACAATTTCTATCACTTAAAACCTACTTAGTGAAAGCATTTCCTCATCATCAATTTTATGGTGTGTGTGTGTTCCTTTCCATATGAATTTATCAAAACTATAATCACAAGACAAGGTTAGTGACAAATCCAAACTCATGTGGACTGAACTTGTGCAATCTTAAACGCTTGCTACCTGGTAGCACAAGAGCCTGTCATTGATTCAAAGTTGTTATGCAACCAATTGAGAACTCTCAGAACTCATATGCAAAGCCAAATTTAACTAGAATGGGCACAAAAATAGGAATATGTCAACATGATAGGTTATAAACCTTGAGTTGTGAGCTAGTGATAAAATATAGGTTTTATTCTTGGTTAGATCTTCAAACTCATTCAGGAACTTTTAGACTGCCACTGTCCTCTTGACATATAAGACTCACTTGCCAAGACCCATTCCTTAACAAACAAATATTCAAGAGATGGTGCGGATTCTTATCAAGAAAAACACTTAACACAATTGGCCTTAGTTGGTCTTTGTTTTATCCAAAACATCACAACTTACCAATTTCAAATGTTCAAGAGTAGGACACCTTTTACTCTTACATTTGACTAGTGTTAATAAACCTTCTTTAAGATTTGTCACTCAAATTACAATCTTGGTGTGTGACTCTAATACTTGTTTTGGAACGAAGTATGACTCATCTTCTTAATTTAATCATTTCAACAGTTCATGACTCATCTTCTTAGCCATGAGAATTCACTAAGACGTCCTTAGTGGATGAATTGTCATATGGTCTCACAATCATTAAGATGATCATAAAGTATGATACTAAAGTACTCTCCCATCTTTTCAGATTTGAGAAACTTTTATCTTTCTACCAAATTTGATTCTTCTCATTCGTTCTGCCATACATCAAAATTTTTCAATGCTTTAGAATTATACATAAACTTGTCAGTATAACCATATTTACTAAACTTTAGTGAATCATGAAGAATAGTCTTATCGATCTTTTGTGGTGGACTTGACCAGTGCACAAGAATGTGTACTCGATCCCTTAGTCCTTCACTGGACTCACATCTACATGTGAACAAGGAATTAGTCTTAATTTTCCAAAGATGAAAAATCTCATTCATCATACTATACAACATGTATGATTCCAAGTTTCGATCCAATTGAAACTTGGGTGATGAGAATCTTTCCTTATTTGGTAAATTCAGACATTACCACAAATGAAAGAATCAAATCCATTTCTATCAATGGAATCATATAAACAATAATTTTCACACGTTTCATCGTAAGGATATTTAAAATAAATAAAATTAAAAATTTTCCCTTTTATTTTAAAATTACGGAAACTTATCCTTACAATGCAAATACAAATGAAAATTATGTTATTATGGATTGCTAAGCAATTTGTCATAACTCTTAAGTAATAGCTCAAAATTCTAATCACCAAACCATGCGATCGAAATCCATCTTCGCGATGAGAATCAAGATATACTTCCTTTAATCTTCCTCTTTTTTCTTTGATTCTTAAAACATCAACATGCGACTCAGTTACATTATGTAATAAGAATCTCCAAATAGGAACTTTATTAGAGTTAGACAGTGGACTTTACCTGAAGTATAGTAAAACTTTTGACTTTATCATCCTTATGATCCTTCAGGTAAATATGGCATCTTTGCAACCAATGCCCTTCCTTTGGCAACAAAAACATATGGACTCTTTGGGAATGGTATACAGGACTATCTCAGACTTAGACTTTCTCTTTACCATTTGGTAAACCGGGTTGACTATGGCTGATCCCTTTCCATTGGGAAGAGAAAGCCTTTTTGGATTTTCAGTACTGTCACCATTATCAATGTCCATTGAAGGTTTGAGAAGTTGATCTTCTAATCAAATTTTCTTTACTAGTCCTCCAAATCATTGTTCATTCAACATCATCAAGCAAATATGTAAGATCATCAAGGGTCATGACATAGTCTGTTACATAGTAGTCCCAACGATCTCACTATGTGACATAGAAAGTGATTGCAGACCCTAATCAACAACCAACTTCCTTAAGACTGTGAGCACGCATAGACTTTGCTTGCCAATAGGGCTTCAGTGACCTTGAATTATTCAAGAACATGTGGGTTAGGGAGAATAATTGGAGGAGGTGGAGGAAGAGAAGTATGATAAACATGGAAAATCATCTTCCTTAGGAAAGTTTCTTCCAAGGGATTTGGGATGCTTATAGATGTCTAAACCAGACATCTAATATGGGAGATATTCAAGTTAGTTGATTTAAAGTCCTTAATATGACACCCAATATGAAATATTAAGGCTAGGTCCTAACACCACATTTTATAACACGGAAGAGGGATGTTGTAATTGAAGCTATAAAATATTTAAAGGTAGGTGAATTTTGACAACTGTCAAAATTCGATCGGTTCTAGATTTTACTAAACTTAGTTGCACATATAGGCACAACACGTACTAGGCTTAGTAACTAGAAACTAAGTTATAACCTACTAGAAACTTGGAAACAATTAGAAACAATGGATAGTGTACTTAGATTTCACAATGATATGTGAATTCTACATCCATTTAACTGTAGTGACTATCCATATTCGGATCACTCTTTGAATCGAACACCTTTTTCATTAATCATATACAGACATCATGCACTTGACGTAGAAGTAGAAATTAGGTCAAAGTCTCATAGAAACTTAAGTCAAAGTTGAAGACTAGGACTAGTATACTTGATTCCTCAATTTCGCTTGAATCTCGGAATCACTACATAGAATGCCAATAAACCGATAAAAATAAATTACAAACATTATTTATAACTATAAAAAAGTTATAATACCATAAGATAATTCAAAGTCTCAAATATTCAATTTATTTTGATATCCAAATAATTTTTAAATCTCAAGACCCGAAAAACCCTAAATGCCCAAAAAACTCACATTTATAAACTTTAACCTTAAAAATTCTATAAAGTAATTATGAAGCTTCTAATATTATCTTATAATAATCAATATTATGAAAATGAATTCAAGGAAAATAAATTTTAAACTATCAAAATTTATTCCTAATTAACAAGTTAAATCAATAATTTAATAAAAACAAATCATGGCTTAATTCACACTTTATAAAAAAATTGGAAAATTTATAAAAATTGAGGAAAATTTATATAAAGTAAATGGAAGAGGTGGGGAGTCTCTCTCCTCATTGAAAATTTAGATTTCCCTCCCCATGCCTCTCCTCTTCCCAACACAAAATGATTCTTCTTCTCTCTCACACTCCATCTTCCCTCATTTTCTTTCATTTCTCTCTCACACTCTCACACACATTTTCTCTCTTCCTCCCACTATGAACCACGAAATTTTACAACCAACATGTCCAAGAGCACTCAAGATACTCAAAATCTTCATCATCTAATTGTGTTCATTAAGGTAGAACACGATTTCCTTTAATTTTCCTCCATGTTTTCAAGGTTTTTCTTGCATTTCCTTCTTCTTATACACCTCTCTCTAAGAAAAATATGTGTGCATGTTCATTCATATCATTTTTGATGATGATGGTGGTACGATTTCACCCAAAAACAACATGCATGTTGTTAATGGTGAAATCCAAGGACCAAAACCTAAGTCAATATCAACAGAATGCACTTTTCTACAAGTTTTCGGTAAAAATCACCACATGCACTCTAAGTTTTCTTTGAAAAATGATTTTTGAACATTTCAAACTCACGAATGATCTTTAAACCAACATGCATGTGATGATCTTCAAGCTTAGATGCTAGATCATAAAAGTATGTTGTTAAAAGCTTTCAAATATGTTCATGAAGGATTTATTTCCAAATAAATATCTAAAACTCATTTTCTGACCAAATCCAATTTTTCCCAGATTCCCATCAACAAAATAAGATGCTCTGTAAATTTCCAGAAAATAATTCATTTTCTCGAATTATTATAATTATTTCAAAAAATAGGGAAATAAATAATATAAAATAGTTTATGAGGCCTATAAATCATAGGTAAATTTGTGGATAAACCCTATGCTAAATAATGACTTCACATTAAATTCCATCGAATTCTGTTACTGTTTAACATGTTTTTGAATTTTCTTTTAGTTTGGCATCAATAAATCATAAAACCACTTTAGAGAAGATGAAATGGCAACCTAGAAATTTTCGCAGCTTATAATCTCTGTGGAAGACTTAGAAAAATATTTTCAGAATTTTCATAATATATTCCTATTTTTCTCCGATTTTGTATTTATAATGACCTAAAAACAGAAAAAATAGTTCTGATCATCCAAAAATTATGAAAATTTACCAGAACACCTAGTAATACATTAGGAGATTATATAAAAGTTTTGATGATTTTTCTTTTCTGTATACTATTTTTCACCTATTTTCTAAGACTAAATACACTTAAATACACAAACTCGGATTTCAGTATATAAGAACCACATTTGGTATTTTTCCCAAAATTATTTACATAGTAAATCAGCTTTACAAAAAAATTTGGTAATTTACTTTAACTGTTTAATAATTATTCTCTAATTAATGATTATTTAAGAGGATAAAACAAAGAAAAATAGAAAGAATAATTGAAAAATACCTTTTATATTTTCACAACTTCTAAAAGTGTAATAAAAGTGTTACATAAATTTTGGGCACTTTTATAAACTGTTTTCTATTTATTTCAATTTTTATTATAATAAATGCACAAAAATCATAAAAATAGGTTAAACAGTTTAGAAACCTATTTTTATATTTTTTACAAGTTAAGTATGTGCAATGACATTACTATAAAAAGTTTGGGGCATTTTCTTAACTAGTTTCTATTTTTCATGAATTTTTATATATTTAGAGAATTAAATATATGAAAAATGGTTATGCATATCCATAATCCATGAACATTTGTCTAGAAGTCTTTTAATACATTTAGAACCAAAATCTGAAGTTTGGTAATTTTTATTAACCGTATAGTATTTTTCATGATTTTATGGTTATTCAAGCAATTAAAATGGTGAAAAATAGTTAGACAAATCAAAAGTTCAAGAAAATTTATCTTAAAGTCTTTGACTTCAATTAAAACTGAAATGCAAAGTTTGGGAAAATTTTAGAGCTTAATTGAGTTAGTTTTGAATATTGAATCATTGGAAAACCTCTTAAAATGTTAAATATTAACATTTCAATAATGAGAAATATCCACTTAAATTGATATATAACAATTGATTCATTTAAATTGAATTTTCACAGAAAAATGTTTGTAACTTATCAATATTAAATTTTGACACACTATTGGCATAATTCTATTGTAGTAGTAAGTATACTAGTGTTAGATTTTGAATAGAGACTCACTAGCGAATACCATTATTGTAGGAATCGATAGTGGTATGAGTGGAGCGTAGTCAAGGCACCATTGCATCATCTCAATGCATATTGTGAGTATTCACGCACTCCCCTATTTTCAGTTTTCAAATATTTTGGGGTGGAAAAGCATGTCCTAAACTATTTTTATGTTCGTTGTATTTATTTTGACTTGTATGAAACTTGGTTGCTATATTTCGTATGTATGTGTATGTTACTTTAATTCATGAGGACTGTATCATGGTTAAGTCCCTAGAATCTCTAGACACAACTCATTAACTCTTTTGAGCCTACGATTATTATGGATAGTGCTATCAGCAGGTAGACAAATCCTCACTCGCACGATTCTCTTGAGTGCATTTTACCATTTTATACACTATGTTTGCGATACACATAGTAGTCAATAGGGCACAATTCGGTCATTAGACTTGGGTTGTGAACTCATGAATGGAAACTTGATGCACGTACTATTCTTTATGCACATACGAAACTTGTATACTCATGTTAGCATCGACACTTGTATACTTATTTTAGCAATGAAACTTGAATACTTATTTTAGCAACGAAACTCGTTGCTCATTATAGCAATAAACTCGTTTATCAATTATAACAACCAGCTTTGTTTCTCACTATAGCAATAAACCTTGTATCTCATTATAACAACGAACTTTTGTTACTAAATACTTATTTACTTGTTTTAGCAACAAACTTGGTTGCTTCTTATAGTAACAAACTTGTTTGCTCCTTGTAGCAATGAAACTTGATTACTCATTTTAGTAACAAACTTTATTTCCCATGATGTTATGAACGTTGCATCTCTTTTGGGCAACATACTTTATTTCTCATGATGAGAACGAACTTTCTTTACACAAACTTATTTACTCATTTTAGCAATATATTTTTATCTATGGAAACTTATATCCAAATTTTGATTTCGATTCATGAAACCAATATTATTTTTAAACTTGTGAGTACTCACCAACTATTTTTATAGTTGACGCTCGTTTTACATGCTTTTTCAGGAATCATCGAGTAAGTGGCACTTAGGGACACATCACTTTTAGAAGCATTCGCATTTGTTGTATTTCAATTTACATTGTAATTTCTTTTAAAAGTTTTTCAAACCCATTGTAAAATTGTAGTGATTTTTTTTATACTATGGTTGGTGTTGTCTTTTAACTTTTGCTATGAAACTCTTTATACTGCCACGCCTCGTGTTTCCGCTTTAGGGGGTGTGACATGAATGACGATTCCCCAATTTCCACCATGAAGAATGAAATAATTTATTAGGTTTTAATTGGATTTGAAACTCCTAGTTCTTTTGAGATTCATTGAACTTTTCAATGACATGTTTGAATCTCGATTGTGCACTCTCAAGTTTTATAACTGGGATGCGGATGATCACAAATCAAGGTGTGAATAACCATAAAAATACACTTTGTACCCTCAATATTTATCATTCAATCGATAATATGATAAACATTTAGTTACTCTTTTCCTACCTTGTTAAATCAAGCTAGTTTACCAGTTAACCACACACGCTCCACTAACCGACCTAAGCAAAGTCCAAAGTATAATTTATGGGTTGGCACCAAATTCACATTTTCCTAAGTAACTAAGATTGGGAATTCATAAGTGTTTATTTAATTAGTATTTATCATTATACTTTTAATGAAGGGAGAATTATAGTCCATGTTCTACCCGTTCGGCTAACGACCCTCCACCAGTCAAGGAAACGGTGGGTGAAAGTAGACACCCATAAACGGTGGGTGAGGGTGGATATGTTGGGTTATGAGCATTCTAACACTCCTAAGGGTACATGCAACCCTAAATACCTTGGATCTATGTTTTCTCTATTATACATGCAAATATGAATATCCAAGGTATTATCCTAAACTAGCATACAAAACTATCAATATAACAAGATAGAATACATACCTCTTTGATGGTGCTTGTCTTCATGAAGCTTGAGTGCCTAGTGCCCTAAGTGTGACACCTCAAATGGTTCACAATCATCAAAACACTTAGAATAACTTAGAGAGAATTCTACACTTCATGAAATTGGCTAGCCCTTTCTTAGTCTCACTAGTGGCCGATTTTCCTCAAGAATAAGATGCTTATGTAGTTATACAATTAGGGTAAACCCTAATTGTCATGACTTTCCATTTCCTTGGATCCATGGGTTCAAATACACCATGGAGCATCCATGGAGCATCATATGGGTTTTGGCCCAACTAGATAATCCATGGAGCATTAGCCCACTATACAAGTATGGATGATTTACACAATCAACCCATATATTTAATTAGTCTTCTTTTGATCACTCAATTAATGCTAGATTAATTCTTGATCAATACTAATTAAATAATCTCATTATTCTTATTATTAATATACTAGAACTTATAATATATTAATAATCATAAGTGTCTTATTTATCTCATTTAGTCTATCCAAGTGCATGATGGTATGCAACCCAAATGGACCATGTCGGGTCGGGTCAAGTCTTACCAATTATAGTTATGGACTTAGACATTAATCGAACAGTCTCCCACTTGGATAAGTCTAAAACTATTATTGCGTATGACTTCAGGAACCAACTAGCAATCGTAGCTCTCAAAAGCTTCTGTCGAACTCTGACCTTGTAGATGAACTCTGACCTTTGTTAATGACTTGTCCATTAGATAAGGGATCATATATTCCTCCATTCTAGATATCATATGGACTGAGACATGGATTATAATCATTCTCTCTATCCATTTGTTGTTTCCCGATTTCCGATTTATGACGACTGACTAATTGAACAAATCAAATCAGTCTTGGCCCGGCCGAGCACTTCCATTTGTCATCATCAAATCATCGAGGGGCCCACAGATATCACTTTTATCCCGAAGGTAAAAGGAATGGATAAACTTCGACTCATATGGCTTGTTCTACTACTTGTTGAATCATACACAAAGACACGTTTTTATAGCACCGAGTTACCAAATGCGGTTTCGTGCAATCAATGTACAACCAACTCATAGTAACAACTCATATCTCTAGGTTTGAAGAATATAAGATATTATCGTCTCATGATCACTCGTGATAAAATCCACGAAGTGATTCCAATGAGCGCGGGTTGAATCCAATACTCAGAACTTATGAGCACTCATGAGTGTTGTAGCCATTTGTCCAACACCTTAGACCTCTACAACCCAACCCATGACAGTCTTAATTCATATCTACTTCCAACATATGACCGACTGTGGATGGTTTGAATAACTTAGTCATTCCGGAAGAATAACCTAGTTTATTCGGGAAGTCAAAACATGCAAAGTGCAACACAATAATAATTGAATCCAATATGGTCTCAGAACTTATAAATATAAATAAAACACCTTTTATTTATCACCATATGATTACACATTATTCATTGTATACTGTTTCAGCTATCAACATTATTCTTGAGTTTAAAACAATAGTTGTCCCATGCTCCAAGCATGTACACTATGTTTTCTAAACACTAGTCATGCCATACACCAAGTATGCATACTATGTTTGTCTATGATCTTTACTTTGTGAACTAGATCAATTGAACATAACTTCAATGATTCTCTTTTCACACTCCCAAATCCTTACTGCAAATGCAAGAATTCCAAATTCATGTCATTTACTGAAATCTGTTAGATTCTAAACTTATATGCATTGATCCTCTTATAATGGTTATGCACAAAGTCAGAAAGACTTGACAACAATCATTACAGAGCATTCCAAAGGAGATCAACTCCTTGGAACCATCCTTCTTGCATTAAGTTTCCTTAATCTTACACAGATTGAAAATTCTAACTTTGAAACATTTCTAGATTCCATTTTGACTATCACTTCTGAACAAGAGTTGCCTCTTTACAGATTATGTCAATATGGTCCTTCCAGAATTATCACTATACTTCCAACTGTCCTTGAGCAACCAATCTTTGGTAACCCTTAGATTGTCCTCGACAATTGTTTAATCCTTTTAGTCATATCCAGTTCTAAACCTTTTCCCTTCTTAATGCCCTAGGCATTTGGAAAATTTTAGAAAGGATGAATATAGCACATGTAATCGATCCTATATCCGAAGCATATGGGACACGATTCATGATGTCTCACATAAAGACTAAACCAGTCTTTTGCTATAACATTTCCATTTCTATTTGCCAAGTTCTCATAATTCAGATTATAAAAAGGGATGTCGTAATCATAATCGAATTTTAGAACGCAAATAATGGACCCATATACAGAATTTCCTTATGTTGAGCCATTCCAACATGGATTCATATATATCCTTGACTAAATGATTAAAACCTCATGATCTAAGCTTATAGATTTGAGATGAAGTATAATTTCCTCTCCCTTAATTATAGCAAAACAGCTTTTTCCCAATTGAAACCTTTTGTTTTCTATAATTAACATTGCTAACTTGCAATCTTTATCATAATTATCATGCTCCCTCTAACATGATGATTATTAGCATAACACTTATGCTCCCACTAGCTTTGACATGTACTAGAAATCAGTTGCACTTCTAGAAATCAATACTTTATTGACTTCCTTACCAAAGTTCAGATTTCTGATACTGGATTGTTTTGATAGAACTTTATCAAAATCATACACCTTCCCTTAGATAGCACACTTGTGTGTCTACACAATTATGAAGAGGGATGCCGTAATCATAATGGTTAGACCTTTTTGCCACTTCTCACAAGTCCAGGTTAGTGTGCCGGTAAACCACACACGCTCCACTAACGACTTTGAGAATGCAAATATCACAATTGCTATCTAGCTAAAATCTACTTAGTGAAAGTGTTTCCTCACCATCATTTTCATGAATCGGAGAGAAACCTTATGACACTTAGATTTAATGGTGTATGAGTTCTTATCCATGTGAATTGTCAAAACCATAGTCACAAGACAAGGATAATGACAAATCCAAACCATATGGATTGAACTCAATCTTAATTTCTTGCCACCTGGGAGCTCAAGGGCCTGCCATTGCTTCCAAGTTGTTGTGCAACCAATTGAGAATTCTAAGAACTCATATGAAAAGCCAACTTTGATTGGAATGAGCACAGAATATGTCAACACGATAGGTTATAAACCTCAAGTCGTGTGCTAGTGAAGAACTTCAGGTTTTATTCGTGATTAGTTCTTGAGACTTTCAAGACCTTTAAGACTCCCACTGTCCTCTTGACCTATAAGACTCCCTTGTCAAACATCCAAGAGATAGTGCGGATTCTAATCAAGACAAACGCTTGACATAGTTGGCCGAAGTTGGTCTTTGTTTTATCCAAAACATCACAACTTACCAACTTCAAATGAACAAGAGTAGGACACTTTTACTCTTACATTTGACACGTGTTTTAAACCTTCTTAAAGACATGTCACTCAAATTACAATCTTGGAGTATGACTCTAAGACTTGTATTGGAACGAAGTATGACTCATCTTCTTGATTTAACCATTTCAACAATTCAAGATCCCTTCTTCTTAGTCAAAAGAATGCACTAAGACTTCCTTAGAGAACAAATTTTGATATGGTTTCTTAATCATTAAGATGATCACAAAACTGATACTAAAGTACTCTCCCATCTTTTCGGATTTGAGAAACTTTTATCCTTCTGCTTAATTTGATTCTTCTTATCCGCTCTGCTATGCATTGAAACCTTTTCCAATGTCTCAGAGTTACACTTAAGCTTGTAAGTATAATCATATTTACTGAGCTTTAGTAAATTATGACGAATAGCCTTACATCTTTTGTGGTGGACTTCATCAGTGCACCTGACTATGTACTCGATCCCTTAGTCCATTACTTGACTCACACATCCATGTGAACAAGTAATTAGTCTTAATTTTTCCAATACATGAAAGTTCTCATTCATCATGCTATACAACTTGCATGATTCCAAGTCCCGGTCCAATTGAGACTTTGGATGATGAGAATCTTTCCTTATTTGGTAAATTTAGATATTACCACAAATGAAAGAATCAATTACATATTTCCACTCTCGCTATTAATGGAATCATATAAGCAACAATTTTTCCTCAAATGCCATTGTAAGGATATTTTAAAATAACTAAAATAAAAAATATTCTTTTATTTTAAAACTATGCGGAAAAACTTATCCTTACAATCCATATGAAAACTTGTTGTTATCTATTCCTAAGCAATATCTCATAACTCCTAAGAAGTAGCTCAAGAATCCGATAGAAATCCATCTACGCGATCAGATTCAGCATATTCTTTCTTTAAGTTTCTCCACTTTTCTTTGATTCTTAAAACATTACCATGTGACCCAGTCACATCATGTATCAGGAATCTCAGAATAGAAACTTAACAGAGTTAGATAGTGGACTTTACCTGAAGTAGAGTCAAACTTATTGACTTTAACATCCTTAGGTAAACTTGGCAGCTTCGCAACCAAAGCCCCTTTCTTTGGCAATATAAACATATGGACCCTATGATGATGGTACACGGGACTATCACAGATTTAGCTTTTCTCATTACCATTTGTTCAACCGAGTTGACTATGGCCGATCCCTTTCCATTGGGAAGAGAATGCTTTTACTAGATATCCAATGTCATCATTGTCAATGTCCATTAAGTTTTAAGGAAGTTGATCTTAGCAAATAGATAAGATCATTAAGGGTCTTGTCATAGTCTATTTCATAGGTGTCCCAAAGGAACTCACTATGTGACATAGAAAGTGATTGAATCACCAACTTTCTCAAGACTTTGACACCCAACTCTCCCGGCTTGTCAATATGTGACTACATCTCCAAGATGTGATCACACCTAGACCTTGTCTTGCCAATAGGGTTTGAGTGACCTTAAACTTTTCAAGAACTTGTGGGGTGGGGAGAATAATTGGAGGAGGTGAAAGAAGTATGATTTCCATGGGACATCATCTTCATTTAGGAAAGTTTGTTTCAAGAGATTTGGGAAGATCATAAATGTCTAAACCAGACATGTTTTGGGAGATATTCAAGATAGTTGATCTTAAAGTCCTTAATATGACACCCAATATGAAATATTAAGGCTAGGACCCAACAGACTATTTTATAACTTAGAAGACGTATGCCGTAATCCAAGCTATAAAACAATTTGAAGGTAGGTGAATGACGATTCACCAATTTCCACCAAGATAAACGAAATGTATTATTAGGTTTTAATTGGTTTTGAAACTCCTAGATCTTTTGAGATTCATTGAACTGTTCAATGGCATGTTTTAATCTCGAGTGTGTCCTTCAGGTTTTGTGACTGGGATGCCGAGGATCACAAAACAAGGTGTGAAGTAACCATGCAAATTACTTGGTACCCTTAATAAATTACCCCTCAATCGATGTGCCGGTTAACCACACACGCTCCATCGATACTATGATAAATATTAAGTCACCTTTTACCTACCTTGTTAAGTCCAAGTTAGTGTGCCGGTTAACCACACACGCTCCACTAACGACTTAGACAAAGTGTAAAGTGTAATTTCATGGATTAGCACCTTATTCACATTTTCCTAAGTAACTAAGATTGGGAATTATTAAGAGTTTAGTTACTTAGTATTTATCATTAATACTTTTAATGAAGGGAGAATTATAGTCCTGTCAAAACTTGAGGGCAAGTTTTTGAAACTATTCAAAACTAATTAATTCCATAACTTATGTGTTTAAAGTAGTTTTAATCCAAAAACTCTTCAAGTTCCATAACTTATGGAAGACTTTAAACTAATAAAAGAATTAACTTTTCTTTATTTTTATAACTTATGGAATTAATTAAGGTTACATTATTTTTTTACTTATTTATTTAATGAAGAGACTCTTGGTCCTCCATAACTTGAGGACAAATTATGGAGTCATAACTCCAATTAATTAGAACTAGACTCTTCATTTTTGTAACCTTTGCCAATTTTATGAGTTTTATGAGTCTTTAATGTGACTCTTCATGTAACTTGAGGACAAGTTACACAAACACATTTTATACTCAACTCTTAGATTAAAATGGATTGAAAGTAACTATTTCAATTAACTTTTCTATTAATCTAAGCAACTCATAAGAACAAGATAATTCAAATCAAACTTTTTCATGTAATTAGTCTAAACTTTAAACTAATACAAAACATGAATCTATTGACAATTATCTTTGAAAATGGATTAGCATGAACATTACCACATCGAAAAACAAGTTTATAAGTTCAAAAACAACTTAGGGTAATGCTCCTAGTCCATTTCTAGCCAAAAACCTCGAAAATATGTTGTATGGGGTCCAACTCGTCGAGTGCATGAACATAACTCGGCAAGTTGGATGCATTTTGCCTTGGACTCGTTGAGTCCCTTCATGGACTCGGCGAGTCTGCTGGGTAGACAACAACAAAACTCGATTTTTCAGCTTCTATTGCAAGTATAACAAGAAAACAAGCCTAGGCTCTGATACAACTGTTAGGTTATGAGCATTCTAACACTCCTAAGGGTACATGCAACCCTAAATACCTTGGATCTATGTTTTCTCTATTATACATGCAAATATGAATATCCAAGGTATTATCCTAAACTAGCATACAAAACTATCAATATAACAAGATAGAATACATACCTCTTTGATGGTTCTTGTCTTCATGAAGCTTGAGTGCCTAGTGCCCCAAGTGTGACACCTCAAATGGTTCACAATCATCAAAACACTTAGAATAACTTAGAATTCTACACTTCATGAAATCGGCTAGCCGTTTCTTAGTCTCACTAGTGGCCGATTTTCCTCAAGAATAAGATGCTTATATAGTTATACAATTAGGGTAAACCCTAATTGTCATGACTTTCCATTTCCTTGGATCCATGGGTTCAAATACACCATGGAGCATCCATGGAGCATCATATGGGTTTTGGCCCAACTAGATAATCCATGGAGCATTAGCCCACTATACAAGTATGGATGATTTACACAATCAACCCATATATTTAATTAGTCTTCTTTTGATCACTCAATTAATGCTAGATTAATTCTTGATCAATACTAATTAAATAATCTCATTATTCTTATTATTAATATACTAGAACTTATAATATATTAATAATCATAAGTGTCTTATTTCTCTCATTTAGTCTATCCAAGTGCATGATGGTATGCAACCCAAATGGACCATGCCGGGTCGGGTCAAGTCTTACCAATTATAGTTATGGACTTAGACATTAATCCAACAGGATACCCATTAAACTGCCATTTTATAGGCAATAATCTTATACCCCCTTATAGACCAACTTCGTGAGTGAGGACTACTAACAGTAAGACTGACTTTGTTCTTATACATACATACATACACACACACACACACACACACACATATATATATATATATATATATATATATATATATATATATATATATATATATATATATTATTATTAACTTATAATACTATAAAGTATAAGAGTTGAATTTTAACTTTTAAAATTCTAAGGGTTTAACTTGGAATTAAAGTATTCATAAGGAGAAAATTTACAAATTTGAAAACTTGAGGGCAAGTTTCGAACAATTCAAAAAAATTTCAGTTCCATAACTTATGTGTTTAAAGTAGTTTTAATGAAAAACTCTTCAAGTTCCATAACTTGAGGACAACTTATGGAAGACTTTAAAACATTTAGAAATGAGACTCTCCATTTTTCATAAGCTATGGAAATCTTATGAGATTTCTAGAATCATAAATGTGAGTTTTCATATGACTTGAGGACAAGTTACAAAAAACACATTTTATGAACAACTCTTAGATTAATTTGGATTGAAAACACATTATCATATAAACTTTCTATTAATCTAAGCTAACTCATAAGAACAAGATAATTCAAAGCAAACATTTTCATGTAATTAGCCTAATCCTTAAATTAATACAAAACATGAATCTATTGACAATTGTCTTTGAAATTAGACTAGCATGAACATTACCACATCAAAAACAGGTTTATAAGTTCAATGATAGCTTAGGGTAATGTTCATATTAATTAGCCTAATCCTTAAACTAATACAAAACATGAATCTATTGACAATTATCTAAGCTAACTGGTAAGAACAAGATAATTTAAATCAAACATTTTCATGTAATTAACCTAATCCTTAAACTAATACAAAACATGAATCTACTGACAATTATCTTTGAAATTAGATTAGCATGAACATTACCACATCAAAAATAGGTTTATAAGTTCAAAAAGAGTTTAGGGTAATGTTCATAGTCCAATTCAAGCCAAAAAAAACTTGAAAATATGATGTTAGTGGGTCCTACTCGTCGAGTGTATGAACCTACTCGACGAGTAGGATGAGTTTCTTCATGGACTCAGCGAGTCCAGTGCCCAGACAGCCAAAAACCAATTTTTTCAGCAATTTGCATCAAGTATAATTGAAAGCAAGCCTAGGCGTTAATACCACTGAAGGGTTTTGAGAATTCAAACACTGCTAAAGTGTACATGCAACCCTAAATCAATCGGATCTATGTTTTCTCTATTATACATGCAAACTTGAACTTTCCAAGGTATTCCCCTAACTAGCATACAATCATTGATACTTGGGTAATATAAACAAGTTAGAAGACACACCTTTTTGTTTTAGCTTGATTCCATGGAGCTCAAGAGCCTAGTGCCCTAAGTGTGACACCTCAAATGGTTCACACAAAATCTCCAACATTTGGAATAACCATGTGAAGAGATACATGGACTCTAGAAATCGGCTTGCCCTCTTGTGTGTACACTAGTGCCAATTTCACCAACCAATGGGGTCTTTATATTGTGTGGCTATTAGGGTTACACCATTTAAGTCATGACTTTACCCATTCATTATGCTCCATGGGTTTTAACCTCCATGGAGTATCCATGGGTCACCACATGGGTTAAACCCAACATAAGGAATCATGGATCATAAGCCCACATATATATAAGAATGAATGATTTACACAATCAATCCCCATATATTTAATTAGTCTGCTTTGATCACTAAATTAATTCCAAATTAATTCTTCATCAATACTAATTAAATAATATGATTTCATATTAATATTTTAGAACTTATAATATATTAATATGTGACAATTATCCTCTTCTCAAAAAAGGTCTACCCAAATATTTCGATGCCATGCAACCCAAATCGACCATGTCGGGTCGGGTCAAGCATATACCAAATATAGTTATGGACTTAGACACTAATCAATGACCTATAAGAATAGGTACAAAACATCTATTGTTTACATACTATATGATCATCAAAAGTTATAGCAACATCAATGACAAATCTTATTGTATCTCCAACAAGGTGTAGTAATCATTGGAAAACAGTTACTTATTTCTTCCAAACATATGCACATAACATCAAGTATTAGTGTTACATTTAGTAGTAGATACTCATGTGAATGGTGAAAAAAAAATAGTTCTATCATATAGATTTGAAGTGCTAGTCATTCCAGACTTCCTCAGCTTAATGAGATAAGATGAGCATATCCTCTTCTAGTGTCATGTTTCTTCTGAATAGAAACAACACTGATCATTTTGGTTGTTTCTTGATTTCTTGGGTTAATGTTGTATTTCCTTTAACTAAACTATAGGGCCTTTACAACACATAATATATTAGAACTTCATTTCAACATGTTTGAAGAAAATTCTACTATTTAGAATGAATATATGCTTTACTTGATGAAGCATATGGCATGCTTCATAATTATCTAAGGCTTTCAACATGTCATGGGAATTTACTCCAGTATGACGTGAGATGCATCAACATCATCATGATAATGTTTTCATTAAAGCATCCGATTAGATTGACTTATTGGAAGTGGTAGTTCAAGAATAGTACCTTTTAGTATATATAATTTTATCTATCCTTGAGGGAAAAACTCAAGACATTATACCAGTTATAGAAATTATAATTATTGAATTACTGTCTCTTAGAACTTAACAAGAGAGAGGTTGTATAGGGGTGTTCGAGTATTAGCAATTATATGCAGAATTTAACAAATTTTCATTTAGTATTTGCAATATTAAGTCTTTAAAAATTAATAAACTTTATTTTTTCTAAAACATTAATTTATTAAAGTCTAGGATCCAAGTTACGAAATAAGTAAATGGTTAAGTGACTTTTATCCCATCAATTTAATCCAACATGGTAGGTAGCAATTACCAACTACATAAAATATGTAATTCCTAAAAAAATGGAATCCTAAAATACTATTATTTAAGTTGGCATGTTTAATCTCTTCCATGCTTCAGACCTCTCATGCTTAGGTGACATTTATCATACAAAATTGTTGATCAAATCATCCTACTTGAAACAACTTGTAGCATTGTAACTACCTAGCGACTAGCTGACCCATATGGCACTAGAAAGAACAAAACCACCTCGAACATCATAAGTCAAATCCTAATGACCATGTGACCCTGTGCCACAAAGACCATACAAACGATTCACAAGTGTTCTTCAAAATGACGACTTATAAAAAAAAACTTCATTTTATTAACCGTTAACCGCGATCATTTATAAGCTAACATCTTGTATTTAGAGTTTAGTCATAGAGCGCTTTAAGAACCGGTAATAATCTTTTAATAAAATTTCATTTTATACTTAATACATGGAGTTTTTGATGAGTTCAAAAATCTCAATTTCAAATCTCCTTTTAATAATTAAAGTCTAGTGAATTAATGCATTTGTAGCATAAAATCTCATTTTATTTTATAAACTCATTTTGTATATCTTATGATAAAAGGTCATATTTTGATAAATAAAAATTAAGATGATGATAATTATGTTTTAAATCTCATTTGGAATGCATAAAACATAATATCAACATGTTGCATTAAATTTAAAAATAAAACTAATATCATATATGTAGCTTTGATGTAAAAACAATAACTTGTATAATAATTTTACGTTGTAACATTAGAAACCGATTTAAGAAAAACTCATATTTATTATAAAAGACATTGAGTTTAGATATAATATAAAACACATTTTAAACCAATTTAAATATTTCAAAGTTGGTTAATAAAACTTTTACAATAAAAACTATGTTTTAATAAAAATTCAATTCTAATCATTTAAAAACGTTTTAACAAAAAAGTCATTTATAAATATCTTATGTTATCTTTTAAATATATATTTCTCATACTCCAAGTTATGTCATTTTGTGATAAAATATTATTCGACAAGTAAAAACAATTTTCATATACAAAACATAACATACAACAAGCATAAAGTAAACATTACACGCATGCATCAAAAACTGTATAAACCAAGCTATAACTAGTAATAATTTGTGTGAGCCAACACAAGAACTATTACGACATTCCTAAGGGCCATAAGGATCACTTCTAAAAGGTATTTAAGCTCCCACTTGCCAAAAAACCTCTTGCTTACACAAAGAACTTCAAGGCTTCATGTAGTGTAGAGGTTCTGACACTTAAACCAGCCACATTATAATTAAGCCCAATAACCAAGAGTAGAAGCGCAAAGTTGAGGTTATAGTCTAAAGCGGTTAAGTCATCTACATAGTGGTTATTTATTCCACAAGTTACATTTAAAAAAAAAATACAATTAGTCTAACTAATTTTTCATAAAAAAATAAACAAATAAAGGAAAAAACATATTTATCTATTACATCTTATGAATAAATAAATAATCAATCAGCACAACACAAGGGTCCTAATGGCTTGTTTATACAGAAAATAACATATCAAAAATACACACAAAACAATGTGTTTCTCTAATAAAAGTTTATATAACCAAATGCATGACAAATTGGTTGCATAAAAATAACAATTACAAAAATCAAGAATTTTCCGTAGAAAATATATTTGGATACTGACCCTCGGCTAGGAAACACCAACAACTAAGTAATGCTCAAAGAACATGGCTATCACCTCTCTCTTAGTCATACCAAACGTCTCAAGGATATTTTGTTGCATTATCCTTGATACCTTGATGGCTATCCAATCATGCTTGTATTTATCACTCTTAACTGAGCAATAAAAAGAACCAGTCTCTCCCTACCTAGTTTTACCCATACTGTAAATATGAATCGAAACATGCCATAGTCAAACACATACTGTTGCTCCACACTATGTATTCCCACCTATAATCCACTCAGTACCCTTATGACACTTCCTTAATACAAGTATATATCATGTGCTTTAGGTAGTAGGATCCCATACTACCTTCCACACAAATGCATACTTGCTCCAAGGATTGTTATAAGGTTCCCAAGTTACCCTTCATTACGACTAAACCTTCTATCAAACATGAACGAGTATATCCATGCACATAACACTACTTTTCATAGAATCTCTCTAGGATTATCCATTTCCCAAATTTCTCTAATTTCAAATGAAGTTTCTATTAATATTACTGAGTTGCCTCAAGCATGTCTCTACCCACAAACTATAAAATGAGATAAAAATTCAAATAAATGTCTCTACCCACAAACTACAAACATAAAAGGAACAAGTAATAAGGTAAAATAAATATTTGTAAGGCTATCAGATCCTAATTATAGAATACTTATGGAATTGCCTAAATAATTGAAAATATTAACCTAAAATCCACGAAGCACATAGCAAGCAACACATAAAAAGGAAAACAATTCATCTTCACAAATCAGACAATTCTAGCATGTAATTCCTGAATAAATCATTAGCCTACAATCAAGCATCCATATCAATCAATTATATAAAAAGAATACAAAACAATATAGGTATATTAGGAATCACTTTCCTTTTTGAGACATGGTTGACTGTACACATCACATCATCCTTTTATTATAAATTAAGATTAGATTCGAAAACAATGTTACCAGTCCCAAAGCAAGAATCAAACAAGAACATTCAATGAGATCGATTTCACATTTCTAAAACAACTAATTCTAAAAGTTAATTTATAGAAAGTTTCTCTTTAAAAATCTTTTATAAAAATTTATCAGTACTTAGTTTAAGTTTAGTGTTACACTCCCATGTCGGTCTGAACCCCTAAAATTAAGGTTCTGATACCAACTTGTAATGTTCCCAATTTCAAACCAAATTTTCTTTATTTAAAATCGAAGTAAACATTCAAATCCATTCCTTGAAAAACATATCATATCATTCATTTGTTAAAAATTCATAAAGTTAAATGAGAGTTGAATTATAAAACAACTGGAAGTCTAAATAACAACATGACTCTGATCTGATGCATAGTTACATCATGACCTTTCCTCTCACATGCGATCAACCTTAAAAACATTAAACATAAAAACGTAATCATAAATCTTAGTGAGTTTCCTAGTATACCTCATATTCCACCATACATATAATGTATGCATAATAGAGGCTCTTAGATCTACTGACACTCCACCTTATCAACAACGAATAACGATTCCAATAATGTCTAGTCATCAACGACAACTAATGGCTCATGTGTCGTCATGTCATCACTAGTGATAGGCACTGAACCTTCATAAAACTACTAGCTCTTAATCATTACAAAGTATATAGACTCTCAGTTATCATAAAACCATATAGAATCTATTACTAATATTGATGATGTCCTTATGAATGCATAATACATAGTCTTGAAGTAAGATAGAAAGTCGAACATATGATCCTATTCGTATGTGATGTATCTAAAAAATGATGCAACGAGGCCAATGTTTTATGGTTGTATGACATTTACTCAAAAACCTACCAATATTCGCAATACCCCATCCAACATGACATAGAATATTATCGTACAATCAACCAATCACATTCATCACAAAAACTATCATAGCCTACAAGCATAATCCTTATCTAACAATATCTATATATTATCACACGAAGGATATACAATATCACACATAGAAAAATCCCCTAAGATGAGCAATAGAAACTCAACAATAACATCTACAATTTAATAGGCTAACCCAAACCACCTAAATAACAATCGGAGGTCAAACCTCAGCCTATGGCCCAATTCCTCAAAGTTTGAAAAAAAAGTCTGAGTTAATGATTCAAGTCAACGAGTTGCATCGTTATCAGACAAGGTGCTCCACACTTACAAAAAGACATAATATCCGGGTTTATACATGAAGCGCATAGCGCTCTACATGACATATTTTTTTTCTAATAAGTTCTTAATCCATAAACCACAAACTCCAGCTGTTAGATCTAAATGTTAAGAAGGTATTAATGGATAAAGTTTTACACTTTATCCATTTACAAGTCATTAAATCGACATATCCTAAATTGTAATCCTAAAAGAATTCAGAATGTTATTAAATCCATGCATGGATCAAATAGGAAACATATAAATTCCTTCTTTTCACCACTATGGTTCCAGCGGCCAAAAGCTACTACCTTTGAGGACATGGAACTTCCCTAACACCATCTAAACACCAAACTTCAAAGGAAAAACAAGGTCAAAATGGCTAGGGTGTCGAGTATTAGGGGTTTGGAGGCGTTAGAGGCGGAGAATAGAAGTAACCCTAGAAGTTAGTGCCTTAAATAGGCCTCGAATCCTAAAAATTAGGGTTCCATTTTCCAGCTAGGGTGCACCATACATATTCCTAAAGCACACAATCTTATCCTTAAACAAAAAATTAGCAAGCATGGACATACTTTATAGAACGGGTGTCACATGGAAATTATGATGGGTTTTATACAAACAATCATATGTGTGCATGCAACCCTAGATTTGGATCTATGTTTTCTCTACTAGATACACAACTTTATGAACACAAGAAGAACCCTAGAATGCATCTAGGTATTTCGAAATCTATGTAGTAGAAGGAATTACATACCTCTTGTTGTTATATTGTAATAACAACACAAATCTTCAATCTCTTTGTCTTGGAAAGCAAGTACTACAAATGTAGTACCTCTAATTGACTCACAAACATCACAAGCAAATGGAGAGGCAAGAGAGAGAGAGAGAGAGAGAGAGGGGAGAGGAAAAAATCAGCTCCATGTCTTCTAGGGATCAAGTGGCTGATTTTCTAAGGCCTACAGGGTCTTTATATAGGGTAGAGATTAGGGTTTCATTCCTTATCCTTATCTGATTACTTGCCCACCAAGCAGCCCATAAGATAAGCCTTGAATCCTTATCATGGATGAATTCTAAGGCCTTATCACCTTGAATTCGTCCACCCCTTCCTTGGGGCAACCAATGCCCTAATTTGCAACTATCTCATAATTACAATTCAACCCTTCTAGTTTAATTAATTACATTTGATCACATAATTAATTCTTAATTAATTATTGACCAATATTAATTAAACAAATATGATTTCTCATTTAATATATTACTATTATAATATATTAATAAATCATAATAACCTCTTTCTCTATTATTTCTCCAATCAATTTGCTTTGGTGAAGGCAACCCAAAAGGACCATCCACAACCGGGTCAAGTACTTACAAAATATGGTTACAGGCTTAGACACTAATCCGGTAGTTTCAAACACACTGTCGAACTCTGTTCTTATCAGCAACTTGTCCTTTAGATAAGGGAGCATACGGTCCTTTATTTTAGATATCGTGCGGACAATCTCATGGAACATAGTCATACTTATTGTCCAACAACTTGTTTCTTGATCTCAGATTCATTTGACATAGAAATTAGTTGAACACATCAATTCAATCCTGACCGGGCCCGACACACTAGTCAAATTAAACCATCGAAGGGCCTTGATATCACTTTTACCCTCTTAGGATAAAACAAACAGATAAACTTCGACTTATATGAATTTACTACTTACTAATCAAATTATACACAACAATGCGTTTTATGACATCAATTTACTGATGCGGTTTCACATTATCAATGCACAATCAATTAGAAAACAATAAACCATATATCTTGGTTTTAAGACCATATGATATTATCGTCTTGCGATCATTCGTGATAAATTCCATGAAGTGATTCCAGCAAGTGCGAGTTTATTTTAATGCTCAAAAGTTAGTCATAAGTACTCACGAACGTTGTAACAAACCTTTGTTATGTCTAATACATTTCAGAAAATCTACACACCATTTCATGATAGTCTTCAATCATACCTAATTCCAACATACGAATGATTGTGGACCGTTTGAATAATTCGATTATTCTCAATTAACTCAATTATTCAGGAAGTCAAAACATGCAATGTAAAATAATAGTTAACCAGTAAACATATGATAGTAAATGTACTAATAAATAATACTCCTTTATTTAATCATCAAATGTCAATTACAATTATCTATTACTCGTTTTTAAACTATCTAATCCCAACTAACATCGTCCTTGAGCCCAATGCTCCTAGCGTGCTGCAAGTGCTTAACCCTACTTAGTCCCTTCGTAAGCGGATCTGTTGGGTTATCCTCTAATGATATCCTCTTAACTATGATGAGTCCTTCTTCTACCCGATGTCTAATAAAGTGATATTTTCTGTCGATATGTCGAGATCTACCATGATCCCTCGATTCCTTGGTCAAGGAAACCGCTCCTTCATTATCACAGGAAAATTTCCATAGGCTCCTTTATGGCAGGTACAACTCCAAGGTGTGCAATGAAGTTATTCAACCATATTGCCTCCTTTGACACTTTGCTCGCTGCAATGTACTCTGATTCGCACGTTGAATAAGCTATGGTTTCTTGCTTGGAAATTTTCCAAGTCACTACTCCTCCATTAAGGGTAAAGACCCAGCCCGACTGTGAACGGTAGTTGTTGTTGGATTAATGTCTAAGTCCATAACTATAATTGGTAAGACTTAACCCGACCCGGCATGGTCCATTTGGGTTGCATGGCATCATGCACTTGGATAGACTAAAATGAGAGAAATAACACTTAAGGTTTATTAATATATTATAGGTTCTAATATATTAATAAGATTATTTAATTAGTATTGATCAAGAATTAATTTGGAATTAATTAGGTGATCAAAAGGAGACTAATTAAATATATGGGTTGATTGTGTAAATCATTCATTCTTATATATGTGGGCTTGTGATCCAAGATTCCTTATGTTGGACTAAGTCCATGGGGTAACCCATGGATGCTCCATGGAGGTTAAAATCCATGGAGCATAAGGAATGGGTAAAGTCATAAGTTACATGGTGTAACCCTAATAACCACCATATAAAAGAATCCCATGGCTCAAGAAATGGTGGACTAACACTATGTGTATGTGTGAGGGCTAAACGATTTCATGAAGTGTTCTAATTTCTCTCTAAGTTATTCCAAGTGTACTTGGTGTTGTGTGAACCATTTGAGGTGTCACACTTGGGGCACTAGGCACTCAAGCCTCATGAACACAAGCACCAACAAAAGGTATGTTATTCTAACTTGTGTTATTCAAAGTTTTGTATGCTATAATAGAACAATACCTTGGAAAGTTGATATTTGCATGTATAATAGAGAAAACATAGATCCAAGGTATTTAGGGTTGCATGTACACTTAGGATTATAGATTGCTCAAAACCCAACAGTGGTATCAGAGCCAAGGCTTGTTTTTTTGTTGTACTTGCTTAAACTGCTTAAAAATCGACGTTTGGTGCTGTCTGCCGAGCAGACTCACCAAATCCATGAAGGGACTCAACAAGTCCAAGGCAAAATGCATCCAACTCACCGAATTTTGTTCATGCACTCGACGAGTTGGATCCCCAGACAACATATTTTCGAGTTTTGGAGCTGGAATTGGTCTAGAATCATTACCTTTGATTGTTTTGGGCTTATAAAACTTGTTTTGAATGTGGTAATGATTATGTTAAATCAATTTCAATGCCATAATAAAATTTTCAAGTTTATATGTGTTCATGTTATTCTTGAAAATTGTTGATTATGAATGATCATGCTTATGAGTTTTGCTAGATCATAGGAATTGTGTGCAAATAGTTTGTTGATATAATTCATGATCTTGTTGAAAAATTGTATGGAGTTCATAACTTGTCCTCAAGTTATGAATTTTCAAGAATTATATGTTTTTGTAACTTGTCTTCAAGTTATGTGAAAAGTCATATTTATGAATCTTAAAAACTCATAAAAGTTTTGTAGATTACATAAAATGTAAGAGTTTTTTCCATTAAATAGTTTAATGACTCCATAACTTGTCCTCAAGTTATGGATGTTGAAGAGACACTTCTTTAAAGTGTTTTTTAAAGAATAAGGGTTTACATTAAAATGAAGAGTGTTGATTTTAATGAACCATTAAACTCATAAGTTTTGATTTAAAGAGTCTTGAAATAGTTTCAAAACTTGCCCTCAAGTTTTGGAATTTGAAAAGTTTCTCTTCATGTATACTTTAATTCCAAATTGAACATTGAAATTTTAAAAAGTTTAAAATTCAACCCTTATACTATTATTATAATTTTAATTATATAGATATGTATAAGAGGAAGTCAATCTCACCGTTAGTAGGCATCATTCACGAAGCCGGTCTATAAGGGGGGTATAAGGTTACTGCCTATAAAATGGCAGTTTAATGGGTGTCCACTCTCACCCACCGCTTGCTTGACTTGTGGAGGGTCGTTAGCCGAACGGGTAGGATACGACTTTAAATATTCATTAAAAGTATAATGAAAAAAAGTACTATGTAACTAAACACTTATAAATTCCCAACCTTAGTTACTTAGGAAAATGTGAAAAGGTGCTAGCCCATAAAATTACACTTTGTACCTTACCAAGTCGTTAGTGGAGCGTGTGTGGTTAACCGGCACACTAACATGGACTAGTAAGAGTGGCAAAGGGTAACTTGACTTTATTATAGATCGGTGGAGCGCGTGTGGTTAACCGGCACATCGATTAGGTAATATTGTTGAGGGTACCAAGTCAATTTGTATGGTTATTCACACCTTGTTTGTGATCCTCGGCATCCCAATCACAAACTTGAGAGGGCACAATCGAGATTCAAACATGCCATTGAAAAGTTCAATGTATCTCAAAAGATCTAGGAGTTTCAAAACCAATAAAACCCAATAATAAAATATTTTGTTTTCATGGTGGAAATTGGTAAATCGTCATTTACCTACCTTTAACTATTTTATAATTTGGATTACGGCATCCCTCTTCCAGTTATAAATAGTTTATTGGGTCCTAGCCTTAATATTTCATATTGGGTGTTATATTAAGGACTTTAAATCAACTAACTTGAATTTCTCCCATTATAGATGTCTAGTTCAGACAACTATGGTCTTCCCAAATCTTTAGGAACAAGCTTCCTAATGAAGATGATATCCCAAATGGCAATCAAGGTGAAAGATCAATCCCTTTGTTGGGCATTTGTGGGACTAGAAATCATACTTCACTTCATCCACCTCCTCCAATAAATCTCTTTATCCCACAAGTTTTAAGACTTGATAAGTTCTAAGTCACTCAATCCCTATTGGCAAGCAAAGTCTATATGTGCTTAGATCTTGGAGATTAAGCCACATATTGACAAGTCGGGAGAATCGGGTGTCGAAGTCTCGAGGTAGCTGGCTGCTGACTTGGTTCTTCAGTCACTCCCTGATGACAGGTCGCGACAAGACTCTTAATGATCTTACCTATTTGCTCAAAGATGCTAAATTAGCAATGATTTGGAGTTGTAACACCGTAAATTTCAAAAAAAACTTTTCAATTTTTTTTTTATAAAACATAATTCCATCAATATTCATAAAAACAACCATTTTAATTATCCAAACAAGACAATACAAAATCCCAAGATCATAATATCAAGCTCCGAACGTGTGTGTGTACGGATCAAGCCGGCGCCTTCCCGCGGTCGTCACTAGTACCTGAAACAATAACATCAAACACTGTAAGCACAAGGCTTAGTGAGTTCCCCAAAATACCACACATAACACATATTAGCCACTCGAGGCTATAACTCTGTGGGTCCGTGCACCCACACTCTGTGAACCCTCAGGTTCTAGCTCTGATAGACATGCACCACATAAATCACATAGAAATAATGCAGTACAACACATAACATACATAGCATACAAATACTCTATCACATAACTCTGGTTACCTACTCAAGGTAAAGTATAGTGAGAAGACTCACCTCGTGTGTCTCGGTAAATCGTAAACCTGAAATCGCTAATCACTCGATCTGCCGAGCTGTAGTCCCCCTATAGCACAATACATCCCTACTTAACACTTTCCCAACTAGGGTTGACCACACTATAACAAGTCAATTTAGGTCAACGCTGGTCAACGGTCAACGGTCAACTTTGACCGGACTCGGCGAGTGCGCTATAGCGACTCGGCGAGTCTGAGCATATACACCAATTTCCCTTGAATCCTCCCTTGACGCGTCGAGCATTCACTCAACTCGACGAGTTCCACCTGGCATGAGTTGTGGGGCCACCACGACTCAACTCGCCGAGTCTCAAGAACAACTCGGCGAGTCCAGTTTGACTCAGTCCACCGGTCCATTCTGACTCCCCCTTGACTCACTGAGTCCACCCTCCCCAACTCGGCAAGACCACTCACTGTGTGGTCGGGCAACATTCATGCTACTCGCCGAGTCTGTTCTTCAAACTCGGCGAGTCCGTGCCATGCAATGACTCAATCTTGCTCATAAGGTCAGATCCAGTCCATTAATCCATAGATCCAGTCCCTTCAAGCTCATTTAGCACGTAAAGTTACAATCTTGATGCACATACAACCTCTATATGACCATATATGATGTTTTTGACTCAAATACCACAACACAAGGTCCTAGACTCCATTGTTATACATAAAGCTTGATGAGTGAGGCTCTCTGGACCTCTATGGATCCAGATCCATAACCTCAAAACAAGTAGGGAACCATTGGGCATCAAATCATCCCATAAATAACCATAATAAGCCCTAAATCGCATAATGCTTCACCAAACAGAATATGGACAGAAATCATACCTCTAGATTGATGATCTAAGCTCCAAATCCACGAAATAGCAGCCTCCTTTGCTTCCTCTTGCCTAGAATCTCCTTCTTCTTTGCTAAATGGCACACACAAGGTCAAGAAATGCTCCTCTCTCTCCACAATCACTCAAGAACACAAGGGTCTCTCTCTAAGGGTTGGGTGAGCACAGATGACGGCCATAAGGCCCTTTAAATAGGCCTCAAGCCCGGGATTTTAGGGTTTCTCTACACAGCGCAGACTCGCCGAGTCCATATCCTGGACTCGCCGAGTCCAGGCGCGATCCATTGTCCAATTCCGCGTCCCTACTCGGCGAGTCTGAGCTCCAACTCGCCGAGTCCCCCTCACAATTCAACAAAATTAAATTTACAAGATACCTGGTAAAATCCGGATGTTACAACTCTCCCCCACTAGAACTAGACTTCGCCCTCGAAGTCTCGCTCTAAAACAGCTCCGGATGCTGCTTCCGCAGCATACGTTCCGGCTCCCAGGTCATTTCTGATCCCCTCCGATGTTGCCACTGAACCAATACCAAAGGTACCTCCTTGTTCCTCAAAATCTTGATCTTCCGATCCCTAATGGCCACTGGTCTCTTAGCATAATTCAGGCTTGCATCTACCTGAATATCCTCTAATGGAACCACTGCCGACTCATCGGCTATACATTTCCTCAACTGCGATACATGAAAAGTGTTGTGAATCTGCCCCAACTCTGCTGGTAACTCCAGCCGATAGGCTACCCGGCCTACCCTTGCAATCACACGAAATGGACCTATAAACCGGGGCCCCAATTTGCCCCTCTTCCTGAACCGGATCACTCCTTTCCAAGGAGAAACCTTCAGGAGAACGAAGTCGCCGACCTGGAATTCCAGCTCGGACCGGCGTCTATCCGCATAACTCTTTTGTCGGCTCTGAGCGGTCAATAACCTCTGTCTGACCAGCTGAATCTGCTCTGTCGCCCATTACCCTTTGCCCAACCTCTCCCCAACAAATGGGAGTCTGACACCTCCTACCATACAACAGCTCAAAGGGCGGCATACCGATGCTCGAATGATGGCTGTTATTGTAGGAAAACTCTGCCAAGGGCAAATACGTATCCCAACTACCCCCAAAGTCCAATACACATGCTCGAAGCATGTCCTCAAGTGTCTGAATCGTCCGCTCACTCTGGCCGTCGGTCTGGGGGTGATATGCGGTACTAAAATGCAGCTTAGTACCCAACTCCTCATGAAATTTCTTTCAGAACCGGGAAGTGAAACGCACATCGCGGTCTGAAACAATCGAGATCGGCACCCCATGCCGAGATACAACCTCCCTCACATAAATCTCCGCCAACTTCTCTGCCGAAGAACTCTCACCAATGGCAAGAAAGTGAGCGCTCTTTGTCAACCTATCCACAATCACCCAAATTGCATCGACTCCTCTGGTAGTCCTCGGCAATTTGGTGATGAAATCCATAGTGATCTGTTCCCATTTCCACTCGAGAACCTCCAATGGCTGCAACTTGCCATGCGGTCTCTGGTGTTCGGCCTTTACCCTTCGACAGGTCAAACACCTCTCGACAAACCATGCGACATCCCTCTTCATACAAGGCCACCAATACTCCTTTCTTAAGTCCAAATACATCTTTGTAGCCCTGGGATGGATCGAGAATTTCAATCTATGAGCCTCCTCCATCAATGTAGTACGCGTACCGCCCACAAACGGTACCCAGATCCGGCCCTGATAAGTCATAAGCCCTTCACTATCCGATACAAACTCAGAAACCAACCCAACGACCCGCTCTCTCTTCTGCATCTCCGGACGCACAGCCTCGGCCTGTGCCCCACGAATGGCGTCCAGAACTGGAGCTATCACGGTCAATCTCAAACATACATTTCGCAGTGGAGTACTCTCCGCCCTGCGACTCAACGCATCGGCTACCACATTAGCCTTGCCCGGGTGGTACAAGATCTCGCAATCATAATCCTTGACCACATCTAACCGCCTCCTTTGCCGCGTATTTAGGTTAGGCTGATCCATCAAGTACTTCAAGCTCTTATGGTCCGTGTAAATCGTACAACGAAACCCATACAAGTAGTGCCGCTAAATCTTGAGGGCGAACACCACTGCCCCCAACTCCAAATCATGTGTGGGGTACCTCGTCTCGTGAGGCTTCAACTGCCTCGATGCATATGCTATCACATGTCCCTTCTGCATCAGCACCGCTCCCAGTCCTAAAATCGATGCATCACAGAATACCACAAAACCTTCCATCCCTTCCGGAAGAGCTAATACCGGAGCTTCACACAACCTCTGGCAAAGCGTATCAAAGGAGGTCTGCTGCTCGGGACCCCATAAAAATGCAACACCCTTCCGGGTCAATCTGGTGAGTGGAACTGCAATCTTGGAAAAATCCTTAATAAACCTCCGATAATACCCTGCCAACCCAAGGAAACTCCGGATCTCAGAAGGTGACCTTGGCACCTCCCACCTCATCACTGCGTCAACCTTGGCCGGATCGACCAATATCCCTTTCTGGTTAACGAGGTGTCCCAGAAACTGGACCTCCCGCAACCAGAAATCGCACTTGGAAAACTTTGCATAAAGTTTATCCGATCTCAAAACTCCAAGAACCTCCCTCAAATGCTCCTCGTGTTGCTCTCTAGATCTCGAATATACCAGAATATCATCAATGAACACAATCACCGACCGATCCAACATCGGCCGACATACCCTGTTCATGAGGTCCATGAATACAGCCGGGGCATTGGTGAGCCCAAAAGGCATCACCACAAACTCATAATGCTCATAACGCGTCCTGAATGCTGTCTTCTGGACGTCCTCGTCCCGCACTCTCACATGATGATAGCCCGACCTCAAATCAATCTTGGAGAACCAAGATGCTCCCTGTAACTGATCGAATAAATCGTCGATCCTCGGCAACGGGTAACGGTTCTTGACCGTCAGCTTATTCAATTCCCGGTAATCAATACACATGCGATGCAAGCCATCTTTCTTCTTCACAAACAGGATGGGTGCTGCCCACGGCGAGCTACTCGGCCGAATAAACCCCTTCCCCAGCAGCTCCTGAAGCTGCGAGGATAACTCTTGCATCTCTGGAGGCGTAAGGCAATACGGCACCTTAGCGATAGGCGCGGCTCCCGGAACCAAATCGATACCGAACTCCACTTGCCTCACGGGAGGCACACCTGGTAACTCTTCGGGAAAAACGTCTAGAAACTCACGCACCACCGGAACTTCATCCACTGAACTCGGTCTTTCGGAGATCACTCGCGTATCCATCACATACGCCACAAAACCTTTACAGCCCTGCTGTAAACACTGCCTCGCCCTAGCAGCCGAACAAAAGGCTGATCCAGAACGTGTACCCTCGCCGTAAACCGAAAGAACTCCCCCACTAGGATCTTGTATAGTCACCAGCTGACGCTCGCAATCGATAACCGCGCCGAATTGGCTCAACCAGTCCATGCCCACTATAACACAGACATCACCCATCGCAATAGGAATCAGGTCGATCGGGAACTCAACCCCAAAAATCTCCAATACACATCCCCGGAGGACCTCCGTGGCACAAATCACTCTGTCGGCGGCTATGGAAACCCGCAGGGGCCGACTCAGTGCCCCACGACTAACACTGATATGCTGACTAAATGTCAAAGATACAAAAGATCGACTCGCACCCGAGTCAAATAACACTAAAGTAGGTACAGAGTTCACAAGGAAGGTACCTATGCATAGCATAATATAAGCATAATATCTCAACCCCATAATTAAATAATAGAAAGGAAACGTACCAGCCACAACGTCGGGTGCAGCGCGGACCTCTTCCGCAGTCAGCTGAAAGGCTCTCCCTCGAGCCCTCGGTGCCTCGGCCTTCACGGGCCGACTCTCTGTAACTCTGATGGCGGCGGGAGCAGACCCCTGAGATGCTCCGCGCAGCAGCGGACACTCTGCCTTCCGGTGTCCGGTCTGGTTGCAGTGGAAGCACACTGCAAACCCCTTGGGGCAGTCCTTGGCCATATGCCCCTCCTTGCTACACTTGCAGCAAGACCCTGCTCGACAGACTCCATCGTGACCCTTGCCGCATTTCCCACAAGTGCGACCCTTCTGGCTCCCGGGTCTGGGATCAGCGGGCTTGGCCCGCTTGGCTGCCGGCTGGGACTGTGCCGGCCGCCGATCCCTCCCTAGAGACTCCGCCTCCTCCCTGGCCTGAGTCTCAAGCTCAATCTCCCTCTTCCGAGCATTTTCCTGAAGCTCAGCAAATGTCCGATACGAGGAGTTCGCAGCGAACTCCCGAATATCCCGTCTCAGAATGCTTAGGTAACGGCTCATACGTGCCTGCTCGGTGGACACGTGCTCAGGGCAGAACATCGCCCTCTCATGAAACATCCTCGTAATCGCTGTAACTGACTCGGTACCCTGCTTGAGGGTTAGAAACTCCTGTGCCAGACGCTCCCTCTCCACCTGAGGAATGTACTCATCTCGAAACATGGTAGTGAACCTCTCCTAGGTCACTGCCGAAAGCTCAGTAGGTGTGAAGTGCGCCGTCACAAACTTCCACCAGTCCTTCGCTCCCAAGCGAAGCTGGTTCAGTGTGAACCGAACCTTCAAATCCTCAGGGGACGAGCAAGTGAAGAAGCATCCCTCCATATCAGATATCCACCTCATAGCTGCCACCAGATCCTGCGTACCATCAAACTCTGGTGGTTTGGTGTTGTTGAACTCCCTAAACAATGACGCATCACCTCCCTGGGGTCTTACCGCAGCGATCGATGTGGTACCCGCTGCAACAGCAGCCTAAGAAAGAGCGGCATAGCGCTCGTCAAATGTCTCAATCAACGCGGTCTTAATAGACCCGAACATCTCTGGTATCTCAGCTCTGATGACCGCAGCCACCTCCTCATGAATGATCTATCGAATCTCCTCATCACTAGCTCCGGCATCCTCCGGTATGTGACGTGTCCTCACCATGATCAACCTCTGAAATACAACATGCGATAATTAGAATTTACTCGAACACCCTTACATTCGACAATCCACCCCTCCTTGATTCTGGGTATCCCAAGATTCTTATTTGGACTGTGTATCGCACCGGTGCTTTCAGTAGTATGGGCCCAATACTACTGTCCGCACCGTCACAGTACACACCCCAAATCTTCCTCTTTGGATCCCAATCCCCAAGTACTCTATTATACTTAAATCACTTTGTAACATATCTCACACAAAGCCCTAGCTGCTACCTAATTACTCTCAACATCTCATAGCAGCTCACCCCTCCCTAGGCTAAGGCATCACAAAACAGGCCACTCTAGTCCTATTAGCAATACCTAGCCTACTCTAGCATACAAACACATCATATTAATAATAATTATCACGTAATATAAAGGTATTTTGGGAATTCACCGTTCGGGCGCTGACTGATCATACACACGTTTCTTCCTGGAAAATCTTTTACTCTTAGAAGATTTGGTTTTATTTTGAAAATATCTCTTCAGTTCCTCAGTTTGAGTTCAAATACCCCCGAAGGTGTACCCGAATCCCTCAAACCAAGGTTCTGATACCAATTTGTAACACCGTAAATTTCAAAACAAATTTTTCAATTTTTTTTTATAAAACATAATTCCATCAATATTATAAAAACAACCATTTTAATTATCCAAACAAGACAATACAAAATCCCAAGATCATAATATCAAGCTCCGAACGTGTGTGTGTACGGATCAAGCCGGCGCCTTCCCGCGGTCGTCACTAGTAGCTGAAACAATAACATTAAACACTGTAAGCACAAGGCTTAGTGAGTTCCCCAAAATACCACACATAACACATATTAGCCACTCGAGGCTATAACTCTGTGGGTCCGTGCACCCAAACTCTGTGAACCCTCAGGTTCTAGCTCTGATAGACATGCACCACATAAATCACATAGAAATAATGCAGTACAACACATAACATACATAGCATACAAATACTCTATCACATAACTCTGGTTACCTACTCAAGGTAAAGTATAGTGAGAAGACTCACCTCGTGTGTCTCGGTAAATCGTAAACCTGAAATCGCTAATCACTCGATCTGCCGAGCTGTAGTCCCCCTATAGCACAATACATCCCTACTTAACACTTTCCCAACTAGGGTTGACCACACTATAACAAGTCAATTTAGGTCAACGCTGGTCAACGATCAACGATCAACTTTGACCAGACTCGGCGAGTGCGCTATAGCGACTCGGCGAGTCTGAGCATATACACCAATTTCCCTGGAATCCTCCCTTGACGCGTCGAGCATTCACTCAACTCGACGAGTTCCACCTGGCATGAGTTGTGGGGCCACCACGACTCAACTCGCCGAGTCTCAAGAACAACTCGGCGAGTCCAGTTTGACTCAGTCCACCGGTCCATTCTGACTCCCCCTTGACTCACTGAGTCCACCCTCCCCAACTCGGCAAGACCACTCACTGTGTGGTCGGGCAACATTCATGCTACTTGCCGAGTCTGTTCTTCAGACTCGGCGAGTCCATGCCATGCAATGACTCAATCTTGCTCATAAGGTCAGATCTAGTCCATTAATCCATAGATCCAGTCCCTTCAAGCTCATTTAGCACGTAAAGTTACAATCTTGATGCACATACAACCTTTATATGACCATATATGATGTTTTTGACTCAAATACCACAACACAAGGTCCTAGACTCCATTGTTATACATAAAGCTTGATGAGTGAGGCTCTCTGGACCTCTATGGATCCAGATCCATAACCTCAACACAAGGAGGGAACCATTGGGCATCAAATCATCCCATAAATGACCATAATAAGCCCTAAATCGCATAATGCTTCACCAAACAGAATATGGACAGAAATCATACCTCTAGATTGATGATCTAAGCTCCAAATCCACGAAATAGCAGCCTCCTTTGCTTCCTCTTGCCTAGAATCTCCTTCTTCTTTGCTAAATGGCACACACAAGGTCAAGAAATGCTCCTCTCTCTCCACAATCACTCAAGAACACAAGGGTCTCTCTCTAAGGGTTGGGTGAGCACAGATGACGGCCATAAGGCCCTTTAAATAGGCCTCAAGCCCGGGAGTTTAGGGTTTCTCTACACAGCGCAGACTCACCGAGTCCATATCCTGGACTCGCCGAGTCCAGGTGCGATTCATTGTCCAATTCCGCATCCCTACTCGGCGAGTCTGAGCTCCAACTCGCCGAGTCCCCCTCACAATTCAACAAAATTAAATTTACAAGATACCTGGTAAAATCCGGATGTTACAGGAGCATTAGTAAAGCAAATTGAATTGGAAGATCTACTTTCCAAACCTATTTGGACATTGAAAATGGTGACAATGGAGGTCCAGGAAAAACTTTCTCTTCCCAATGGAAAGGGATTGGCCATAGTCAACTCGGTTGACCAAATGGTAAAGAGAAAGGTTAAGTCTATGATAGTTCCATGTACCGTTTCCAAAGAGTCCATATGATTCTGTTGCCAAAGGAAAGACATTGGTTGCGAAGCTGCTAAATTTACCTGAAACGTCTTAAGGATGGTAAAGTCAATAGGTTTGACTCTACTTCAGGTAAAGTCCATTGTCTAACTCTATTAAGTTTCTATTTTGAGATTCTTATTGCATAATGTGACGAGGTCATATGTTGATGTTTTAAGAATAAAAGAAATGGTGAAGAAACTTAAAGGAAGTATATGTTGATTCTGATCGTGAAGATGGATTTCGATCGCATGGTTCGCTGATCAGAATTTTGAGTTGTTGCTTAAGAGTTATGATATATTGCTTAGGAATAGATAACAACAAGTTTTCCATATGGATTGTAAGGATAAATTTTTCCGCAAAGTTTTAAAATAAAAGAAAAATGGTTTTGATTTTATTTATTTTAGGTATCCTTACAATGGCATTTGTGAAAAATTGTTGATTATATGTTTCCATTGATAAGCAATATGGGTAAATGGATTTGATTCTTTCATTAGTGGTAGTGTCATAATTTACCAAATAAGGAAAGATTCTCATCACCCAAGTTTCAGCTGGATAGAAACTTGGAATCATTCAACTTGTATTGTATGATCATGAGAATTTTTATATATTTGGGAAATTAAGACTAATTCCTTGTTCACATTCGCATGTGAGTCAAGTGAAGGACTAAGGGATCGGATACACTTGGTTGTGCGCTGATCAGGTCCACCACAAAGTTGATAAGGTTATTCATTATGATTTACTAAAGTTTAGTAAATATGGTTATACTTACAGGTTTAAGTATAGTTCTGGATCATTGGAAAAGTTTCAATGATAGATATAGTGAGTAAGAAGAATCAAATAAGGCAGAAAGATAAAAGTTTCTCTAATCTGAAGAGATGGGAGAGTACTTGAGTATCTTGTTTTATGATTATCTTAATGATTATGAAACCATGTCACAATTGATCCTCTGAGGACACCTTAGTTCATTTTGTTTGACTAAGGAGAGGAATCGTGAATTGTTGAAATGGTTAGATCAAAAGATAAATTATACTTCGTTCCAAAATTAAATCTTAGAGTCATACTCCAAGATTAAGCCTTGAATGACATAATCTTAAGAAAGGTTTAAAAGACTTTTTAAATGTAGAGTAAAATGTGTTCTTACTCTTGTACATTTGAAATTGGTAAGTTGTGATGTTTTGGATAAAACAAAGACCAACTAAGACCAATTGTGAGAAGTGTTTAACTTGATAAGAATCTGCACTAAGTCTTGAATATTCGTTTTTGTCAAGGAATGGTTCTTGACAAAGAGAGTCTTATATGTCAAGAGGTCAGTGGGAGTCTTAAAAGGATCTTAAGATAGATTCAAGAACTAATCAAGAGTTTTGTTAATCACTAGACCACGACTTGAGGTTTGTAACCTATCGTGTTGACATATTCTGTGCCCATTCCAGTAAAAGTTGGGTTTGCATTGGAGTTCTGAGAGTTCTCAACTGGTTGCATAACAACTTTGAAGCAATGGCAGGCTCTTGAGCTGCCAGGTGGCAAGAAATTAGATTGAGTTCAGTCCATATGAGTTTGGATTTGTCATTATCATTGTCTTGTGACTATGGTTTTGACAATTCACATGGATAAGAACACATACACCTTTAAATCTAAGTGTCATAAGGTTTCTCTCCAATTCATGAAAATGATAGTGAGGAAACTCTTTCACTAAGTAGATTTAAGTGAATAGCAAGTGTGAAGTTTGCATTCTCATGTCATTAGTGGAGCGTGTGTCGTTAACCGACACACTAACTAATGAGAATGGCAAAGGTTTTGACTCACATGTGAGCTATCTAAGGAAAGGATTAGACTCCAGGTGTATGATTTGATAAAAGTCTTATCAAGGCAATCTAGTATCAGAAATCGGACTGATTTCTAGGTACATGTCAAAGCTAGTGGGAGCATAACGTGTTATGCTAGTTAGATAATAATCATTATGCTAGTGGGAGCTTGATGATTGTGTTGCAAGTTAGCAATGTTAATTATAGAAAACAAAAGTTTCAACTTGCTTTGAAAAAGTTGTTTTACTATAATTAAGGGAGAGAAATTTATACTTCATTTCAATTCTACAAGCTTAGATTGAGATTTTAATCAACTTTAGTCAAGAATATATATGAATGCTATGTTGGAATGGTTCAACATAAGGAATTTCTATATATGTTGCTTCTCAAAATTCAATTATGGTTACGGAATCCCTCTTCATAGTTCGAATTATGAGAACATGGCAAATAAAAATATTATAGCATGAATCATATCCCATATGCTTCGGATATAGGATCGGTTGCATGTGTTATACTATTCATCCATTCTAAATTTTCCCAATGCTTAGGGCGTTAAGAATGGAAAATGGATTAGAACTGGATATGACTAAGATGATTAAACAATGGTTGAGAACAATTTGGGGTTTTCCAAAGTTTGGTTACTCATGGACAATTGGAAGTATAGAGTAAGGATCGTATTGACATATTTTGGAAAGAGGCAACTCTTGTTCAAAAGTGATGGTCAAGATGGGAATATGGAATCGTTTCCATAGGTGGAAGTTATTCTTTGAATCTGTGTAAATGCAAAGAAGGATTTTCAAAGGAATGTACTTTGAATTTGAGACTTCGTCTCCATGGAATTGCTTTCCATTGGAATACTTTGTAATGTTTGTTGCCAAGTCTTTGTGACTTGTGTGAATATCATTACAAGAGGATCATTGCATAGATTACGGTAAATGACAAGAACTTGGTATTCTTACATTTACAATAAGGATTGGGATTGTGAAATGAGAATCATTGAGGTCATGTTCAATTGATATACATTTCACAAAGAGATGACCATATGTAAACATAGTGTGCATAATTGGAGTATGGCATAGCTATTGTTTAGAGAAACATAGTATGCATGCTTGGAGCATGGCATCACTACTGTTTCAATTCAAGTATTAAGTTGATTAATCGAAAAATGAATAATGAGTGATCAATATGGTGCTTAGATAAAAGGTGTTTTATTTACGCTCAAAGTGTTGAGGCCATATAGGACTAGTATTATTTTGTGTTTCACTTTGCATGTTTTGACTTCCAGAATAACTAGGTCATTCTCCCGAATGACCAAGTCATTCAAACCATCCACAGTCGGTCATATGTTGGAAGCAGATATGAATCAAGACTGTCATGAATTTGGCTTGTATGATTTGTCTAAAGTGCTTTAGACAATGCAATAGTTGCTACAACGTTCATGAGTACTCATAAGGGCTGAGTATTGGATTCAACCCACGCTCATTTGGATTCACTTCATGGATTTTATCACGAGTGAATCATGAGACGATAATATCTTATATTCTTCAAACCTAAAGATATGAGTTGTTGACTATGAGTTGGCTATACATTGATTGCACGTAAACGCATTGGTAACTCGATGTTATAAAACGTGCCTTTGTGTATGATTCAACAAATAGTTAGTATAAGCATATGAGTCGAAGTTTATCCATTCCTATTACCTTCAGGATAAAAGCGATATCTGTGGGCCCCTCGATGATTTAGTGATGACAAAAGTAAGTGCTCGGCCGGGCCTGGACTGATTTGATTTGTTCAATTAGTCAGTCGTCATAAATCAGAAATCGGGAAACAACAAATGGACAGAGAGAATTATTATAATCCATGTCTCATTCCATATGATATCTAGAATGGAGGAATATATGATCACTTATCTAATGGACAAGTCATTGACAAAGGTCAGAGTTCATCTACAAGGTCAGAGTTCGACATAAGCTTTTGAGAGCTACGATTGCTAGTCGGGTTTTGAAGTCATACTTGCAATAATAGTTTTAGACTTATCCAAGTGGGAGACTGTTGGATTAATATCTAATTCCATAACTATAATTGGTAAGACTTGACCCGACCCGGCATGGTCCATTTGGGTTGCATGGCATCATGCACTTGGATAGACTAAAATGAGAGAAATAACACTTAAGGTTTATTAATATATTATAAGTTCTAATATATTAATAAGATTATTTAATTCGTATTGCTCAAGAATTAATTTGGAATTAATTAAGTGATCAAAAGGAGACTAATTAAATATATGGGTTGATTGTGTAAATCATTCATTCTTATATATGTGGGATTGTGATCCAAGATTCCTTATGTTGGACTAAGTCCATGGGGTGACCCATGGATGCTCCATGGAGGTTGAAATCCATGGAGCATAAGGAATGGGTAAAGTCATGAGTTACATGGTGTAACCCTAATAGCCACCATATAAAAGAATCCCATGGCTCAACAAATGGTGGACTAACACTATGTGTATGTGTGAGGGCTAAACGATTTCATGAAGTGCTCAAATTTCTCTCTATGTTATTCCATGTGTACTTGGTGTTGTGTGAACCATTTGAGGTGTCACACTTGGGGCACTAGGCACTCAAGCTTCATGAACACAAGCACCAACAAAAGGTATGTTATTCTAACTTGTGTTATTCAAAGTTTTGTATGCTAGAATAAAACAATACCTTGGAAAGTTGATATTTGCATGTATAATAGAGAAAACATAGATCCAAGGTATTTAGGGTTGCATGTACACTTAGGAGTGTTAGATTGCTCAAAACCCAACAAGTTGTCCCTGTCGGTCTTGAAACTGGCGTCACTATACCCTCGCGCCTTTAAGAAATTACTCCCTCTGAGGACTAGAAGCCATTCCTTGGTCCTCCGAAGGTACATAAGGATATTATTGACTGCAGTCCAATGTGCTCTGCTAGGGTTCCCTTGATATCTACTGACCATGCTCAAAGCGAAGGCCACATCAGGGCGGGTACAAGTCATAACATACATGATTGAGCCAACTGCGGAAGCATAAGGTACTCGACTCATTTCTGCTATCTCGGCTTTGGTACTCAGACTTTGAGTCTTACTCAACTTGGCATTACTTTGGATCGATAATCCTCCCTTCTTCGAGTTTTCCATATTAAAACATTTTAGCACCTTGTCCAAGTAAGTATTCTGACTAAGTCCTATTGGTCTCTTACTTCGGTCTCTCACTATCCTAATTCCCAAAATATAGGAAGCCTCTCCGAGATCCTTCATAGCGAAGCACTTCCCGAGCCAGGACTTAACTTCCTTTACAGTCGGGATGTTGTTTCCTATGAGTAGTATGTCATCGACATACAATACGAGGAAGCTAACTGTAATCCCACTGGCTTTGACATACACACATGATTCATCTTCGCTTCATACAAATCCAAACTCTTTGACTTTCTCATCGAACCAAAGATTCCATCTGCGAGATGCTTGTTTAAGTCCTTAAATGGACTTCTCAAGCTTGCACACTCTATTGGGATGCTTTGTATCGACAAAACCCTCTAGCTAATCCATATAAACATCCTCAGCCAACTTCCCATTAAGGAAAGCAGTTTTGACATCCATTTGCCATATTTCATAATCATGAAATGCAGAAATGGCTAGCATCACCCTAATGGACTTTATTTTAGCAACTGGTGAGAAGGTCTCCTCATAGTCAACTCCAGGAGTTTGAGTAAAGCCCTTCCCAACCAATCGCGCCTTATACGTGTGCACATTCCCATCCATGTCCGTCTTCTTCTTGAAGATCCACTTGCACCCAACCGTTTTACATCCGGGCACATGGTCAACCAAATTCCAAACTTGGTTGTCATACATGGACTGAATCTCACTATTCATCGCCTCTTCCCATTTCGTAGACTTCGGGCCTGCCATGGCTTCCTTATAGTTGTTAGGTTCATCTAGATTTACTAGTGTACTATCACTAATATACGTGTCCCCTTTGGTAGTAATATGAAAACCATACAACTGGGGTTAAACTCTAACTATTTCGGAATGTCTAAGAGGTAAGGATTCGTCAATCGGCTCAACTGGAGTTTCGTCCTCAGGTTGGGCGCTAGCGTTAGAGGTTCCTTCATCGCTTGACTCTTGAATCTCTTCAAGATTGATTTATCTCCCATTGTCCCCTTGGCTTATGAGTTGTCACTCTCGAAAAACCCCTCTTCTCGCAACGAAGACAACATCATCACTCGGTCTATAGAAGAGATATCCAAAGGATTTATGCGTGTAGCTGATGAAAATACATCGCTCACTACGAGGTTCGAGCTTGTTGTGAGTCTCTTGTCTTACGAAAGCCTCGCAACCCCAAACCTTGATATGTGCCAACGAAGGAGCTTCCCCTGTCCACATCTCGTGTGTTGTTTTGGTAACCTTCTTTGTAAGGACTAAGTTAAGGATATGTGTGGTAGTCTTTAAGCCATACCCCTAGAATGAGATAGGTAGTGAAGCACAACTTATCATGGAACGAACCATGTCCAATAGGGTTCAACTACGCCTCTCAGCCACACCATTCAACTGTGGCGTCCTAGGCGGTGTCAATTGCGAAACTATTCCACATTCCTTTTGATAGTCGTGGAATTAAAGACTTAGGTACTCTCCTCCTCGATCGGATTAAAGCATCTTGATTTGCCTACCCAATTAATTCTTCACTTCTTGTTTAAACTCTTTGAACTTTTCAAAGGTTTCTATCTTGCGCTTGATTAAGTAAATATACCCATATCTACTATAATCATCGGTGAAAGTCACATAGAAGCGATTCGCGCCCCTTGTGGTGGATCGAAAGGGCCCACACACATCGGTGTGTATGAGATCCACTAGACCCTAACCCCTTTCACAAGTGCTAGTGAAGGGTGACTTGGTCATCTTTCCAATTAAACAAGACTTGCACACAACATCATCTTTAAGGTCGAACGACTCCAACACTCCATCCTTTTGGAGTTAGGCTATGCGTTTCTTGTTAACATGTCCAAGACGACAATGCCACAAGCATGCTTTATCCAAACTATTGGAAGAATCCACATACAATACATCATATCCTAGGTTATCTAGAACCAAAACAGTTTCATAAATTCCATTACAATGCAATGCTTCAAAATGTAAAACACCATTTAGATAAGCATAAATCGAACCTTTCTCATTATCAAACGAATATCTAAATCCTTGTCTAAACAAACCATGAAATGAAATGATGTTTCTTGCCATATCTGGTGAATAGAAAGAATTATTTAAATCTAAACCTAATCCATTACTAAGTGCTAAAGAATACACTCCAATCTTGGTGACAGGCGACGATCTTCTGTTCCCCATGACTAGATTTATTCTTACACGCTCCACATCCCTATCTCTTCTTAGTCCCTGGGAATCAGAATATATGTGAAAACCACATCCTGTATCAAGAACCCAAGAAATAGCATGTGATGAATCGTTAGATTTAATTGTGTAGATACCTGCGAAAGACGGCTTGATCTTCCCATCCTTGATGGCTTGCAGATATTCTGGGCAACTTCTCTTCCAGTGCCCTATTTTGTGGCAGTGGTGGCAGTCTGCCTCCTTAGGGTTTGAGTTGGGCTTTGCCAAACCAACTTTGGTTCCACTAGAAGAGGTACCATCTTGGGGCTTTCCCTTATGGTGGCTCTTTGAAGGAGCTTTCCTCTTCTTGCCCTTCCCTTACCCAATAGCCAAAATAGGAGCAACGGGTGGAGTGGGAGTTAATGAAACATATTTTTCCTTAAGGTTCCTCTCAGCAGTCCTTAGGACCCCTTGGATTTTTCTTAAGGTGACCTCTTCTTTGTTCATGTGGTAGGTCATCCTAAATTGGTTGTAGCACGAGGGCAAAGAGTGGAGAATGATGTCGATAGCCAAATCTTCCCCAAAGTAACATTTAACTTGCAAAGATGATCAACATACCTCTACATCTTTTGCAAATGCGAGGTTAGGGACTCTCCACTCCCCATCTTAGCGGTGATCATGTTGGTGATGATCTCATAGCGCTCTTGCCTTGCGCATTGGTGGTACCTCTCCAGCAAATCTTGGTGCATTTCATAGGGATACATGTCCTCATAGGACTTTTGGAGTTCAAGATTCATAGTGGCCGACATAATGCAATGGACTTTCTTTGCATCATGCTCATGGGCCTCAAAGACGGCCATTTCTTCAAGAGTAGCAATTTCCGGATTGATCTTTTCAAGCTTCTCGTCAAGGACATATTCTTTGTCCTCGTAGCAAGCAATCATGCGAATGTGTCTTATCCATTCGTTGAAATTTGATCCGTCAAATGTCACCTTTTGACGTAGGCTCATTAGCGAGAATCAACCAGCAACATCGTTGTTGGCGTTTGCGTTAGACATCTGCAAATAGAAAGGAACAAAGTTTCATTAGAATTGAATCCCTAATTAAACAACCAAAATGAGAAATTAAGGCTAGGATCCAACAACATTATTTACATATTAGAAAAGGGATGCATTAATCCAACATGCAAATAATTTGGAGGTAAGTGAACGACGATTCACTAATTCTTCACCATAAAAAACATAAAGGCTTAGGTTTTAAATATATTAAGAATTCCTAGATTCCTTTTGAGATTCATTGAACTTTTCAATGGCATGTTTAAATCTCAATATGCCCCTCTTGTTTGTGACTGGGATGCCGAGGATCACAAAGTGGGTGTGAATAATCATGCAAAATGTACATGGTGCTCTCATTGTTACAGTCACCTATTCGATGTGCCGGTTAACCACACACGCACCATCGAACTATGACAAACAATGAGTCACCCTTTGCCACCTTTGCTTAGAACCAATTAGTGTGCCGGTTAACCACACACGCTCCACTAACTTCTTAGCAAGGGGGCAAAGTTTAATTTCATGGGATTGCATCAATTCAATTTTTCCTAAAGTAACTAGGATTGGGAATTTTGTAAAAACGTTTAGTTACTTTATTTAGATTCATTATACTTATTAATGAAGAGAGGATTTCCCTATCCTACCCGTTCGACTAACGACCCTCCACCAATTAAGGAAGCGGTTGGTAAGAGTAGATACCCACTAAACGACCATTTTATCGGCCATAACCCTATACCCCCCTTTATAGATCGACTTTGTGAATGAGGCGTATTAACAGTAAGACTAGCATTTTAGTTATATATATATATATATACATATATATATATACATATATATATATACATATATATATATATATATATATATATATATATATATCAATCTTGTAATAATATAATAGTATAGGGTGTATTTTAAACATTTTAAAATACTAGGGTTTTAATTTCAATTTAAAATTTTCGAAATTTATAACCTTTAAATCAAATTTTTAAATAATAAAACTCTGGATTTAATAATTATGTAAATTAAACAATTAATTTGAATTACTAAATCATAAAGGATTATCTTAAATCAAAAAATTAATTTTATCCTAATCCCTTAAATCCCTCTATATTTCGAAAATCATGGGATGGGATAATTCAAAATCCTTGATTACCATATTTAACCATTAAAGGATAATTACAGGATATGGGATTATCCAAATCCCTAAAATTTAGGATCTTATCTTGGGGAGGAGGCATATTTCGAAAATTCTAGGGTTTCCAAACCCTAGATTTCGAAATCTTGGGCACTAAGGAAAGGGTTTTAAGAACCCTATCAAATTTTGAAAACAAAGTTTCAAGAACCTTAATTGCGAAATCTCACCTCCTAGGGTTTATTGGCCATAAACCCTAAAGTTTCAAATTCATACAATTGTATAATTCTAATTGAAAACACATTAACCGTATGTTCTACTACCACTGATGGGTTTTATACAAACAATCCTATGTGTGCATGCAACCCTAGATTTGGATCTATGTTTTCTCTATTAGAAACACAACTTTATGAGCACAAGATGAACCCTAGCATGCACCTAGGTATTTCGAAATCTATTAGTAGAAGGGATTACATACCTCTTGTTGTTATATTGTAATAACAACATAAATCTTCAATATCTTTGTCTTGGAAAGCAAGTAGCACGAGTGTAGATCCACTAATAGCTCACAAACACCATAAGCAAATGCAGAGGCAAGAGAGAGAGAGAGAGAGAGAGAGAGAGGCAAAAATTAGCTCTAGGTCTTCTAGGGATCAACTGGCCGATTTTCTAAGGCCTAAGGAGTATTTCTGTAGGGTAGAGATTAGGGTTTCAGTCCTTATCCTTATCTTATTACTTGCCCACCGAGCAGCCCATAAGATAAGCCTTGAATCCTTATCATGGACGAATTCTAAGGCATTATCACCTTGAATTCGTCCACCCCTTCCTTGGGGCAACCAATGCCCTAATTTGCAACTATCACATAATTACAATTTAAGCCCTCTAGTTTAATTAATTACATTTCATCACAAAATTAATTTTTAATTAGTTATTGACCAATGTTAATTAAACAAATATGATTTCTCCTTTAATATATTACTCTTATAATATATCAATAAATCATAATAACCTCTTTCTGTATTAGTTCTCCAGTCAAGTTGCTTTGGTGAAGGCAACCCAAAAGGACCATGCACAACCGGGTCAAGTACTTACCAAATATGGTTACGGGGTTAGACACTAATCCAACATATTGCACTAAGAAATATGAGGTGTTAAGAGACTATGTACTCAAACTACATGCCCCAAATGTGGAGAAAAATATTAAGATAGACATTTATAGTGAACAAAATCTAGGAACTTATAGAAAATTTAAAAGGATTTACATATGTTTGGACCCTTTGAAAAAAGATTTTAAGGAAGGTCTATGAGATCTACTAGGATTAGATGGTACCTTGAAGAATGGTGTGACAACCCGAAATTTCCATTCTGTACGAACTTTATCAAGTCAATAGAAGTTATAACAGTCACAGTAAATTTTTAGACTTTTTTTCAGTATAAGTTTGAGTATTTCGGGATTTACACTTAAGGAGATATCTGGAGAGTGGATGCACTAGGGTTTTGTGCAACACTATTATTCCACAACTCTATTATATTAGAGTACATTACAGGAATAAAAATATTTTCTGCCAAAAATCCCAGGACTATAAATATAATTCTTTGCCAAATTATTTCATTTGTTACATTTTCCAACTACAGAAAATCCATTTTCTCTCTCTCTGATCTTCGGGTTTTCATCCCAAACCGTGAGTACCCCTCTGTAGTTGTATTCTATGGCTTATAACGTGTTTAATAACATAGATTACATAACGAAACTGCAAGATTCGGGAGTTTACCGCCCAAGAACATCTTGGGGAGTAAACTCGTATATAAGGCTTGTATGATGCCTAGTCCCTTCCACTTGTTAAGTAACGAGATTAGGCTTGTATGTAGGTGTATTTAAGACAAGAAAACATCAAAGAAACACCAAGGTTGAGGTGTTCACGGCCCAAGAAGTTCTTGGACCGTGAACTCCAAAATCAATTACAATAGTGTCTATTTATTTCTAGTTAATTGAGGGACCTTAAAACATCAAAAAGGCCTCCCAAAGGGAGATTAAGGCCGTAATATCTAAGGGAAAAGGTTCTTGGGCCGTGAACATGAAGGAAGGGCACCAATGTGTGCCTAAGGCCTTCATTAACCTTAGATAAATGTATAGAACCTATCCTACATGAGATAAGGACTTGAAAGCATAAAAATATCCACTTCCATATGAGTTTACAACAGTAAACTCAAAAGGAAATGGCCTTTTGTGACAACACGAAGTTCTTTCCGTCATCGTAACCCGGTACGTCGTTAAAAATTCGTCGTCTTAAATTGTTTTCGTTCGTTTCTAAATTAAGTCATTTATTTTAAGTTTGTTATTATGACTGAATAATTATCCAAGTACGTTAGAAATCCATGGAAACGCATCAATATATTATTTGGAAGAATAATAATTTTATTCCGTCAAGTTATAAAAATAATTAAATCGGGTACGACAAAAAGCCTCGCTTGACGACAGTATCGGGGAGAATTCCACCGTGCCCCAAACTTTCAGCATATAAAAAGTTGAGAGAGCCTCATTTGAAGCTTTTTCCACTCTCTCTCTACTCTCTCTCTAAAATCCGATTTTGAGCAAAAAAACATCCAAATCAAGCTTCAAAACATCATGGTAATTATCCTAGCTTCTAGTTTAACACACTTGGCCTTCAAATTCGAGATTATATGAAGATTAGGACCATTAGCATGAGTTTACGGTCCTAGAACTTCCCTAGGCCGTGAGCTCATTGTAAATGGGGTTTTTGTGCCATAAAACCCCTCCAAAACACTTCTAGGGCTTAGATTCGACTTAGAAACTTGCATGCATGAACCAAGGACCACAAAATCTTGACATTTGATGTATGAACATGATTTTACAGCCCAAGAACCTTCTTGGACTGTAAACCCTCATGCATGAACCATCAACTCCTTTTAAGGTGTTAAAAATGCCCTTCAACACCACCACAAGCTTCCAAACGTGTCTAGGACCTTCTACTCCATCATTTGAAGCACCAAATCATAAAAGAAGGCACGAAACATGAGTTTACGGTCCAAGAACATGCTTGGACCATAAACCCTCATTCTTAGACCTTAAACACATTTTAGGATGTTAGTTTTCCCTTAAACACCTTCAATGAACTTCCATGATTGCTTATAACCTTATAACCCTTCTAGAAATGCACCAAAACATTCATAAATGGGACAAACTAGAGTTTACGGTCCAAGAAAATTCTTAGACCGTAAACTCATCTTCTTAGACCATAAACTCTTCAAATGGGTGTTTAAGTGCCCTTATCACCTTGAATGACTTGTAAGTTGGACTAGAATCACATGTGATTAACCTACAAACACCAAAACCCATGGATCTTAGACAAACATGAGTTTATGGTGGTAAATTCATGTGTTTAAGGTAGTAAACTCCCCAAGAACACCTTCATACACCAAAAACTCCAATCCTAAGGCCATTTCAAGTCCCGATCACTTCGTAAGCCATGGAATCAACCCTAGAACTTTCCCGTGTGCATTGTAAGACTTTGTGGCATCCAAGAACACACCACCCATGAGTTTACGATAGTAAACTTATGGGGAATGAGTCATTAGAACCATAAACCATCTTATGAGTTTACTCTTGAGGAGTAAACTCCATATCCGAGCTTTATACGTCCCTAGATGTCACCCGGGTCACTCCAAACACTTGATTTGAAGTGTTTTGCATATTGGAGTGTATAATCATATCTAATTAGTGATTTAAAGTCTAATTAGATACATTTGTATATCATTTCATATTACATAGGAACCTCACGCGTTATCAAGCCCCGGACTGACACTTAGCATCCAATCTGACACGCTTCTCGATCGGTGAGTTCATACCCCTATCCTTTTTTAAATGTTTTTCAAATGTTTTCAGGGGGAACACAAGCAAAAGTACAAGGAAATCTTGTACTCAAACTTATTATTTTCAGTTCAAATGTCCATATTCTGTCTGTTTTTAATATCGAAAACTATGTTAACCAAATAGTTTGAATTACGAAGTTAGCTTTAGACTAATCATAGATTTCTTGATAAAGTGTTACAATCTATATTATATTTAAAAATCTACGAATAATTCATAATAATAATCAAATAGAACTGATACAAATACGAATACGAAAGCATAACTAGGAACAGAATGAATACGAAGGTATAACTAGGAACTGAACGAATAGGAATACTAAAGTAATAATATGAAAGTAATAATGCAAATACGAATGCAAATATGAATATGAATACGAATAGAATTAGGAATAGGACTAGGAATACGAATATGAATGCGAATACGAATGCTAATACGAATACAAATAGAATTATTTATAGGACTAGGAATACGAATACGAATGCGAATACGAATACAAATACGAATACGAATACGAATAGAATTAGGAATAAGACAAGGAATACGAATGCGAATACGAATACGACTACAAATAGGATTAGGAATAGGAATAAAAATACGAATACGAAAAGGAATAAAAATATGAATACAAATACAAATATAAAATACGAATATGAAAATGATTAAGAATAGGAATACGAATATGAAGGCACGCATCTACGTACATTCAAGTATAACGCAATTAGGATATCACAATACCTAGCTAATATGACAAGTATGATAGATAATAGAACGTTACATTGGGATTCAATAACTAAACTTACTTTTAGGAAAATATAGGATTTTCCTCAGATCACAGTCGAACATAATCATAACATATAATTTAACATTTAACCAAACATTACTTTTAAGAAAATATGTGATTTTCTTAGATAACAAGCTTTTTCGGAAAACCAAAGGGAACTTGTACATTTTCAGAAAACAAACATCTTATGAACTCACCAGCTTTATGCTGATTTTCAAATTGTTTGTATTCTCAGGTCTATATTAGACAGGTACCCACGATCTTTTGTTGAAGACGGAGTGCGTAGAAGACACGTCTTGCTTTTGTTTATATATACATATGTATAATACTGTACAGCTTCATTTTTGAACAAATGTAAATTTCTATATGTAATGTAATGGTTGCTTACTTTGATTACTATGTGCATCGGATTTGATACTCAACGTGGAGTCCGCCCTGGAAATGATTCCGCCTACGGTTTTCGGGGAGTGACAGATTGGTATCAGAGCCCTTGTTTATAGTGAACTAGTATACAAAACCTTACATGGTATAAGACTATAAACAATAAAGGGCCTAAGTGCTCTGAACTAAAAGTATACCTCAAAATATAAGTATTTTCAAAAGCATACAAAGTATACCCAAGCGTGGAAATCCGTAACTACAAGTAGAACAAAACATATGTAAATGGGTGTTGTATGTTGCGGTTAAACCCGGACAGTTATGTAGTCGTGTCTAGGATCAATATAGCCTGGCCAACTATATTCATTCGAGACACGGCCAACATGTGCTTGGGAGTGACTGTGGTGTGCGGCATGCCTAAAACTTACCCAATACCCAAACAATTAGTCGTCATTGCAGCGAGACAAGAAATACTATGGGAGTACTTCTCGAGCGAAATTCGTTATAGAAATCCTCATTTCAGCATTGCTCCTCAATCATTCCTTTAGCGATAATTTATCTGCTTTGATAACTCTTTCCTGCTTTATCGCTTAATAGAATTCTATGTTTGTCATAAAGAGATATCCCTTGTTTCATATCTCTTGATTCAATCCAGAGGACTTACCATCCTATCTTTCCTGATCTTTTTAAATCAAGATGCCTCCAAGAAAGAGACCCAGTTCAAAGAATAACAACAGCAACCCTCCACCACCACCTTCTCCTTAAATCAATCTAGTGACACTTCAGGCAACCATTACTACCGCAGTGACAGCCGCCATGTCACAAATGAACCCCGGTAGTTCAGGAGGTGGTCCCCAGCGTTAAAACCAGGAAGGTAGCCAGGGACACTGAAAGGAGTGTTCCTATAAAGACTTTACTAAATGCAAAACCCACATTCTTCGATGGTACAGGAGGAATCATTGCTCTAACTCGGTGGTTAGAGAAGATCGAATCGATCATCGAGATCTGTGCTTGTTCAGAGTCCGATAAGGTGAAATTTGCCGCCTGCACTCTCAGCAATAAAGCTCTGACTTGGTGGAATGGCCGAGTCAAATCCCTAACTCTACCTGTAGCCAATGCTATGGGTTGGGAAGTTATGAAGGAACTTCTGCACGCAGAGTATTTCCCTCAGGGTGAAATTCAGAAGCTGGAGCATGAGCTCTGGAACCTGAAGATGAAAGGTTCCGATATCACTGCTTACACTTCAAGGTTTGACGACTTGGCACTTCTTTGTCCGGGAATGGTTACCCCGGAAAGAAAAAAGGTAGAGAGGTTCATCTGGGGGTTGACCCAGCCAACCAAAGGGAGCATTTTAGCTGCGAAGCCGGATACATACAACAACGCCAAATGTCTAGCGCAAATCTTGATCGACCATCGTGAGGACATAGACGAAGCAGCCACCACTCCTGAACCGACATATAGAAGTGGTGAGAAAAGAAAGTTTTGGGAGGCGAAAGAGAAATGTCAGCCTTCACAGGAGTTCTCAAAGAAACAACAGATAGTGGCAGTCCACGCTGCCACTATTCCTTCCACTGTTTCTGTCATTGGTTCTTCAGCTCAAGCACCTATCACCGGATATGCTGGTGTTCTTCCGTGGTGTAACCAGTGCAGTTACCACCACCGCATCCCCGGTCCCTGTCATGTGAAATTTTACAAAAATTGTGACCAAGAGGGTCACCTTGCGCGAAGTTGCAGAATACCAACAAATCATGATTACGGAGTGAGCATCAGTCAGGCCTGTTTTGGTTGCGGTAAAGTCGGGCATTATAAGAGAAACTTCCCCAATACAACAACAACTAGCAACACTGGAAGAGTCCTAGCTATAGAACAAGGTGAGATAGCCGCTGATCCCACTGTTTCCTCAGGTTCCTCTTCGACAACCCTTCTGCTTGGAATCCTTTTCAATTCTAGTACTGAAAGATGAACTGTTAGCTATTCATTCGAACATCTTCATAAACGTAGTCCTCAACTAGTAACCGAAACGTTTACCCTCGAGATAGTTAACGATGAGAAAGAAGGTACGTCAAACCCTGAAACGCGCATCCCAAGTTACATAGAAATTTTAGAAATCCCTATTAGGATTAATCCCATAACCTACAAACTCTGACTACCCTCAGGATTTAGTAGCATCCACCTGGTATTCCACGCCTCTGTCCTTAAGAAGTGCCTTCCCGATGAAACTATAGTAATCCCTATGATGAGATCAAAATCAACAAAAGTTTAAATCTCATGGTAAGAGCCAATCGAAATCATAGAGCGAGAGATTAAATGTATGAAGTAAGCCGTCTCCCGATAAGTGAAAGGTTCCACGAAATGCCATGCAAGAATCCGAATTCACTTGGAAGCAAAATGATCCGATAGAAAAAAAAGTATCTGTATCTTCTTTCTAATTCTGCGAGTCGCATCTAAAGTTTGAATTTTGGGATGAATTTCTCTCTAACAAGGAGATAATGTGACAACCCGAAGTTTGTTCCGTCGTCGTAACCCGATACGTCATTAAAAATTTGTCATCTTAAATTGTTTTCATTCGTTTCTAAATTAAGTCATTTATTTTATGTTTGTTATTATGACTTAATAATTATCCAAATACGTTAGAAATCCATGGAAACGCCTCAATTTATTATTTGGAAGAATAATAATTTTGTTCCGTCAAGTTATAAAAATAATTAAATCGGGTACGACTAAAAGCTTCGCTTGACGACAGTATCGGGTAGAATTCCACCGTGCCCCAAACTTTCAGCATATATAAAGTTGAGAGAGCCTCATTTGAAGCTTTTTCCACTCTCTCTCTACTTTCTCTCTCTACTCTCTCTCTAAAATCCGATTTTGAGCCAAAAACATCCAAATCAAGCTTCAAAACATCAAGCTAATTATCCTAGCTTCTAGTTTAACACACTTGGACTTCAAATACGAGATTTATATGAAGATTAGGACCATTAGCATGATTTTACGGTCCTAGAACATCCCTAGGTCGTGAACTCATGTAAATGGGGTTTTTGTGCCATAAAACCCCTCCAAAACACTTCTAGGGCTTAGATTCGAGTTAGAAACTTGCATGCATGAACCAAGGACCACAAAATCTTGACATTTGATGTATGAACATGAGTGTACAGCCCAAGAACCTTCTTGGAGCGTAAACCCCCATGCATGAACCATAAAATCCTTTTAAGGTGTTAAAAATTCCCTTAAACACCACCACAAGCTTCCAAACGTGTCTAGGACCTTCTACTCCATCATTTGAAGCACCAAATCATAAAAGAAGGCACGAAACATGAGTTTACGGTCCAAGAACATGCTTGGACCATAAACCCTCATTCTTAGACCTTAAACACCTTTTAGGATGTTAGTTTTCCCTTAAACACCTTCAATGAACTTCCATGAGTGCTTATAACCTTATAACCCTTCTAGAAATGCACCGAAAACTCTTCAAATGGGTGTTTACGGTCCAAGAACATTCTTAGACCGTAAACTCATCTTCTTAGACCATAAAATCTTCAAATGGGTGTTTAAGTGCCCTTATCACCTTGAATGACTTGTAAGTTGAACTAGAATCACATGTGATTAACCTACAAACACCAAAACCGATGGATCTTAGACAAACATGAGTTTACGGTTGTAAACTCATGTGTTTAAGAAAGTAAACTCCCCAAGAACACCTTCATAGACCGTAAACTCCAATCCCAAGGCCATTTCAAGTCCCGATCACTTCGTAAGCCATCGAATCAACCCTAGAACTTTCCCATGTGCATTGTAAGACTTTGTGGCACCCAAGAACACACCACCCATGAGTTTACGACCATAAACTTATGGGGAATGAGTCATTAGAACCATAAACCATCTTATGAGTTTACTCTTGATGAGTAAACTCCATATCCGAGTCTTATACGTCCCTAGATGTCACCCGGGTCATTCCAAACACTTGATTTGAAGTATTTTTGCATCTTGGAGTGTATAATCATATCTAATTAGTGATTTAAAGTCTAATTAGATACATTTGTATATCATTTCATACTACATAGGAACCTTATGCGTTATCAAACCCCGAACCGACACTTAGCATCCAATATGACACGCTTCTCGATCGGTGAGTTCATACCCCTATCCTTTTTTAAATGTTTTTCAAACGTTTTCAGGGGGGGAATACAAGCAAAAGTACAAGGAAATCTTGTACTCAAACTTATTATTTTCAGTTGAAATGTCTATATTCTGTCTGTTTTTAATATCAAAAAATGTGTTAATCAAATAGTTCGAATTACGAAGTTAGCTTTAGATTAATCATAGATTTCTTGATAAAGTGTTATAATCTATATTATATTTAAAAATCTACGAATAATTCATACTAATAATCAAATAGAACTGATACGAATACGAATACAAAAGCATAACTAGGAACAGAAGGAATACGAAGGTATAACTAGGAACTGAACGAATAGGAATACTAAAGTAATAATGCGAAAGTAATAATGCAATTACGAATGCGAATACGAATACGAATACGAATAGAATTAGGAATAGGACTAGGAATACAAATATGAATGCGAATACGAATGCTAATACGAATGCGAATATGAATACGAATACGAATACGAATATGAAGAGAATTAGGAATAGGACTAGGAATACGAATACGAATGCGAATATGAATGCGAATACAAATGCGAATACGAATACGACTACTAATAGGATTAGGAATAGGAATAAAAATACGAATACGAATGCGAATACGAATACGAATAGGAATACAAATATGAATACGAATACAAATATAAAATACGAATATGAATATGATTAAGAATATGAATACGAATACGAAGACACACATCTAGGTACATTCAAGTATAACACAATTAGGATATCAGAATACCTAGCTAATATGACAAGTATGATAGATAATCGAACATTACATTGGGATTCAATAACTAAACTTACTTTTAGGAAAATATAGGATTTTCCTGGGATCACAGTCAAACATAATCAGAACCAAAGGGAACTTGTACATTTTCAGAAAACAAACATCGTATGAACTCACCAGCTTTATGCTGATTTACAAACTATTTGTATTGTTAGGTCCATATTAGACAAGTACACGCGATCTTTTGTTGATGACGGAGTGTGTAGAAGACACATCTTGTTTTTGTTTATATATACATATGTATGATACTGTACAGCTTCACTTTTGAACAAATGTAAATTTCTATATGTAATGTAATGGTTGTTTACTTTGATTACTATGTGCATTGGATTTGATACTCAACGTGGAGTCCGCCCGGAAAATGATTCCGCCTACGGTTTTCGGGGTGTGACACTTTTGGGCCGAAAACTCCTAAAAAGAGTGTCTTGATGCCCTAAACCCTACCAAGGATTAAACCACCGAGTCAAATTGCTTCTAGAAATCATTTAGCACTTCAAAACACAAAATGACACTAAGCCTAGGAGTTCACGGCCGTAAACCCAAGGGTTTACGACCGTAAACCCCTTGTGTGAGCTTTAATGGAGAGTAAACTCAAGTATGAGGTCCCTTGGAACCCTAAACTCACTAGCCTTGTCCCACAACAACTTAGATGAAATCCTATGGGCTTATAACACTTATATAAAGTGTTTATTATGTTCTAGGATGTCTTAACATTATCAATTAGTCGTTTAAGACTAATTGGATACATATATATATATATATATATATATATATATATATATATATATATATATGTGGTATTATATGTTAACTAGGGTTATAAAGTGTGTTCATGACTTCACTTGTCACCTAGCGATCCTACATCTTCAGTTCATACGTATCACTCACTACAGGTGAGTTCATACCCATTAACCAATGATTTAAATGTTTTTAAATGCTTTATGGGGGGGGGGATACAAGTTAAATACTTATAGTTATTACATCAATCACATGTGATTAATAACTACAAAACCAGTGATTTCTTACTGTTCAAACTGTTTATCAAACCGTATTGTTTCAGACTGTTTTACAAACTCTTTTACATATCAAATACTTTTACTTAAACTCTCTTATACTTATTATCAATTGGATGTCTATGTATGTATAGTTATATAAGAAATATTTAAAAGGCTTAGGAAGGCCTGCCCGCCCTATTTCCTTTTTGCGCTTGAGATATGGTCTGGTGGGATATCGGGTATCCGTCTGAAGGTCATTTAAATATTAAGTATATATCATGTGTACATATATATGTTGGATTAGGTTTCTAAGCCCATAACTATAATTGTTATGTACTTGAATTGATAGCAGCACAGTCCTTTTGGGTTGCCCTCAAACCTAGCAACCGGACAAGGAAATTATGAAAGGAGAGATATTAATTTATTATAAGATAAATAAATTAATATAACTGAATTTATTAATATGTTAAAAGATTAATATATTAATAAGAAATTATTTTGTTTAATTAATTGTTAGCCAAAAATTAATTAGAATTAATTTCGGGTTTAAAAGAATTAATTATAAGGTGCAGGGACTAGTTTGCAATTATCTAATAGTTGAGTGGAAGGCTCTAGAACCCCCTTGGATAAGGGTGGACGAAATCTTTAGGGGAAAACCTAATAATTTCTTTCATAGGGGCTTGGATAAGGCCCTTGGGTTTGCTTAGGCCCTAAGCAAAGGATAACTAGGGTTTCCCCTAAACCCTAGATCCCTCAGCTATATAAGGAGCCTTCTGGTTCATGTTTTGGTCACTCTTTTCTTTTGAAGAAACCCTAAGGGCCGAAATTTTGCATACTCCCTCTTCCATCTCTCCTCTAATTTCCTTCTTGCTAGTTTGGGTGTGATTCCATTAGAGGCATTACATTTATGGTGCTAAGCTTCCAAGAAGATCAAAATCAAGATCTAGGGAATCATCAACTATTTACTATAACAATTGAAAGGTATGTAATTACTAAACCCTAGTTTGTAAATTTCGATTATAGCCTCTCTACTCTAGGGTTCTTGTTTTGCAATTCAAAGTTGTATGTTCAATAGATAAAACACAGATCCAAAGTAGGTTGCATGTGAACTTAGGAATTGTTTTCTAGTTTATTTGTTTTACCTAAAACCCATCAGTGGTATCATAGCCTTTGTTTGTTTTAAATTGAATTGTTATAATTGTTGAATTGCAAATTAGGGTTTATAGCTATTAAACCCTAAAGGCCATTTTTTCGATTTTTAGGGTTGTGGATCAAAGTGTTTTTGAAAACCCTAGCCTCCAAAGAACCCTAATCGAAATTAGGGTTAGGGTTTTGAAAACCCTAGCCTCCTCCATTGGAAATTTCGAAATATGCTATAAAGATTAGGGTTTCTTTGTTTTGGATAATAGTTGCCTTATTGGATAATTGAGAAAAATAAGGAAATTATCCTATCCCCATATTTTCGAAATCTAGAAGGGATATGGATTAGGATTAAATTAATTGTTTAATTTAATTAGATAATCCTTACAAGATTTAATAACTTAATTAAAAGTTAATTAATAGATAAATTATAAATCTAATTGATTGGTTTATTTAAATTTAAAATTTAATAGTTTAAATTTCGAAAAAAAAATTATATAAACCCTTGGAGTTTTAAAAAGCTTTAAAACACACCTTATATATATATATATATATATATATATATATATATATATATATATATATATATTATAATTAAAAGTTAAATATTATATATGTATAAGAATATGGTCAGTCAAATCGTTAGTATGCCTCATTCACGAAGCTAGTCTATAAGGGGGGTATAAGGAAACTGCCGATAAAATGGTAGTTGAATGGGTGTCCACTCTCACCCACCGCTTCCTTGATTAGTGGAGGGTCGTTAGCAGAACGGATTTGATAGGACAACTACTTCCCATTAAAAGTATAATGCTATTAAAGAAAGTACTAGAACACTATTTTTCAAAATCCCAACTCTAGTTACTTTAAGAAAAATGTGAAAAGTATGCTAATCCATGAAATTGCACATTATGCTTTATTGGTCGTTAGTGGAGCGTGTGTGGTTAACCGGCACACTAAAAGGTACTAATAAAGAGTATAATGGGTATCTTATAATTATCATTTTGATGGAGAGTGTGTGGTTAACTGGCAGACTAAAAGGTACTAATAAAGAGTACTAATGGGTATCTTATAATTATCATTTTGATGGAGCGTGTGTGGTTTACCAGCACATCAATAGTTAATGATAAAGACAATAAGGTTACCAAGCACATTTGCATGGTTATTCACATCTAGTTTGTGATCCTCGGTAGCCCAGTCACAAATAGTAGAGCATAATCCGAGATTAAAACATGCCATTAAATAGTTTTAATGTATCTCAAAAGAATTAGGAATTTCACTTCGTTTATTTTGTCTAATGGTGGAATTGGTGAATCGTCATTCACCCACCTTTATGAGATTTGAACTTGGATCTCGGCATCCCATTTCTAAGTTGTAAATCATCATAGTTGGGTCCTAACCTAGATATGATATCTTTGGGTTATTATATTGAGGTATCTTGGAATCTAACTAAAACTATCTTTCTTTTCAGATGTCTACTCCTGGAAACACTTCTACTTCAGCATCCTCCAGCCACAACTTCTCTCTACTAAACATCTGCTCCAAAGTCGTTATCGATGGCTCCAACTATAACGATTAGATGCGTAACATCAAGATGGCGCTTAGATTCGAGGACAAAGAGTATGTTCTTGAAAAGGAGCTCAAAGAACTTGATGAGTCAAAAGCCACTCCCGAAGAGTATGCTGCCTACAAGAAACACTATGATGATGCTACCAAAGTGGCATGCATCATGGTTGCAACAATGTCCCCAGAATTGTAGAGGTATTAGGAGGACTACTGGCCTTTTGAGATGAACAAGGACCTTATGGAAAAGTACCATAAGCGAGCTCGTCAAGAAAAGTTTGAGGTAGTCAAGTCACTCACGGCTTACAAGATGAAAGAGGGGGAATCGGTTGTATCTCCTGTGCAAAGAATGCAACGCTACATAGAGTGTTTGGTCAAGCTTAACATTCACTTCGATGAGGAATTGGCCACTGACATGGTCTTGAACTCGTTGCCTGATTGTTATAGTCAATTTATCTTAACTTACCATTTGAACAACACTGAGCAGACTTTGGCCCAATTGCACAACTTGTTGCAGACAGTTGAGGCAGGGATGAAGGGTAAAAGTATACCCTCCACACCTGCAAGTGCCCCTGTCTTGGCCATTGGACAGGGAAAGGGGAAGAAGAGGAAAGGTCCTCCCAAGCAAAACTGGAAGAGCAAGGCTCAAGCTGTGTCATCTAGTAATGGCCCGAAGGGTAAGCTCAATGGTTCCACTCCCCATGTTTCTGATCCAAAAGAGGCCATTTGCTTTTACTGCAATCAAAAGGGGCCTTGGAAGAGATCTTGCCCACAATATTTGCAAGATATCAAGGATGGCAAAGTTAAGCCATCCTCGACAGGTAGTTACACTATTTCTGCTAATAACTCATTATCTTCTAGTTCATGGGTTCTTGATACAGGATGTGGTTTTCATATCTGTTCTGATTTGCAGGGGCTAAAGGAAAGTGAGGAGATAGGGCATGGGAGGATAAACTTGATCATGGGGAACAGAAAGACTTCACCAGTGACCAAGATCGGAGTTTATCAACTATTGCTTAGTAATGATGTTAGATTAGACTTAATAAATGGTTGCTATTCATCTGAGATGACGATAAACATTATTTCATTTCATGCATTGTTCAGACAAGGCTTTAAATATTCTTTTAATGATTTGAATGGTTCAATTTCTGTTTATAAGAATGGTGTTTTTGTGTTTGAAGCTTTACCTTGTGATGGTGTGTATGAAACAGTGACTTGTGTTGATAGCTTAGGAAATAGTGTACTTAATATTGACTTGTCTAATAGTGTAGACAAGGCATGCTTGTGGCATTGTTGTCTTGGACACATTAACAAGAAACGCATAGCCCAACTCCAAAAGGATGGAGTGTTGGAATCATTTGACCTAAAATCAGATGATATGTGTGAATCTTGTCTTTTGGGAAAGATGACAAAATCACCATTCATAGGGTCTTGTGAAAGAGGTGAAGGTCTGTTGGATCTCATACACACAGATGTGTGTGGGCCCTTCAGATCAACCACAAGGGATGCTAATCGATTCTATGTGACTTTCACTGACGATTATAGCAGATATGGTTACATTTACTTGATCAAACATAAGTCAGAAACCTTTGAAAAGTTCAAAGAGTTTAAGCATGAAGTCGAAAATAAATTGGGCAGAAAGATCAAGATACTTAGATCCGATAGAGGCAGGGAGTATCTTAGTACCGAGTTCAACGACTATCTGAAAGAATGTGGCATAGTCTCACAATTGACTCCTCCTAGGAAACCACAGTTAAATGGTGTAGCTGAGAGGAGTAATCGAACCTTGTTAGACATGGTTCGTTCTATGATGAGTTGTTCCTCGCTTCCTATTCACTTCTGGGGGTATGCCTTAGAGATAGTCGCCCACATCCTCAATCTTGTCCCTACAAAGAAGGTTGCCAAAACACCTCACGAAAATTGGACAGGGAAAGTTCTCTCGTTAGCACATATGAATGTCTGGGGTTGTGAAGCTTTCGTAAGATGAGAGACTCACGACAAGCTAGCAGCTAGAAGTGAGAAATGTGTTTTCATTGGTTACCAAAAGAAGTCTTTTGGATATTTGTTCTACAGACCTAGTGAAAATGTGGTGTTTGTAGCTCGATGAGAAGTCTTTCTTGAAGGAGAGCTCATATTCAAAGAGGACAGTGGGAGTACCATTGACCATGAAGAGATTCAAGAGCCAACCAATGAAGGAACCTTAGATGACACTAGCACTCAACCAAAGGAAACAGTTCCTGTTGAACCAGTTGATAAATCATTACCGCTTCGAAGATCCACTAGGGTGAGTGTGCCACCTGAGTTGTATGGTTTTCATATTACTTCAGATGGTGACACATTCATAAGTGACAAAACACTGGTAAACTTAGATGAACCAGTCACTTATAAGGAAGCAATGATAGGCCCAGAGGCTTCCAAGTGGAAAGAAGCAATGGACAGCGAGATTAAGTCCATGTATGACAACCAAGGTTGGAATTTGGTTGATAGTGCACCAGGTCGGAAGACAGTTGGGTGCAAATGGATCTTCAAGAAGAAGACAGACATGGATGGGAATGTGCATACGTTCAAGGCTAGACTGGTTGCAAAAGGTTTCACTCAAACGCCAGGGGTTGACTATGATGTGACCTTCTTGCCGGTGGCTAAGATTAAATCTATTAGGATATTGCTCGCCATAGCTGCCTTTCATGACTATGAAATCTGGCAGATGGATGTCAAGACTGCCTTCCTTAACAAGAAGTTGGTTGAGGATGTTTACATAAGTCAACCAGAGGGTTTTGTTAATGCAAAGTTTCCCAATAGAGTATGCAAGCTTGAGAAATCCATTTATGGATTAAAACAAGCATCTCGCAGCTGGAATCTTTGCTTCCATGAGAAAGTCAAAGAGTTTGGTTTCTCTAGAAGTGAAGATGAGTTTTGTGTGTATATCAAGGCTAGTGGGAGTATAGTAACTTTTATGGTGTTATATGTCGATGACATATTACTCATTGGTAATGACGTTCCAACCTTGAATGAAGTTAAGTCTTGGCTTGGAAAGTGTTTTGCCATGAAAGACCTAGGAGAAGCCGCCTATATTCTTGGGATTAGAATATTAAGAGATAGAAAGAAGAGACTAATTAGATTTAGTCAGAGCACATACTTAGATAAGGTACTAAAGAGGTTTAGTATGGAAAATTCCAAGAAGGGAGAGCTACATATCCAGAGCAATACCAAATTGAGTAAGACTCAATGCCCGAGTACAGATGAGGAAATAGATGACATGAGTCGTGTACCTTATGCTTCCGCTGTCGGATCGATCATGTACGCTATGACATGTACTCGCCCTGATGTGGCATTTGCTTTGAGCATGGTCAGTCGCTATCAGGGAAACCCAGGTAGAGCTCATTGGATAGCCGTGAAGAATATACTCAAGTATTTGCGAAGAACGAAGGACTGGGTCCTTGCACTTGGTGGCAATGATACTTTGAGAGTAGATGGTTACAGTGATGCCAACTTTCAGATGGATAGAGATAACTTCTGTTCTTAGTCAGGCTGGGTATTCTTATTAAATGGAGGAGCAGTTACTTGGAAGAGTTCCAAGCAAGATACGGTGGCTGATTCTACTTGTGAATCAGAGTACATAGCAACAAGTGAAGCGTCGAAAGAAGCAGCTTGGTTGGGGAACTTCATCGGGGATCTCGGAGTTGTTCCAACCATCCAGGAGCCTATGGAACTGTTCTGTGATAATGAAGGAGCGGTTGCCTTGACAAAGGAACCGAGAGATCATGGTAAAACCAGACATATCGACAGAAAGTACCATTTCATCAGACATAGAGTAGAAGAAGGCCATCTTATAGTGAGGAGGGTGTCATCTGAAGATAATCCAGCGGATCCCCTAACAAAGGGTCTGAGTAGGGCTAAGCATATTCAGCATGCTCGGAGCATAGGACTGAAAGATGATATTAGTTTTAGTAGTTAGATTAGTTTTGTTCTGAAATTTGTAACAAAGTAAATGTAATTGACTTTTGGTGATTAAATAATAAAGTATTATTTATAAGTTTGGGTTCTACCTTTTGTCAATTGTTTATTATTGTGTTTCATTTTTTGCATGTTTTACTTCCCGAATAATAAGATTATTCAAACTCCACAGTCGCTCGTACTTTTGGAAGTAAGTAGTGAATCAAGACAGTCATGAACTAGATTGTAGATTGTCTAAGGATAGACATGGCAATAGATTTTGCTGCAACGTTTATGAGTACTCAAAAATTGAGATTTGAGTATTGGATAAACCCTCGCTCAGAGTATTACTTCATGGAATTCATCACGAGTAATACTGAGACGATAATATCTTATAATCTTGAAACAGAGATATATGAGTTGTAATTTGCAAGTCGGCTATGCATTGGTAATATGAAAATGCATCAGTAACTTGGTGTTATAAAACGTATTATCATGTATGGTTTGATGAGTAAAAGATACAAGCATATGAGTCAATGTTTATTCGTTCCTTTTTTCTTAATGGCAAAAAGCGATATCTGTGGGCCCCTCGATGATTTGGTGTTGACTTATGTGTTGGGCCCAGCCAGGACTAAATTGATGTGTTCAATTAGAAGTCCTACATCATCACTAATCAGGAATCGGGAAACATAGATTCTGGACAAAGAGGTTGATAGCATTCCATGTCTTTTGTCTAGGGATATCTAGCAGAATGAAGGATTATATGATCACTTATCTTAGGACACGTAACTGACTGGGTCAGAGTTCGACAGCAGCTTTTTGGAAGCTACAATTTTCTGGTCAAATTTAGAAGGCATACTAGCAATTATAGTTACAGACTTATCTAAGTGGGAGACTGTTGGATTAGGTCTCTAAGCCCATAACTATAATTGTTATGTACTTGAATTGATAGCAGCACAGTCCTTTTGGGTTGCCCTCAAACCTAAAAACCGGAAAAGGAAATTATGAAAGGAGAGATATTAATTTATTATAAAATTAATAAATTAATATAAATGAATTTATTAATATGTTAAAAGATTAATATATTAATAAGAAATTATTTTGTTTAATTAATTGTTATCCAGAAATTAATTAGAATTAATTTCGGTTTTAAAAGAATTAATTATAGGGTGCAGGGACTAGTTTGCAATTATCTAGTAGTTGAGTGGAAGGCTGTAGAACCCCCTTGGATAAGGGTGGATGAAATCTTTAGGGGAAACCCTAATAATTTCGTCCATAGGGGCTTGGATAAGGCCCTTGGGTTTGCTTAGGCCCTAAGCAAAGGATAACTAGGGTTTCCCCTAAACCCTAGATCCCTCAGCTATATAAGGAGCCTCCTAGTTCATGTTTTGGTCACTCTTTTCTTTTGAAGAAACCCTAAGGGCCGAAATTTTGCATACTCCCTCTTCCATCTCTCCTCTAATTTCCTTCTTGCTAGTTTGGGTGTGATTCCATTAGAGGCATTACACTTGTGGTGCTAAGCTTCCAAGAAGATCAAGATAAATATCAAGGGAATCATCAATTGTTTACTATAACAATTGAAAGGTATGTATTTACTAAACCCTAGTTTGTAAATTTAGATTATAGCCTCTCTCCTCTAGGGTTCTTGTTTTGCAATTCAAAGTTGTATGTTCAATAGATAAAACATAGATCCAAAGTAGGTTGCATGTGAACTTAGGAATTGTTTTCTAGTTTATTTGTTTTACCTAAACCCCATCAATATAGTCATATAGGTCCTTCCAGTTCATTCAATACCCTTGGGTAGCAAGGGTATACTTCCATGTTCATACGTACCAGTTACATCTTTAGTAAGTTACCATAGGGGTAGCACAGGAGGATACTAATACTATAACTAGAACAATGAAACATAAAATGAGTCAGTTCATCATGAGTCAGTTCGAGTAGTACTCAAAGTACATTACTATACATGTTAGACAAAGAGATAACATAGATTACAACTAGTACACACAATACATTACTATACATGCTAGATAGAGAGAACATACATTACAACTAGCATACGTAGAACATTTCAGTACACACAGGGTAGACAGAGAAAGATTACACTTTTAGTTAGCACATTCATTACATATACATTTATGCAGTTATGTGAACCATTGAGCGGGTCATGGCACTTCCTGCCACGACCGTTCTTGTATCCCGAATCTCCTTAATTGGAGAGCGTATGAGTTTACATATAGATCTATACTGGATTGACTATCCTACACCTTGCTGCTCACTACAGTGGGACTAACAAGTCTACGGGCGCCAAATGTCATTTCTTACAGCATCTTACATCATCGTTTTACTAGAGTCGGTAGCAGGATACAAGTCGATCACATGTTATTTGGAACACCTTTTTGTATTAAGGTAGTTAGTACCACGGTAGTCACTTATTACAAATACTACGGTACGATAATATTTTTCCTTTACATTCACTTTGTGAATATTCACACGATGCACGGTAATGTAGTAACTATATTTTTGGTTAATGATAGTCGGAATTGGGAAACACACACTCTAACAAGAGACATACACACAAACACGAGATGCCTTGGTAGAAGGATACAGTTAGTAGAAAACATATGGTTTTCTAGGAGAGTTCAAACATTATACAAAAATTATACAAAACATCTTACAAAAATATCTTTCAAACATTTTCATACAAACTCAGACATTAATATACTTATGATCTCACCAGCATTAAGCTGATACTCGCTTTCAAAATAACTTGTATTCTCAGGTCACCACTAGACAGATACAGGTTCCAGGCTTTTGAGAAGATGGAGTTCGTTCAAGACTCATCTTTTATTTTGATATGTATATTTTTGGTGTCTATAACTTTGACAAAACATGCATGTATAAAATTATATTATTAATGCAATGGATGATGTTGTTGCTTGTTTACAGTATTCATTATTGTGATACTGTACATGACGTCCTCCGCCCCATAATGTTTCCGCCATTCATGGTTTTGGGGTGTGACAGATTGGTATCAGAGCATTGTTTATAGTGAATTGAGTATATCAACCCATAAAAGATATACTAACTATAAATACATTGGGATTAAAATACTCTTAACAAGAGTTTATACTTATATATAATAAAATATTTAATTAAGTATACGTGCCTGCATTCATACTAAAATTAGTGTCACTAGGACAGTACAAAAGAATTACGATTGTTAAACAACACAAGTGGACTTAGAGACATATAGTCAAAACTGGGAAGATATAGCCTGATCAACTATATTATCCGAGGGTTGACTAGCATGTGCCTAAGTGTAGTTGTGTGGTTGCAACAAGTCTAAAATCTTACCAACAACCCCACAATGAGAACATTAGAACATAACATTAAACTTAAAATACTATAAGGGTATTTTACATTACTATTAGTTACTTATGTGCTAGATTCTTATACCTCCCTTCTCGCGTAGATTTAATGGCTGAATTCCACATTCTCGGAGACCCATACTTTCTACCCAATGGAAATGTTGGATGGCTTGAGGCAGAGTCTGATGATGAGCATTAAATCCCTTTGGATGATCATCAAGCAGAAGGTTTCTCGGATGGATCTAACTCTGAGCCTGAAGTCAATAACCTACCTCAAGTAGGTGAAGCCCCGAATAACAACCCCCGACCAGTATTTCAAGGACCCACACCTATGTGGGCAACAAACTTGAATACATGGAGCCATGAACAGGGTCAACCCATCCCCTACAATGGAGACAGAAGTTTCTACAACCTCACTATTGGAGGTTCTGTTGATAGAGTCTTACCCATCATGGTTTGTAGGATTTCTCGGAACACAATACTGGGTCAATCATCTATCAATCAAATCTTGGAGATTTATGCCAACACTGGTGTTAACACTGTCCGCATTCGCTAACTAGAGTCTGCTCATGAAAGGACGCTGGTCCACAATGCAGCTCTTCAGAGGGAACTCGCTGAAGCATGAGATGAAGTCAGAGAACTTTGAGCTCAGCAAGCAAGGAATGATAGGCGTATGAGGGACCTAGAACACCTTCTGTCAGGATCAAGGACTCACTCTGGCAGTTCTGGTCGCCGATAGATCCTTATCAACTTCTCTTTTTGGATATAACCTAGTTATGTAGAAAATTAGTCTATTTTCCTATCTTGTAAATCATAGGCCTGTTAGGTTTTGGTTAGGTTGTAATTTTGTCAAAATTTTCCCATTTTGGTTGATGTAAGGCCTATTACTGTAGGCCGTTTTTCCCGAACTCTTTACATCAGTAATATCAGTAATATTGACAGGTACCTAATCATATAGGAATTGTTATCCAAATATAATCATCTATTAGTTTAGATCTTCATTCAATCGTATTGTTGGGTTATGGGGAGTTAGTCCATGAGTCATTCTCATCAATTATTCCATTGAATTCTTATCAATGCTTTCATCTTCATAAACTTATAGATCAAAGATGCCGCCTCGCAGAAATCCAAGGAGAAACCCAAATAACGAAACACCACCTCCTCCACCTCCACAACCACCTACTCCTCAGTTCGACACGACAGCTCTAAATGTTGTCGTAGCTACGGCTGTGGCTTCCGCCATGGCCCAATATCATTCATCTAGTTCCACTGGAGGAGGAACCCCTGTCCAGTCGGTTCAAGTTGAAGCTCCTATGCGCTCGAGAGAGTGCTCCTATAAGGACTTCATGAACTTCAAGCCATTATCCTTCAATGGGACAGGCGGAGTCATTTCCCTCTTGCAATGGTTCGAGAAAACCGAATCGGTTTTCAAAATCTGCTCTTGTTCCGAGGATAGCAAGGTGAAGTACGCTGCTTGTACCTTCGAAACTAAAGCCCTAACATGGTGGAATAGCCATGGAAAGTCACTATCTCTAATAGTGGCAAATGATATGGGCTAGGGATCTTTAAAAGACCTCATGATTGAGGAATATTGCCCGAGGGGCGAGATCCAAAAGCTGGAGGAAGAACTGTGGGGCCTAACCATGAAGGTATCCAACGTAGTCGCCTACACCGACAGATTCTGCGAACTGGTGGCCCTTTATCCCAACATGATCCCTTCAGAGGGAAAGAAGATTGAGAGATACATATGGGGACTGATGCCCGCATACCAGGAAATGTTTTGTCATCACACCCCACTACATTTGATAGTGCCCAGCGATTGGCACAACGACTCATAGACCATGGGGTTCGTACCCCGGTCGTAACAACTACCCTGGCCATCTCCGAACCTGCAAGCACCGGTGATTCCAAGCGGAAGTTTTGGGATGACAAGAAGAAGGCTAAGGCTTCCAAGAAGAGGCAGGTCGTGGCAGTACATGCTGCGATAACACCTGCCGCTGCTCCTACGATAAAGCAGTATGCTGGAAGTTTGCGTAAGTGAAACAAGTACAACTTCCATCACGGCGGCGTCTGCCGGGTGATGCAGTGTCTGAACTGCAACGGGAAGGGGAATACAACCCCTTTTTGTAAAGCTCCGACGAGAGAAATCAACCAAGCCCACATTGTTGGAGTGGGCCAAACTTGCTACGGATGTGGCGAGGTTGGCCACTTCAAGAGAAACTGCCCAAAGGTAGGGTTTGTCGGTGGAGCAGCATGAGTTCTGGCCATAGGCCATGAGGAAGCAGTTGCCGACCCCACAGTGGTCACTGGTACGTTCCTCCTCGATAACTCTTATGCATGCATTCTATTTGATAGTGGAGCAGAGAGGAGTTCTGTGAACCAGGAATTTGCTCACATAATTAGGCAAAAATCACGACCACTTAATGAACCGTTCACTGTGGAAATGGCTAATGGAAAGACAGAGAGCACTAGCAGTATATTCATAGGGTGTACCCTAACTTTAGCTAACCATTCATTTTCTATCGATCTTATGCCGGTCTCAATTAAAAGTTTCGACGTCATTATCATCATGGATTGGCTGAGTCTTCATCGTGCCGATATCATGTGTTACGAAAAGGTTGTTCACCTTCATCTGCTGTCTGGTGAAACCTTAGTAGTTAATGGCGACAAACCCGACACGAACCTTCGTATCATCTCGAGTATCCAAGCTCAGAAATTCTTAAGAAAGGAATGTACAACATTCCTTGCTCATGTGGTCGATGTGAGCCAAGAAACGAAAGACATCTAGAACATTCTAGTAGTACGCGACTTTCCAGACATCTTTCCAAAAGAACTCCTAAGATTACCTCCGCAACATCAAGTTGAGTTCCGAATCGACTTAGTTCCAGGGGCTACCCCGGTACCAAATCACCCTATCGTCTAGTACCTGCAGAGATGCAAGAACTGCCCGGTCAACTTAACAAACTGCTTAGCAAGGGCTTTATACGACCAAGCTTCTCAACCTTGGGAGGTTCAGTCTTGTTCGTCAAGAAGGAAGACGGATCGTTTCATATCTGCATCGACTACAGGGAGCTCAACAAGCTGACGGTCAAAAACTGTTATCCTTTACCTTAGATTGACGATTTGTTTGACCAACTGCAATGGGCGAGCTTCTTTTCAAATATTGACTTAAGATCCGGATATCACCAATTACGAGTACTAGGGGAGGATGTTCCGAAGATAGCCTTCCAAACTCGTTATGGGCACTACAAATTCTTAGTGATGCCGTTCGGATTAACAAACGCGCCCGCAGTATTCATGGACTTAATGAATCGGGTATGTCATCCTTACTTGGATCAGTTCGTCATCGTTTTCATTGATGACATATTTATCTACTCTCGTAGTAAGGAGGAGCATAGTCAACATCTGCGACAAGTCCTCGAAACTTTATGGTCGGAGAAGCTCTACGTGAAGTTCTTGAAATGCGAATTTTGGATTCGACGAGTCGAATTCTTAGGGCATGTGGTTATCGAAGAGGCAATACATGTGGACCCTTCCAAAATCAAGGCCATTGAGAACTGGTCAGCACCGAAGATGCCTACGAAAATTCGTCAATTTCTAGGCCTCGCTGGCTACTATCGCAGGTTCATTCAGAACTTCTCCCGCATAGCAAAACCTCTTACAACACTGACCAAGAAGGGTGTGGCCTTTGACTGGGAAGAGAAGCAGGAAAGAGCGTTGCAAACACTCAAACAAGCCTTGTGCAACGCACTAATACTATCCTTTTCCGAAGGAATAGAAGACTTCGTAGTCTATTGCGATGCATCGAATCAAGGGCTCGGATGTGTTCTGATGCAGCAGGGTAAGGTCATCTCATATGCCTCGAGATAGCTAAAGACACATGAAATCAACTACACAACCCGCGATATTGAACTAGGAGCAGTTGTGTTTGCTCTGAAGATATGGAGACATTACTTGTACGAAACGAAGAGCACTACCTTTACAACCCACAAGAGCTTACAACACATCTTCAACTAGAAGGAGCTCAACATGAGACAACAACGGTGGGTCGAGCTACTCAGTGATTACGAATGTGAAATTCGTTATCATCCGGGTAAAGCCAACGTAGTAGCTGACGCCCTGAGTCGGAAGGAATATTCTGGTCGTAGGGTCAAATCAGTGACTATGACTATCCATTCACACTTGTCCACCCAAATTAAGGCAGCTCAGCTTGACGCTTTAAAGCCTGAAAATGTGGCGGGTGAATCCCTAATAGGGATGGATAAGAACTTGGAGTTTAAGGGTGGCGAAGCTTACTATTTCATGGACCAGATCTAGACCCCGAACCTAGGTGGTTTCAGAAACTTGGTCAAGAACGAGGCGCACAACACTCGTTATTCCGTACACCCGGGATCAAATAAGATGTATCTGGACCTCAAAAAGTTATACTTGTCACACAACGAAAACCAAAGGCGGAAACGTCTCCGGGGTTGACTCCAAATTGAGTATCAAATCCAATGTACATAGTAAGCAAAGTAAACAACCATTACATTACATATCAAAGTTTACATTTGTTCAAAAGCAAAGTTGTACATTCGTAATACATAGTATCTATGAACAAAAGTAGAGACGAGTCTTCTATACGCTCCGTCTTCTCCAAAATATTCGCTAGGTTCCTGTTTAATATTGACCTGAGAATACAAGCAGTTTGAAAATCAGCATAAAGCTGGTGAGTTCATAAGATGTTTGCTTTGTGAAAATGTACAAGTTTCCTTTAGTTTACCGAAAAGTTGTTATCCAAGAAAATCCCATATTTTCTTAAAAGAGAAGGTTGGTTGATTGTTAGGTTATACGGTTCTAATTGTTTAACTATGATCCCAGGAAAGTCCCATACTTTCCTGATTGTATATTACTGGTTGTAAAAGATGTAATGTTATTCAGTTTGTTACTATTTCTAGTTATATGAGTGTTACCCAGGAAAGCCCCATGCTTTCCTGCATGTTGGTTTCTAATGTGAACGATGTTAAAGATGTAAAAGATAGAAGTGTGATTAAGTAATGTTATGTTTTCCCCAGGAAAGTCCCGTACTTTCCTAAAAGTAATTGTTAGTTATTGAACTTCGATATACTGATTTATTTCCATTCGTACCTATTGTATTAACTAGTTATGCTGATATCCTAATGGTAATATTTCAGAATATACTTAGATTCACATCTTCATATTCGTGTTCTTATTCTTAATTAGTTATCATTATACTTATTAGTGTGCGTATTCGTATTCGTTATTGTATTCGTTTCCTTATTCCTACTCCTATTACTATTCGTATTCGTATTCGAATTCGCATTCGTATTCGTATTCGTATTCGTAGTCGCATTCCTATCCCTAATCCTACTCCTAATACTATTCGCAGTCGTATTCGTATTCGTAGTCGCATTCCTATCCCTAATCCTACTCCGAATACTATTCGCAGTCGTATTCGTATTCGTTCTGTTCCTAATTATAGTTTCGTTATCCATTCTATTCCTAGTTATAGATGTGTTATTAGTTCTGTTTCTAGTTGTAGTTTCGTTATTCGTTCTATTCCTAATTATAGTTTCGTATTCGTCCTATTCCTAGTTATAGCTCCGTATTCGTTTTCGTTTTCGTAATTAGTTATAATTGGAAATTAGGATAAGTTATTCGAAGATTATGAAACATAGTTTAGATTAGAGCATTATATCGAGAAATCTATGATTAGTTTGAGAGCTAAATTCGTATTTTGAACTATTTGATAAACACAGTTATTGATATTAGAACATACAGAATGAAAACGATTAAACTGAAAACAATAAGTTTGAGTACAAGATTTCCTTGTACTTTTGCTTGTATTCCCCCTGAAAACAGTGAAAACAGTTGAAAAAGGGTAGGGGTATGAACTCACCGGACGAGAAATGTGGCGATTTCGAATGCTAGGTGTTGGTCCTGGGCTTGCAAAAACACGAGGTGCCTAAGTATGATGTAAAGATACACATTTGTATCTAATTAGGACCTAGATTGATTATTTGGTAAGGACCATTACTTGCAATCGCGGAAACACTCCATTACGAGTGTTTGGAGGGACCCGGGTGGCGTTTAAGGACGGGAATGAAGCGAGGGACTTGGGACTTGAGTTTACTCCCCATGAATAAACTTATACAAGAGTTTTTGGTCCAAAACACTCATTCCCCATGAGTTTACATCCGTAAACTCATGGTAGGATGGTTTATGGTGCAAATTTGGGTCATAAATGGATATGGACACTTGGAAATGCTTGGAATAATTTTACCTAAGGCTTGGATTGAATTAAAAACACCATTTGCAACACTTAAGGGATTTTACGGCCATGAGACATGTTCTATGGCCGTAAACTCTCAAATCCCTTTGATTAAGTGTTTTTAAGGTCTCAAAATTAATCACTTGTGATTCTAAAAATTCCCACAAGCCTAGAAATGAGTTTGGGGCACCAATTGACACCCTTTTATGAGTTTACGGCCATGAGACATGTTCTATGGCTGTAAACTCTCAAATGTGGGGTTTTGATGTGTTTAAAGCCCTAAGACTATTTTTGGTTGGTCCTTTGATTTATTCCAAGGCTTTTGGTGGTGTTGGACGGCTTTCTAACACCTTAGAATTGAATTTATACCCATTTATAAGGAGTTTACAGCCCAAGCATATGCCTTGGCCGTAATCTCACACAAACCCCCCCAAAAATTATGTTTAAGGTGTCCAAATGCTAAAACCAATGTTCTATAATTCATATTTAAGCCTTGTTTGTGGTTTGGAAGGGTTTAAGGTCAAGAAAACCCTAGTTATATGAGTATACGACCCAAGCACATGCCTTGGCCATAAACTCCTTCAAACCTCACAAAATCCATGTTTTAAATGTTTAGAGTCCATATCTTGAAGTCATTTAACCATATCTAGGTCCCAAAGTTGTCAAGGAGGGGTTTAAGGGCTCAAAACCCTTCATTTTTGGTGTTTACGGCCTAGGCATCTTCCTGGGTCGTAAACTCATACTTTGTGTCCTATTTCATGATTTAGTCTCGAATTTGGAAGTCAAATAAGCTATACAATGAGGTTTGGAAGTTACCTTAAGGATTTGAGACCTTAAAATAGAGTTTTGGACCCTAAATCTTGGATTTTAGGAGAGAGGTTAGAGAGAGAGGGAAAAAGCTTCAAATGAAAGGTTTAACATGTTTATATAGTTCCCAAAACTTGGACACGGTGGAATTCTACCCGATATCGGCATTAAACGGGGCTTTTGATCACACCCGATTAAGTTACCGTCACCCAGCGGGAATGTTTCTAACTTTTTGAAGTAAACACTTTTGGGTTAATTTCATGAGTTCCTAAGGGATTTGAACACTCATTTAATTATAATAAACATATAAATTTAATTAATTAACCCAAAGCGAGAACGAAACGAATCGACTAACGGCGAAATCTCACGGGTAGAACAAGTTTTCGACGATGGAAAACTTCGGGTTGTTACATTATCCCCCCGTTAGAGGGAATTTCGTCCCGAAATTCAAAGATTTGAACTTAAATTGCAAGTTGAAAAGAGAACAGAGGATGAGTCTACTACTTCGGGTTTTTACGCTCCCAAGTGGAATCGGGTCTCCGCTTGATATTCTAGCGAACCCTCACTTTCAGGACGTGTCTTGGTTTCGTTGAGTAGATATTTCTAAAAGACTGAGACGTGAAGTACCAGAGGAATGTTACTAAGTTTCGAGGTTAATCGAAGTTTGTAGGTTACGGGATCAATCCTAATGAGGATTTCGAATAGTTCTACGTTTATGGAGAGATTCGAATGAATAGATAACAGTTTATCTTTCTAGGTTAGAGTTGATAAAGAATTGCAAGTAAAATGGTTGTCGAAAAGGAATATACCTGGGGCAACTGTGGGATCGGTGGATGTCTCACCTTGTCCTATAGCTAGGACTCTTCCAGAGTTGCCAGCTGTTGTTGCATTGGGGCAGTTTCTCTTATAATGCCCGACCTTTCCGCAACCATAACAGACCTGATTGATGCCTGCTCCGGGAGCTTGATTTGTTGGTGTTCTACAATTCCGCACAAGGTGACCCTCTTGGCCACAATTTTTGCAAAGTTTTATACGACAGGGAACGGGGATATAGTGGTGGTAACTGCACTGGTTACACCATGGGAGAACACCGACATATCCGGTAATAGGTGCTTGAGTTGAGGAACCAATGACGGGTACAACAGCAGGGGTAGTGGCAGCGTGGACTATCACCATTTGTTGTCTCTTCGAGAACTCCTGGGAAGGCTGATATTTATCCCCCGCCTCCCAGTACTTTCTTTTCTCACCACTTCCTTCCATCGGCTCAGGGGTGGTGGTTGCTTCCTCTACGTCCTCACTATGGTCAATCAAGATTTGCGCTAGGCATTTGGCGCTGTCGTATGTATCCGGCCTTGCAGCTAAGACGTTCCCTTTTGTTGGCTGGGTTAATCCCCAGATAAACCTCTCTATCTTCTTACTTTCCGGGTTAACCATCCCTGGACAAAGAAGTGCTAAGTCATCAAATCTGGATGTGTAGGCAGCGATATCGGAACCTTTCATCTTCAGATTCCAAATTCATGCTCCAACTTCTGGATTTCACCCCGAGGGCAATACTCAGCGTGTAGAAGTTCCTTCATAACTTCCCAACCCATAGCATTGGCTACAGGTAGAGTTAGAGATTTGAATCGGCTGTTCCACCAAGTCAGGGCTTTGTTGGTAAGAGTGCAAGCGGCAAACTTCACTCTGTCGGATTCTGAACAAGCACAGATCTCGAAGATAGATTTGATCCTTTCTAACCATCGAGATAGAGCAATGACACCTCCTGTGCCATCGAAGAATGTAAGTTTTGCATGCATAAAGTCTTTATAGGAACACTCCTTTCGGTTTCCTTGGCTATTCTCCTGGTTTTGAGGTTGGGGACCACCTCCCGAACTACCGGGGTTCATTTGCGACATGGCTGCTGAAAATGTTGCAGTTAAAACTGACTGAAGGGTTGTCAAGTCGATTTGAAGAGAAGGTGGTGTTTGAGGAGGATTGTTGTTGTTCTGTGAGCTGGGTCTCTTTCTTGGAGGCATCTTGATCTAATAAGATTAGGAAGAGAGGATGATAAGCCCTCTAAATTGAATCAAGAGATATGATACAAAGGATATCTATTTATGGCATACATTGAATTCTATTAAGCGATAAAGCAGGAAGAAGTTATCAAACAAATAAATTATCGCTAAAGAAATGATTAAGGAGCAATGCTGGGATGAGGAATTCTATAACGGATTTGGCTCGAGAAATACTCCCATAGTATTTCATGATTCGCTGCAACGACGATTTGTTGTTTCAGATATTGGGTAAGTTTTAGGCATGCTGCGTACCACAGTCACTCCCAAGCACATGTTGGCCGTGTCTCGAATGAATATAGTTGGCCAGGCTATCTTGATCCTAGACACGACTACATAACTGCCCAGGTTTAACCGCAGTGTACAACACCCATTTACTTATGTTTTGTTCTACTTGTAGTTACGGATTTTCGACTTTCGGGTATACTTGTATACTTTTAAAAATACTTATATTTGAGGTATACTTTTAGTTCAGAGCATTGAGGCCCTTTTGTGTTTATAGTTTTATACCATATAAGGTTTGGTATACTCCATTCACTATAAACAAGGGCTCTGATACCAATCTGTCACACCCCCAAAACCAAAGGCGGAAACGTCTCCGGGGTTGACTCCAAGTTGAGTATCAAATCCAATGTACATAGTAAGCAAAGTAAACAACCATTACGTTACATATCAAAGTTTACATTTGTTCAAAAGTAAAGTTGTACATTCGTAATACATAGTATATATGAACAAAAGTAGAGATGAGTCTTCTGTACGCTCCGTCTTCTCCAAAAGATTCACTAGGTTCCTGTCTAATGTTGACCTGAGAATACAAGCAGTTTGAAAATCAGCATAAAGCTGGTGAGTTCATAAGATGTTTGCTTTGTGAAAATGTACGAGTTTCCTTTAGTTTACCGAAAAGTTGTTATCCAAGAAAATCCCATATTTTCTTAAAAGAGAAGGTTGGTTGATTGTTAGGTTATACGGTTCTAATTGTTTAACTATGATCCCAGGAAATTCCCATACTTTCCTGATTGTATATTACTGGTTGTAAAAGATGTAATGTTATTCAGTTTGTTACTATTTCTAGTTATATGAGTGTTACCCAGGAAAGCCCCATGCTTTCCTGCATGTTTGTTTCTAATGTGAACAATGTTAAAGATGTAAAAGATGTAAGTGTGATTAAGTAATGTTATGTTTTCCCCAGGAAAGTCCCGTACTTTCCTAAAAGTAATTGTTAGTTATTGAACTTCGATATACTGATTTATTTCGATTCGTACCTATTGTATTAACTAGTTATGCTGATATCCTAATGGTAATATTTCGGAATATACTTAGATTCACATCTTCATATTCGTGTTGTTATTCTTAATTAGTTATGATTATACTTATTCGTGTTCGTATTCGTATTCGTTACTGTATTCGTTTCCATATTCCTACTCCTATTACCATTCGTATTCGTATTCGTATTCGCATTCGTATTCGTATTCGTATTCATAGTCGCATTCCTATCCCTAATCCTACTCCTAATACTATTCGCATTCGTATTCGTATTAGCAGTCGTATTCGTATTCGTATTCGTAGTCGCATTCCTATCCCTAATCCTACTCCTAATACTATTCGCAGTCATATTCGTATTCGCAGTTGTATTCGTATTTGTTCTGTTCCTAATTATAGTTTCGTTATCCATTCTATTCCTAGTTATAGATGTGTTATTCGTTTTGTTTCTAGTTGTAGTTTTGTTATTCGTTATGTTCCTAATTATAGTTTCGTATTCGTCCTATTCCTAGTTATAGCTCCGTATTCGTTTTCGTTTTCGTAATTAGTTATAATTGGAAATTAGTATAAGCTATTCGTAGATTATGAAACATAGTTTAGATTAGGGCCTTTTATCGAGAAATCTATGATTAGTTTGAGAGCTAAATTCGTATTTCAAACTATTTGATAAACACAGTTATTGATATTAGAACATACAGAATGAAAATGATTAAACTGAAAACAATAAGTTTGAGTACAAGATTTCCTTGTACTTTTGCTTGTATTCCCCCCCTGAAAACAGTGAAAACAGTTGAAAAAGGGTAGGGGTATGAACTCACCGGACGAGAAATGTGGCGATTTCGGATGCTAAGTGTTGGTTCGGGGCTTGCAAACACACGAGGTGCCTAAGTATGATGTAAAGATACACATTTGTATCTAATTAGGACCTAGATTGATTATTTGGTAAGGACCATTACTTGCAATCGCGGAAACACTCCATTACGAGTGTTTGGAGGGACCCGGGTGGCGTTTAAGGACGGGAATTGAAGCGAGGGACTTGGGACTTGAGTTTACTCCCCATGAATAAACTTATACAAGAGCTTTTGGTCCAAAACTCCCATTCCCCATGAGTTTACGGCCGTAAACTCATGGTAGGATGGTTTATGATGCAAATTTGGGTCATAAATGGATATGGACACTTGGAAATGCTTGGAATAATTTTACCTAAGGCTTGGATTGAATTAAAAACACCATTTGCAACACTTAAGGGAGTTTACGGCCATGAGACATGTTCTATGGCCGTAAACTCTCAAATCCCTTTGATTAAGTGTTTTTAAGGTCTCAAAATTAATCACATGTGATTCTAAGAATTCCCACAAGCCTAGAAATGAGTTTGGGGCACCAATTGACACCCTTTTATGAGTTTACGGCCATGAGAAATGTTCTATGGCCGTAAACTCTCAAATGTGGGGTTTTGATGTGTTTAAATCCCTAAGACTATTTTTGGTTGGTCCTTTGATTTATTCCAAGGCTTTTGGTGGTGTTGGATGGCTTTCTAACTCCTTAGAATTGAATTTATACCCATTTATATGGAGTTTACGGCCCAAGCATATGCCTTGGCCGTAAACTCACACAAACCCCCCAAAAATTATGTTTAAGGTGTCCAAATGCTAAAACCAATGTTCTATAATTCATATCTAAGCCTTGTTTGTGGTTTGGAAGGGTTTAAGGTCAAGAAAACCCTAGTTATATGAGTTTACGGCCCAAGCACATGCCTTGGCCGTAAAATCCTTCAAACCTCACAAAATCCATGTTTTAAATGTTTAGAGTCCATATCTTGAAGTCATTTAGCCATATCTAGGTCCCAAAGTTGTCAAGGAGGGGTTTAAGGGCTCAAAACCCTTCATTTTTGGTGTTTACGGCCTAGGCACCTTCCTGGGCCGTAAACTCATACTTTGTGTCCTATTTCATGATTTAGTCTCGAATTTGGAAGTCAAATAAGCTATACAATGAGGTTTGGAAGTTACCTTAAGGATTTGAGACCTTAAAATTGAGTTTTGGACCCTAAATCTTGGATTTTAGGAGAGAGGTTAGAGAGAGAGGGAAAAAGCTTCAAATGAAAGGTTTAACATGTTTATATAGTTCCCAAAACTTGGACACGGTGGAATTCTACCCGATATCGGCATTAAACGGTGCTTTTGATCACACCCGATTAAGTTACCGTCACCCAGCGGGAATGTTTCTAACTTTTTGAAGTAAACACTTTTGGGTTAATTTCATGAGTTCCTAAGGGATTTGAACACTCATTTAATTATAATAAACATATAAATTTAATTAATTAACCCAAAGCGAGAATGAAACGAATCGACTAACGGCGAAATCTCACGGGTAGAACAAGTTTTCGACGATGGAAAACTTCTGGTTGTTACAATATTGGTGGCCTAACATGAAAGCAGAGATTGGTACCTTCGTGAGTAAATGCCTTACTTGCGCAAAGGTCAAGGTCGAATACTAGAAACCCTCCGGTCTTTTACAACAGACGGAGATACCAGAATGGAAGTGAGAGTGGATAACTATGGATTTCATAACCAAGTTGCCCAAGACGACGGGTGGACTTGATTCCATATGGGTCATCGTCGCTAGACTGACCAAGTCCGCACACTTCCTTCCGATCAAAGAAACAGACAAGATGGAGAAGCTTACAAGGACTTACATTAAGGAGATTGTAAGACTGCATGGTGTTCCCTTATCCATTATCATGGACAGAGATAGTAGGTTCACTTCGAGGTTTTGACAGTCATTACAAAGTTCCTTAGGAACTAGGTTGGACATGAGTACAGCGAACCATCCACAGACCGACGGGCAAAGTGAGAACTATCCAGACATTGGAAGATATGTTGCGAGCCTGTGTGATCAACTTTGGGAAAGCATGGGATACTCATTTACCCCTTGTTGAAGTTTCCTTAACAACAATTATCACACGAGCATAAAGGTTGCGCCATTGAAGGCCCTCTATGGCCGAAAGTGCAGATCCCCTCTATGCTGGGATGAGGTGGGTGATACCCAGTTAGCTAAAGGATGAGTTCCTGAAAGCACTCTCACAGGTCCGGAAATCATACGGGAAACAACGTAGAAGATCATTCAGATCCGTGAACGTTTGAAAGCCTCCAGAGACCGATAGAAAAGCTAGGCTGATAAACGTAGGAAACCATCTGAATTCTAGGTGGGTGACCGCGTTCTATTGAAGGTCTCACTCTGGAAGTCCTTGATACGCTTTGGAAAGCGTGGAAAGCTAAATCCAAGGTACATTGGGCATTTTGAGATTCTCACAAGAATCGGCCGTGTAGCTTACAAACTTAACTTGCCACGCGAACTCAGTAACGTACATCCTACCTTCCACGTCTCGAACTTGAAAAAGTGTTTGTCCGATGAGACTCTTGTTATTCCACTCGACGAGATTGATATCAACGAGGGCCTCAACTTTGTGGAGGAACCAATAGAAATCATGGACCGAGAGGTCAAGAAAACGAAACAAAGTCGTATCCCAATAGTGAAGGTTCGCTGGAACGCCAAACTAGGACCTGAGTTCACTTGGGAACGAGAGGATCAGATGAAACTAAAATATCCTCATCTTTTCGCTTAGTTATTTGTAACTTCTTATTTGCTTAAATTCTAATTTCGGGACGAAATTCCTTCTAATGGGGGGATGATGTGACAACTCGAAATTTCCATTATTTACAAACTTTATCAAGTCAATAGAAGTTATAACAGTCACAATAAATTTTCAGACTTTTTTCCGTATAAGTTTGAGTATTTCGGGATTTACACTTAAGGAGATATCAGGAGAGTGGATGCACTAGGGTATTGTGCAACACTGTTATTCCAAAACACTATTATATTAGAGTTCATTACGGGAATAAAAATATTTTCTGCCAAAAATCCCATCACTATAAATATGATTCTTTGCCAAATTATTTCATTTGTTACATTTTCCAACTAGAGAAAAGCCATTTTCTCTCTCACGGATCTTCGGGTTTTCATCCCAAACCGTGAGTACCTCTCTCTAGTTGTATTATATGGCTTATAACGTGTTTAATAACATGGATTACATAACGAAACTGCAAGATTCAGGAGTTTACCACCCAAGAACATCTTGGGGAGTAAACTCTTATATAAGGCTTATATGATGCCTAGTCCGTTCCACTTGTTAAGTAACGAGCTTAGGCATGTATGTAGGTGTATTTTGTAACACCGTAAATTTCAAAACAATTTTTCATTTAAAAATAATGGTTTAATTCCTAAAAACACTTTTCTTAAAATCTCATTCATAATCAAATTACAAAACATAACTCCGTTTTCACTTGCATAATAAACCAGGATCCTCAAAATATGACTCTTTCGCTGGTGTGTACAATCGAGCCGGTGCCGTTCTGTGATCCTGAAAGAAACCTGAACCACATAACACAAAACACTGTAAGCACGAAGCTTAGTGAGTTCCCCAAAATACCACATATAACACATATTAGCCACTCGAGGCTATAACTCTGTGGGTCCGTGCACCCAAACTCTGTGAACCCTCAGTTTCTAACTCTGGGAACCTTCCGGTTCTAACTCTGTCAACATGCACAACATGAATCACATAGAAATAATGCAGTACAACACATAACATACACAGCATATAAATACTCTATCACATAACTCTGGTTACCTACTCAACGTAAAGTATATGAGAAGACTCACCTGGCAAGCAGGAAGCAGATATCCTCACGCTTGCATCTCGAAATCGCCACCATCTATCACATAAGGTAAATGCTCTCATGAACATAAATCTCGAGACTAGACTCTATCCTCTCTTGGCATCCTCTCAAGGGTAAAAGACCATTTTACCCCCTTCTTGGCCCGAAGGCCACATTTTTGACCAACCTTAAAAGTCAACGGTCACACTTTGACCCAACTCGCCGAGTACACACATGTCCACTAACTCTTTGGGATCCTTTTTCGACACGTCGAGTGTTTTCCTAACTCGACGGGCCCCAGCTGGTGTGAGTCGCGGGGCCACCACGACTCAACTCGGCGAGTTGCGGCTTGACTCAACCCACCCGCCAACCCTCTCTGACTCTCCCTAACTCACTGTGTCAACCCCCTTAGCTCGGCAAGACCACTAGCTGAGTGGTTATGGACAATCTTCATGCTACTCGCCAAGTCTGCTCTATAGACTCGGTGAGTCTATGCCATGCATCAACTCAAACTCACTCCTGATGTCAGATCCATTCCAATAACTCATAGATCCAATCCTTCCAAGCTCATACATCACGTAAAGTTACTATCTTGGTGCTCATGCAGAGGTTCAAAGGCCTTATTTGAAGATATGGTCTCTAGAATGCTATTCTAAGATTATGGCCTCCATTAACAGTCATAAAGCTTGAGCGAAAAGGGTCTCTGGACCTCTTTGGGTCTAGATCTAAAGCATCAACATGAGAAGAGGCCAGTTACTCCATGGATCATTCCCATAAGGCCACAAAGAAACCCTATCTCTAAGATTTACACCAAGGACTGAGAAAGGAACGAATGATTACCTCAAATGAAGTCTCTGAGCTCAGAAATCACTGGATTAGCACCTTCTTTGGTCTCCTCTTGCCTTGGTCCTCTTCTATAAGCAAAACACCCACAAATAATCAAGGATCTTCCTCTTCTCTCTCACAAAACGCTCAAAGACTCTTTAGGGTTCTCTCTGGGGTTGTTGGCCGCAAATGACGGCCATAAGCCCCTTTAAATAAGTCTCATACCCTGGAAATTAGGGTTTCATTAAACAGCGTGGACTCGCAGAGTCCAGTTTTGGACTCGCCGAGTTCGGACGCGAACCCGCGCCCATAACCGTGATCATACTCGGTGAGTTTGGACTCCAACTCGCCGAGTCTCCTCACAAATCACCAACAAAATACAAAATAACTAATACCTGGGAACCCGGGCTGTTACAATTCTCCCCCAGTAGAACTAGTCTTCGCCCTCGAAGTCTCGCTCTGCAAATAACTTCGGATGCTGCTCACGCATCTCACGCTCTGGTTCCCAAGTCATCTCGGACCCCTTCCGATGTTGCCACTGAACCAAAACCAAGGGTACCTCCTTGCTCCTCAGAACCTTGACCTTCCGGTCCACAATTACGACTGGTCTCTCTGCGTAGTTTAGACTCGCATCCACCTGCATGTCGTCTAATGGCACTACCGTCGGCTCGTCAGCTATACACTTCCGTAATTGCGACACGTGAAAAGTGTCGTGAATCTGCCCCAACTCTGCTGGCAATTCCAAACGATAGGCTACCCTGTGTACCCTTGCGATCACCCGGAATGGACCAATATATCGGGGGGCCCAACTTGCCCCTCTGCCTGAATCGAATCACTCCTTTCCAAGGAAATACCTTTAGGAGCATAAAGTCGCCGACTTGGAACTCAAGCTAGGATCGACGCCTGTTCGCATAACTCTTCTAGCGAGTCTAAGCGGTCAACAACCTCTGCCTGACCTGTTATATCTGCTCTGACGTCTGAAGCACGATCTCTGTACTTCCCATCACACGTTGCCCTACCTCTCCCCAGCAAATGGGGTCCGATACCTCCTTCCCAACAACAGCACAAAGGGTGGCATACCGATGCACTAATGATGGCTGTTGTTGTAGGAAAAATCTGCCAAGAGCAATTACAGGCCATAATTCCCCCCCCCCCCCCCCCCCCCCCGAAATCTAATACACATGCCTGAAGCATATCCTCGAGCGTCTGAATCGTTCGCTCGTTCCGAAGTGTCCACAGACATCACGTATGGAAAACTCTAGCTCATTTCATATTCATCTCCGATACTGATCACCAGGTTAGCTGTTGGCCCCACAGCTTAACCCCCAAGGGTCACACATAGCATGATCCAAAAGATCTCACTAACTTCCTCCCCGTGAGTACCATCACGGCCCAGCAACACGCAAGTCACGAAATTCCCTTTTTATCATAAAAGTACAATCCAACTGAAGATCGACTCAGCTCTAACCTCTGGCGTCTCCTGTGCATATTCTCCCGCGCGCCTTAGTGACGCTTCCCGACAGAGACGGAGACTCCAGTCTCGCCCCAGTTTAACCACCGGCTCCATAAACTCAACACTTGGGCTACTCAAGCCTAAAACTTTTATGCATCACACACTCATCGGAGAACACTCCATCATCATAATCTCTAGCCAACTAGTGGGCACTATGGCTTCCCGCAACATTACGATAGCCTCTAACTAGTGATAATACGACTCGCCGTAGTATTACAACGCCAACTAACTAGTGAGTACTACAGCTCCCCATAGTACCACGACTCCCTCCCTCTGACTTGTGAGTACTACGACTCCCTGTAGCATCACAACATGCTCTGACTGGTGAATAATATGGCTCCTCATAGCATCACTACTCTCTCTCTCTCTCTCTCTTTCTCTCTCTCTCTGATGTGTGAGTACTACGGCTCCCCGTAGCATCACAACTCCCTCTGACTGTTGAATACTACGGCTCCTTGTAGCTTCATCCTATACTCTCATTCTCATTAAAATGCCACACTAAGCTCACTACTCCTACACCAAAGACTATCATAGGTAGTTACACACACACTTGCCCTGATATGCATTACAGACTCTGGCGGCAACCGCCATAACATAAAACGTACCTCTGCGGAGATCCACTTCCTTAAATAGTCCCTCTTGACGACAATTTATGAAGGGCTCCCACTGGAACCGTAGATACATGATACATCACTCGTCGACTTAAACCCAAGACTCTAAATACTCCGAAATCGGGACGCTAAACGCGGAAATCACGGAAAACCATAACAGAGCACCACAATGTCCTGCCCCTACCACTAATTCCCGCACTCCCAGCACCATACACATACATCAATACATTTCCTCTTAATCCCATAATAATTTCCTATTTTACTCAATGCGCATGGCAGTGCATCCAAGCACTCAATTGGAATACAAGGAAGGTGCTAACCCTTCAGAACACACTGATGATCCTCTGAAACCCTTTCCACTACTTCTCAAAATCCAAGCAAGAATACACATCCCAGCCCGGGAGTTGGCTACTCAACAATCCTCCACCCATATTTCAACGTAGAAGTTCTTAACCGCCCATACCATCATTACGAGTCTTCCACTTGAAATGACTCTGGCCACCAACAGATTCCTGATCATTGACCTCCTGCCGCTGAGACACCCATCCTTTTCTCAGAAATATACCACATGCATTATCCCGTCCTGCACCTTTCCTTGATCACCAATGACCCTGATCTCATGAATTCAAGTCACAGGTTTCTGTATCCAACCCCTAACCTCTCTTGCACAAATCTCTGGTTCTCTCAATAAACCACCCGGTTCTCCCCCACTTAGAGTTTAAACCATCATTATCTGACACATCAAAAATCTCACGAACTATTTTCACTAGCAATAACGCACCTGCCCTTGGAAAGTGCTACGCAACACCCGATAATCCCTTTTAAGGAAATCAATCGAGCTCATATACTCTGAACCTCAGATGAAATCCTCAAGAACTTCTCTTCACGACTGCCTCTAGTCGTTCTAAGTCTCGTACCAATCCAAAACCAAACAACGCAACTGTCCAATAATATCACTGACCCAAAAATTAGACCACGAAATCATCATACTCCCCTACCTCGACTCACCAACCGACGTTCCATCACATGGATCTTCCCAAGAACAGGGACTGACTCCCATATTCAATACCCAATATAGATAGAAAAACCACTGCACTAATAAATTCGACTGGAATCCCCACTGATACTTCTACAATATACCCCACTTTACTCAATAGGTGTAATGTGGTCCTCGACTATCTTAGTCCCAAATGACTATCTGCTCATAGTAAATCACTACCTCGTGGCACACATGCTACCTGATACTCTGATGGAAAATCATCCTCAATGACAACCTGCAGGGTTTACCCCCAAACCCAAAACTTAAACATCTTGCCTCTCATGTTTCGTACATGAACATAAAAAGCACCACCCAGGTCATAGAAGGTGACATCTCCTCTATCGACTGATTTCTCAACTCAAACCGAAATTTTCCCTCCCTCTAGCTCCTTACCAAAATACTCTGAAAGGATCTCGACCTCCCTTTCAAGGGACGTCTCTTTGAACTCAATCATGATCCACTGGCCTAAGGCCCATAGCGTCCAATCTCTACCTCATCAATCATGACTGGATAACCGAAGAACCACGAGCATCATTCAATACGAACCATGGTACTCGAACCATAACATCACTCCTCAATCCGCTCCGATGCATGGTACCTGAACCATAGCATCACTCCTCCATCTGCTCTGATGTAAGGTACTCGAACCATAACATCACTCCTCAATCTGCTTCGATGTATGGTACTCGAACCATAACATCACTCCTCCATCTGTTGCGATGCATGGTACCTGAACCATAGCATCACTCCCCTATCTGCTCTGATGTATGGTATTCGAACCATAACATCACTCCTCCATCTGCTCTGATGTATAGTACTCTAACCATAACATCACTCCTCCATCTGCTCTGATGTATGGTACTCGAACCATAAAATCACTCATTATTCCGCTCATTAGAACCTTCAGAATACTCCCTGTATCAAGTATGGGTCCTCTGCTTTCAGTAGTACGGGCCCATACTACCTGCCACATCTACCCATACTTTCCACACAGACTATCCCGGAGCTCCTAAGTAGTTGCTCGACCTTCTCGTTCACCAATTTCATCGCGCATGCTCGCTCCCCAGTGAAATTCACTATTCTGCCAGTGCACTCATCTGGCTAAGGTTACTCCCTAGGCTCTTCCTAGATTCCCACACTTCTCTCCCATCAACTGTTGAAGAGCTGCTAACGATGCCACCATCTACCTCCTGAATATCGTCATATTCGCTTGGTAGCTGACTCCGATCATCTAGAGTTCCACAAAGCACGAAGCAAGCAGCATTCGAGCATCGAAGAATACATAGGACTCACTCTGGGTAATAACTCCACTTGCTCTACTCATCCTCGAAAGTACCACCGAACTCTGCAACTCTTTCCCTCACGGGTTCTAACTATTTGTTCGCTAAGTACCACGGTACTCATCTAGGTATCTCCCCTAGATTACTCCTCTACTCAAATCCCATAAAGGATTCCAACTAAATATTCTCACTCATCACATACTCAAAAGCACATCGCATATAACAGCAATTCCTAGGCTAAGGCATCACAAATCAGGCCACTCTAGTCCTAACATATGAAATACCTAGCCTGTCTCTAGCATGCAATAATATCTCATAAAGTGCATCATAAATATCTCATAACACAAAAGTAATGGTATTTTGGGAAATCACCATTCGGGCTCTGGCTGATTGTACACACTGCTCCTTCTCGCTTTATCTTTGAACTCTTATTCACTTTAGAAAAATATTTCTTTGAAAACTCTTCTTACTTCCTCAGTTTGAGTCCATATTTACCCGAAGGTGCATCCGAATCCCTCAAACCAAGGCTCTGATAGTAAATTGTAACGCCGTAAATTTCAAAACAATTTTTCATTCAAAAATAATGGTTTAATTCTTAAAAACACTTTTCTTAAAATTTCATTCATAATCAAATTACAAAACATAACTCCGTTTCCACTTGCATAATAAACCAGGATCCTTAAAATATGACTCTTTCGCTGGTGTGTACAATCGAGCCGGTGTCGTTCCGTGATCCTGAAAGAAACCTGAAACACATAACACAAAATATTGTAAGCACGAAGCTTAGTGAGTTCCCCAAAATACCACATATAACACATATTAGCCACTCGAGGCAATAACTATGTGGGTCCGTGCACTCAAACTCTATGAACCCTCAGGTTCTAACTCTGGGAACCTTCCGGTTCTAACTTTGTAAGCATGCACATCATAAATCACATAGAAATAATGCAATACAACACATAACATACACAACATACAAATACTCTATCACATAACTCTGGTTACCTACTCAAGGTAAAGTATAGTGAGAAGACTCACCTGGAAAGCAGGAAGCAGATATTCTCACGCTTGCATCTCGAACTCGCCACCATCTATCACATAAGGCAAATGCTCTCATGAACATAACTCTTGAGACAAGACTCTATCCTCTCTTGGCATCCTCTCATGCGTAAAAGACCATTTTACCCCCTTCTTGGCCCAAAGACCACATTGTTGACCAACCTAAAAAGTCAACAAAAGTCAATGGTCAAACTTTGACCCAACTCGTCGAGTGCACTCCGGTGACTCGGCGAGTACACACATGTCCACTAACTCTTTGGGATCCTCTCTCGACACGTCGAGTGTTTTCCTAACTCGACGGGTTCCACCTAGCATGAGTCGCGGGGCCACCACGACTCAACTCACCAAGTCTCAAGAACGAATCGGTGAGTTCCGGCTTGACTCAGCCCACCCGCTAACCCTCTCTGACTCTCCCTGACTCACTGAGTCAGTGCCCTTAGCTCGGCAAGACAACTCGCTGAGTGGTCATGGACAATCTTCATGCTACTCGTCGAGTCTGTTCTTCAGACTCAGCGAGTCTATGTCATGCATCAACTCAAACTCACTCCTGAGGTCAGATCCGTTCCAATAACTCATAGATCCAGTCCTTCCAAGCTCATTCATCACGTAAAGTTACTATTTTGGTGATCATGCAAAGGTTCAAAGGCCTTATTTGAAGATATGGTCTCTAGAATGCTATTCTAAGATTATGGCCTCCATTAACACTCATAAAGCTTGAGGGAAAAGGGTCTCTGGACCTCTTTGGGTCTAGATCTAAAGCATCAACATGAGAAGAGGCCAATTACTCCATGGATCATTCCAAAAAGGCCACAAAGAAAAACTATCTCTAAGATTTACACCAAGGACTGAGAAAGGAACGAATGATTACCTCAAATGAAGTCTCTGAGCTCAAAAATCATTGTATTAGCACCTTCTTTGGTCACTTCTTGCCTTGGTCCTCTTCTATAAGCAAATCACCCACAAATAATCAAGGATCTTCCTTTTCTCTCTCACAAAACGCTCAAAGACTCTTTAGGGTCCTCTCTGGGGTTAGTGGCCACAAATGATGGCCATAAGCCACTTTAAATAAGTCTCATACCCTGGAAATTAGGGTTTCATTAAACAGCATGTACTCATCGAGTCCACTTTTGGACTCGCCGAGTCCGGACGCGAACCCGCACCCATAACCGCGATCATACTCGACGAGTTTGGACTCCAACTCGCCGAGTCTCCTCACAAATCACCAACAAAATACAAAATAACTGATACCTGGGAACCCGGGCTGTTACATATATAAGACAACAAAACATCAAAGAAACACCAAGGTTGAGGTGTTCACAGCCCAAGAAGTTCTTGGACCATGAACTCCACAATGAATGAACAAAGAGTGTTTTAATCACTCCTAAAGCCTTACACAATAGCCTCTATTTATTACTAGTTAATTTCGGGACCTTAAAACATCAAAAACCCCGCTTAAAGAGAGATTACGACCGTAACCTCTAAGGGAAAAGGCTCTTGGGCCGTGAACATGATGGAAGGGCACCAATGTGTGCCTAAGGCCTTCATTAGCCTTAGATAAATGTATAGAACCTATCCTACATGATATTGGGACTTCAAAGCATAAAAATATCCTCTTCCATATGAGTTTACGGCAGTAAACTCAAAAGGAAATGGCCTTTGGGCCGAAAGCTCCTAAAAAGAGTGTTTTGATGCCCTAAACCCTTCGAAGGATTAAACCACCAAGTCAAATTGCTTCTAGAAATCATTTAGGACTTCAAAACACAAAATGACACTAAGCCTAGGAGTTCACGGCCGTAAACCCCTTGTGGGAGCTTTAATGGAGAGTAAACTCAAGTATGAGGTCTCTTGGAACGCTAAACTCACTAGCCTTGTCCCACAACAACTTAGATGCAATCCTTAGGGATTATAACACTTATATAAAGTGTTTATTATGTTCTAGGATGTCTTAACATTATCAATTAGTAGTTTAAGACTAATTGGATACATATATGTGGTATTATATGTTAACTAGGGTTATAAAGTGTATTCAAGACTTCACTTGTTACCTAGCGATCCTACATCTTCAGTTCATCCGTACCCCTCACTACAGGTGAGTTCATACCCCTTAACAAATGATTTAAATGTTTTTAAATGCTTTATAGGGGGGGGGGGGGGAATACAAGTTAAATACTTATAGTTATTGCATCAATCACATGTGATTAATAACTACAAACCCGGTGATTTCTTACTGTTTATCAAACCGTATTGTTTCAAACTGTTTTACCAACTCTTTTACTTATCAAATACTTTTACTTAAACTCTTTTATACTTATTGTCAATTGCATGTCTATGTATGTATAGTTATATAAGAAATGTTTTAACAGGCTTAGGAAGGCCTGCACGCCCTATTTCCTTTTCGTGCTTGAGATGTGGTCTGGTGGGATATCGGGTATCCGTCCGAAGGTCATTTAAATATTAATTATAGATCATGTGTACATATATAGTCATAAAGGTCCTTCCAGTTCATTTAGTACCCTTGGGTAGCAAGGGTATACTTCCTGCCACGACCGTTCTTGTATCCCGAATCTCCTTAATTGGAGAGCGTATGAGTTTGCGTATAGATCTATACTGTATTGACTATCCTATACCTTGTTGCTCGCTACAGTGGGACTTGCAAGTCTACGGGTGCCAAATGACATTTCTTACGGTGTCTTACATTGTCCTTTTACTAGAGTCGGTAGCAGGATACAGGTCGATCACATGTTATTTGGAACACCTATTTGTATTAAGGTAATTAGTACCACGGTAGTCACTTATTACAAATACTATGGTACGATAATATTTTCCGATTACATTCACTTCTTGAATGTTCACACGATGCACTGTAATGTAGTAACTATATTTTTGGTTAATGATAGTCAGAATTGGGAAACACACACTCTAACAAGAGACATACACACGAACACGAGATGCCTTGGTAGAAGGCTACAATTAGTAGAAAACATAGGGTTTTCTAGGAGAGTTCAAACATTATACAAAATATTGTACAAAACATCTTACAGAAATATCTTTCAAACTTTTTCATACAAACTCAGACATTAATATACTTATGATCTCACCAGCATTAAGCTGATACTCGCTTTCAAAATAACTTGTATTCTCAGGTCACCACTAGACAGGTACATGTGTCAGGCTTTTGAGAAGATGGAGTTCGTTCAAGGCTCATCTTTTATTTTGAATTGTATATTTTTGGTGTCTATAAATTTGACAGAACACAGATGTATGAAATTATATTATTAATGCAATGGATGATGTTGTTGCTTGTTTACTACTATTCATTGTTGTGATACTGTACATGACGTCCTCCGCCCCAGAATGTTTCCGCCATTCATGGTTTTGGGGTGTGACAAATGGTCCATTCCCTGTTCAACTCCTCATAATAATTGGTATAGATTCAAACAATGGCTTTAGCCCCCTTCATATGTTATTGTGTAATCTAAAAAAACTAATAGATAGAAGTTGTACTTGGAATATCAAAGTGATGACCTTGAGTTCTAATCAAACTCTAATTTTACCTTTATTATAGACAAATATAGCTAACTCCTTTAATTCGTTCTTAGAATACATAATTTATTAGTTGAACTTATACTTTTCATTACATTTAGGGTCTTGTTTCTAAACAAGCGCAACTCTATCCATATGCATAATATATGTAATGTCTCAAACATATCCTTGAGAATATGAGAAAGAGATCTAATACAACAGAGTACAAATATAATCTTTGGAGGTATGCCAAAGCAACAACTGTTCTTTAATTTACAATTTCAGGAAGAAATATGATGAATATTATAGAGAGGCATGAAAATGGCTTATGCAAATTCCACTGCATCATTGGGCTAAAAATCATTTCATAGGAAGAGCAATAACATATGTGTTGATGAACAACATGTGTGAAGTTTTTAACAACAAAATTGATGAAGGAAGTGATATGCCAATCATTACTTGTTTGGAGTTTATTAGACAATAGCCGATGAAAATAATTATGAAGGCTATAAAAGTTATAAGGAATTACAAAGGACCTCTTACACCAACAACTATCGAGATTTTATAAGAGAATAAGTCATTAGCTTCTCATTTTAGAGCTAGGTGGAATATATGATTTACTTATGAAGTATATGGAACATGGTAGGAGCACCATGTTGTGGACTTACTTAACTTGATGTGTGTCTATAGGAAGTGGAAAATTATAGGAATTCCATGTGAACATGCCATAGAAAGTGTGAGTGAAATGTGTAAGAACAAATATTTTAGGAAGGATATTTACCAATGGGTACAGAAAGTATACTTTTCTATACATGGAAAAGGGACTATGCATTCAAGGTGGAAGAAATAAATGGTAGATTGTGACATTCATTTATTTTGGAGTAAAGTATAACTTATAATGTTGTAAGAGTGTATAATGTAAAAGAATATGTATTAGGAACTAAGTGATGCTATAATGAAAGTGTTTGGATCTAAAAGGTTGTTTTGGTTATTTTGTGTAATTCTTGAATTTGAGTATATTTCTAAATATTATAAAGAGGAAATGGTATAAATTAAATATATGCTAAAGGATAAATCTGTTGTTAATGCAAAAGGTTGAATGGGTTAAGAGATAGAGTATTGTAAGTAAGGAAAATGGGGGAAAAAGAAGAAGGGAAAACACTTGCGGTATGTAACACCCCAATTTTCATATATAGATTATATAACAAATAATCGACCCAACATCTCCCAAGATCAATTAAGAACTTACTTATAGACTAAACTACAGCGGAAGCAAAATAAAATAAAATAAAATATAGCCTTCAACCGAAGAGCTTTGGATGTTACGTCTTTTTGGAACTCCTTTGTTGTCTTATTGATCAATCCTTCTCCATAGCCTTCTTACTGTCACTTTTAAATAGTTTCATGAGTTGCGCACATTTAAAGTTTCTAAACAGGTAAGCATAGGGTCTAGTGAGTTCGTGTTGCACATACATGTTCATCACTTAAAAAAAACAAATACTTTTATCATATATCTTCAATAAATCATACAACAAATATATCACCTGATGACATAATTTAGGGGAACGATTAATTATCCAGAGAAAAAACCAGAGGTTCATTTCCCTTCTCCTTGAGATAACTCATCATCCATTGTACTCAAGTATTTTAGATATTCAAGGAAATGAGTATAAATCTCAATTCCCATCCCCGCCGATCACACACATCCAACATGCTCACGGCGATTAAACATCCTACTTGTTCCCACTAAACATGTCATCCAAAAAGCATACACACACAGTAGGCAACAATTCCAAAATAACATTTTCACATAACCATACTTATCATAAAACATACTATTAATATATAAATATAACCACTATAGAATACGGAAAAATAAAAATAAAAAAAATAAAATAAAATAAAAACTCACCTCATAACCGATAAGTCCTAACCGAAGCCTTGTTGCTAATCTGCACCTTCTATTCCGCCAACAAATCCTTCTAAGGTCGCAATACTAAATAAAAATCAAATAAGTTTATTTTGGTTAAATTTTCCACATGTCTTGTTCAACAAACCAATAATTATTCACTAACATATCTACCATATTTGTAACAATTTTATTTAAAATGTACGATATTATATGCCCATATTGTCAATATATTATTTTTTAACGAAAAATACCATCTTTGACTTACAAGTTAAAATTTACTCTTTGAAAAAATTAATTAATTAACAAATATTTTTTCCGTAATAAACAAAATATAAAAGTGTAAAATGACGAAAATTAACCATTTGCAACCGTTTTTTTAAACGATGAAGCTTCTAATATTACTTTAAATGCTTAACTAGAACTGTCATCAATTATATCCGCTTCATTCTAACAATTATAGATAAACAATTTTCAAAATCACTCTATAACAAAGTGGATTAGACAAATTATATAAAAAAAGCATTCCTTAAATTTCCTTGTCAAATTGATTTTAGTTGGACGAAATTGAGATAGTAGGTTGAACCAAAATACATCTAACATGTATATAAACCTATCTAAGCAACTATATCAAGCTTAAATCGAGTGGTTATACCTTGGTTTGAAGAAAACTCGTAAAACCCTTCAACAACACCCAAGCCCTACTTCTCCTTTGAAGATCAACTGATCTCAGAACTTTCTGTGGGGTTTCCACTCGATTTTATGTTCTACTTATAATGCTTAAGAATATAACCAATGAAGACCTATCAGTTGCTCGTATTTAATTCCCCAATGAAGGTGATGGTTTTTTTACATTAATCTACATAATTTGCCTTTAATTCACTCATTAACTTTAAACTAATCATTGTTTTATATTAATATAATATGATTATACATTTTATATTTTTATTTTGACATGAGTTATTACACGGTAAACGACACGAAAAGATGGGGATGGCAATGTGTTTTTGGAGGATAGAAAATGGTTTACATGAAATTAATAGTGAATTGAATGTATATAAATGATTAATTCCTATGATATGAGTAAATTGTGTATTTAATATTGTATCTGAAGTATTATAAATGTGAATTGAAACTAAACAATGAAAATGAATTAAATTGTATCTGAAGTATTATAAATGTGAATTGAAACTAAACAATGAAAAGAGAGTGTTATAATAGTGGGAGATTATGTCTTAATGTAATAAGAGAATTAAATTGTTAAGATAAGGAGCTATTGATGTTATCAAATAATTGAGTGATATAAGTTGATGTTGTGATGAATTTAAACATAAAGGAGTAACTTATTAAATGATTTATAACACTTGATGTGTTATTGTTTAGGCTTTAGTGAAGTAATGATTGGAACAGTGTCTCATGGAATTCAAACAAGCTCTTTTAAATCAAGTCAATGTGAGTAATTTAACCTTAACCCACAGGATATATTTTGATGTACAATCTAGAATTTTATAATAATATCTATATCGATATAATTTGTTATTAAAATGCATTTGATAAGACTACTTTAATAAGTCTTGCAAAGAGTGTAAGTCTAATACGTTAAAGGTATTCAAAGAGTATTGTGTATATGATGACCATAATATATATGAGTAATATGATGTTTCTAAATATCATGAGAATCTCATAATAAGTTGGGAATATTCGATGGATAAGAGTATGATGTGTATGATAACCACAACAAGAATGATTATTATATTGTTTTTAAATTACATGAGAGTCTCCTAATGAGTTGTAGGTTGGTAATATTTGATGAAATGATTGAGTATGAAATTGATTTTTTTTAGAAAGGGTATAACCTAATATTGAGTTTGGTTAAATTAATATGACTATATAATAATTCTATGTTGTAATATGGTAATGTTATAGTTAATTTGATATTTAAGATTATGCTTATTTAGTGAGTGTAATTATGTAAAGCATGAGATGTAACCCAAGTAAAGGAAAGGCAGGCATGGAGAAGTAAGGTTTGGTTTAAATAATAACCATCATCTTTGTGTAAAACTTTATAACACAAGATAGATCTTGAACACATTTTAATAGGTATTATGTGGTCACTTAGTTGCTTTTGTAAATGTTGAAGTAAACCAAATGTCTTGATGTATAACATATGAAAAATTTGGGTGTATTTTTGTTTTAAAGTATGAGAAAAATTTATATATTACACATATTTATGTCGCCAAAGATTGAATGTTCTATAAAGTTAACCCCTCCCTTACTATACAACCAGGTTGATAGATAAAGAAGAAAGAGTAATCAAATTGCAAATGAGAGGTTAAGACAAAGCCAAAAAAGTAGTCATCGTGGTAGTAAAAAAACAAGTAAACCAAGGTGATGGAAATCAAGTCCAAAATCTAACCAAGAAAAATTTAACTATCGATATGGAAAATTTAAAAACAAAGGTTACAATTAAAGAACATGTAAATGCCAAGGTACAAGAGATGAATGTAGTCAAGGTTGTGTAAATGGTGACAGTTCATGTAGGAGAGCAGAAGGCATTCAAGGTTGTATAATTTTGGCAGTGCAGGTGGTAATGTACGTAAGAGAGTTGGAAAAAGTCAAGGTGATCGACATAGTGGCAATATAGGGTGGTGGTGAATATGCATACCCAATTAGGTGTTAATGTGGTTGTTATTAGTTTTGGTATTTTACTAGTTTGTAAGTAATTATATAAAAAAAAAAACATTGCTAGTCTTTAGGTTTGGGTAATTTTGGTTGGATCTATATGCTCAAGAATCATGTGAAACAATATTTTATAATTAATATATGATTTTATAGGGTCACACCAATAACAAGTTGAGATAATTATATTTTTATAAGAATTTGATTCTTGATAAATAAGTATGATTCGTGTAATTAATTGACAATAATTTATGGTGAGAAAATAATATTATTCCAATGAAAGTATTGTTGGATTAGATGTCCAAGCACATACCTATTATTGGTATGTACTCAACCCGAGAGTAGCATGGTCATTTGGGTTGGATATAATCAGGACAATTTGTTAAGATGGACTCTTGAGAGAAAGGTTATATATGATTTATTAATATATGATAAGTAATAATATATTAATATGAAATCATATGTTTTAATTAGTATTGATCAAGAATTAATTTGGAATTAATTTAGTGATCAAAAGAGACAAATTAAATCTATAGGGACTAATTATGATAATTAGTTATATTTATATGTGTTGGATTTTTGATCCATGTTGGACCAAGTTTATGTATGGATACATAAAGAGTTGGGCCACATGAACCATGGATTATAAACCCATAGGTATGGATTTGGGTTATACCCGTGACCCTTGAAATCCAACATATAAATACATGCTCTTAACCTAAAAAATGCCTACATGCTTGTTCTTAGAGTTCATGGGTGTTTTTGGGTGCATGGAATTCTCTCTCAAGTTCCACCTTTGTCCATGATGTGTTGTGATTTCATTTGAGGCTTCCACATTATTGGGGCTAACCTCTTTAAGGCCAATTTCATCAAGTTCTACAAGTTACACAAAGAGGCAAACTTCTAACTAGTATTTTATGTAGTTTTATCATTTGTATGCTAGTTGTAGGCTTAAAGCTTTGGAAACCATTTGCATGTATAATTAGTGAAAACAAAGATCCATAGCTTCTAGGGTTGTATGTGCACCATAGGATGTTGTAGTATACAAAACCCAAAATTAGTATTAGAGCCATGAGTTGTTTTCTATTGTAACTGATGTTTTATAACTTTTCAAAGTGAAAAAATCGAAATATATGCCTTTTGGCCAGTGAACTCGCCGAGTCCACTGAGTGACTCATCGCATTGCATGTCTTTTGTCTTGGACTCATTGAATCAAGTAATGGGCTCAACGACATGGCAGTCCAGACAGCAGATTTTCATGTTTTTTTGTCCTGTTTTGGATTAAAATCATTACCATAAAATGTTTTTTTTCATAAATTTTGATTTTCCTGTTATGGTAATGTTGATGCTCTTCCAATTATTAGATAATTGTCATAATTTCAAGTTTTGTATTAGTTTATCTGAATATGCTAATTTCTTGAAGATTGATGATATGAATTATCTCGTTCTTATGAGTTAGTTTTGATTAATAAAAAAATCATGTGATAATTGTTTTAGATCAAAATTGATCTAGAAGTTGTTCATAATATGTGTTTTTGTAATTTGTCCTCAAGTTATATGAAAAGTCTCATCTATGAATTTTAAAAAACTCATTAATTTTCCATAAGTTATGAAAATGAAGTCTCATTTTTAAATATTTTAAAGTCATCCATAACTTGTCCTCAAGTTACAGAACATGAAGAGTTTTTTTCATTAAACTACTTTAAACTCATAAGTTATGGAAACCAAAAGTTTTTGAATTACTCAAAACTTGCCCTCATGTTTGGGAATTTGTAAAGTTACCCCATGTATACTTTAATTCCAACCCTTAGAATTTTAAAAGTATAAAATTCAACCATTATCCTTTTATAATATTACAGGTTGGATATATATATATATATATATATATATATATATATATATATATATATATATATATATATATATATATATATATATATATATATATAAGAGTAAGTCAGTCTTACCGTTAGTAGGCCTTATTCACGAAGCCAGTCTATAAGGGGGTATAACGTTACTGCCTATAAAATGACAGTTAAATGGATGTCCACTCTCACCCACCGCTTCCTTGACTGGTGGAGGGTCGTTAGCAGAATTTGGTGCTAACCCATGAAATTGCACTTATAAATTCCCAGTCTTAGTAACTTAGGAAAATGTGAATTTGGTGCTAACCCATGAAATTGCACTTTGTACATTGTTAAGTCGTTAGTGGATCATGTGTGATTAACCAACACACTAATATGGGGCTGACAATGTGTGGCAAAGGGTAGTTTGATGTTAATCATAGATCAATGGAGCGTGTGTGGTTAACTGGAACATTGATTAAGTGGTTGTAACATTAGGTGTACCATGTTAATTTGCATGGTTATTCACTCCTTGCTTGTGATCCCCAGCATCCCAGTCACAAACTTTAATTCCAACCCTTAGAATTTTAAAAGTATAAAATTCAACCCTTATACTATTATAATATTACGGGTTGGATACATATATATATATATATATATATATATATATATATATATATATATATATATATATATATATATATATATATATATATATATATATGTAAGAGTAAGTCAGTCTTACCGTTAGTAGGCTTCATTCACGAAGCCAATCTATAAGGGGGTATAAGGTTACTTCCTACAAAATGACAGTTAAATGGGTGTCCACTCTCACCCACCGCTTCCTTGACTGGTGGAGAGCCGTTAGCCGAACGGGTAGGATAGGACATTAATTCTCCCATTATTAAAAGTATAAACATAAATTCTAAGTAACTAAACACTTATAAATTCCAAATCTTAGTTACTTAGGAAAATGTGAATTTGGTGCTAACCCATGAAATTGCACTTTGTACATTGTTAAGTCATTAGTGGATCATGTGTGGTTAACCAACACACTAATCTGGGGCTGACAATGTGTGGCAAAGGGTAGTTTGATGTTAATCATAGATCAATGGAGCGTGTGTGGTTAACTGGCACATTGATTAGGTGGTTGTAACATTAGGTGTAGCAAGTTAATTTGCATGGTTAATCACTCCTTGCTTGTAATCCTCAACATCGCAATCACAAACTTGAAGGGCACAATTGAGATTAAACATGCGATTGAAAATTTCAATGAATCTCAAAGGATCTAGGAGTTTCAATTCACTTAAGACCTAAAATTCTTTTTCGTTTTTCGTGGTGCAAATTGGTAAATCGTCATTTACCTACCTTTAAATATTTTGATGCTTGGATTACGGCATCACTCTTCCATGTTATAAAATATTGTGTTGGGTCCTAGACTTATTATCTCATATTGGGTGTTATATTAAGGACCTAAATCAACTAAACTTGAAATTTCTCCCTCATTGATGTCTAGATATGAAAACTATGGTCTTCTTTGTCCTTTTTAGATAAAGCCTACCTAATGAAGATGATATCCCACATGGAGATCAAGGTGAACGATTAATCCCTTTGTTGTGCATTAATGGGAATGGAAATCATAATTCATTTCCTCCACCTCCTCCAATTATTCTCCCTAACCTACAAGTTCAAATACTTGAAAAGTTCAAGGTCACTCAAGCCCTATTGGCAAGATGGAAAGTCTATGAGTGCTCACATCTTGGAGATGAAGTCACATATTGACAAGCAGGAAGAGTTGGGTGTCAAAGTCTTGAGGAATTTGGTTGTTGACTAGGTTCTTCAATCACTTCCTAAGTCACATAGTGAGTTCTTTAAAGACTACTATGTGACAGACCACGACATGACCCTTAATGATCTTATCTTTTTGCTTGTTGCTGTTGAATCAATAATGTTTTGGAGCATTGGTAAAGAAAATTTGATTGGAATATCTACTTCCCAAACTTCCATTAACATTGACAATGGTAACATTAGAAGTCCAAAAAATCTTTCTCTTCCTAATGGAAAGGGATCAGCCGTGGTCAATTCATCTGACCCAATGGTAAAGAGAAAGGATATGTCTGAGATAGTCTCGTGTACCATTCCCAAGAAGTCCATATGTTTCTTTTGTCAAAAGAAGGTGCATCGGTTGTGAAGCTACCCTTTTTACGTGAAAGATCATAAGGATCGTAAATTCAAAGGAAGCTTAAAGAAAGAGTAAGTTGATTTTGATCATGCAGAGATGGATTTCGATCGCATGGTTCGATGATCAGAATTTTGAGTTGCTGCTTGAGAGTTATGATTGCTTAGGAATAGATAATAACATGTTTTCATATGTATTTTCATTGTAAGGATAAGTATTTCCGCAATTTTAAAATAAAAGGAAAATTTTTGATTCTATTTATTTAAGTATCCTTACAATGGCATTTGTAAAAAAATGTTTTTTATATGATTCCAGTGATAGCAACATTGGAAAATGGATTTGATTCGTTTGTTTGTGGTAGTGTCATAAGTTAACAAATAAGGAAAGATTCTCATCAGCAAAGTTTCAGTTGGATAGGAAACTTGGAATCATGCAACTTGTATTGTATGATGAACGAGAATTTTCATCTTTTGGAAATTAAGACTAATTCCTTGTTCACATGAAGGGCTAGGAGATCGGGTACACTTGGTTGTGTGTTGATCAGGTTCACCACAAAGAACGATAAGGCTATTCATCATGATTTACTAAAGTTTAGTAAATATGGTTGTGCTTACAAGTTTAAGTATAATTCAGAAACATTGGAAAAGTTTCAATGTATGGCAGGATGAATGAGAAGAATCAAGTTAGGCAGAAAGAAAAATATTTCTCCAATCTGAAAAGATTGGAGAGTACTTCAGTATCATGTTTTATGATCATATTAAGGATTATGAAAACCATATCACAATTGATCCTCTAAGGACATTTTAGTGCATTTGTATGTCCAAGAGGAGGAATCATGAACTATTGAAATGGTTAAATCAAGAAGATGAGTCATACTTCGTTCCAAAACAAGTCTTAGAGTCATAATCCAAGATTGTAACTCGAGTGACATAATCTTAAGAAAAGTTTATAACACTCTTCAAATGTAGAGTAAAATGTTGTCTACACTTGTACATTTGAAATTGGTAAGTTGTAATATTTTGTATAAAACAAAGACCAACTATGACTAATAGTGTGAAGTGTTTTTCTTGATAAGAATCCACACAAACTCTTAAATATTAGTTTTTCAAGGAATGGTTCTTGACAAGAGAATCTCATTTGTCATGGAGTCAGTGGGAGTCTTAATCTTAAGAACTAATCTAGAACAAAACTTTGTATTTATCATTGGCACACGACTTGAGATTTCTAGCCTATCGTGTTGACATATTCTAGTTTCTGTGCCCATTCGAGTTAAAGTTGACTATTCTTGTGAGTTCTATTAGTTCTCAATTGTTTGCATAACAACCTAGAAGCAATGGTAGGCCCTTATGCTTCCAGATGGCGAGAAATTGAGATTGAATAGGTTCAGTCCATATGAGGTTGGATTTGTCACTAACCTTGTCTTGTGATTCTGGTTTTGACAAATTCACATGGATAAGAACACATACACCATAAAATATAAGTGTCATAAGGTTTCTTTCCGATTCATGAAAATGACGATGACGAAACCCTTTCACTAAGTAGATTTTAAGTAGATAGCAATTGTGATATTTGCATTCTCAAAGTAGTTATTGGAGCAGATGTGGTTAACCGGCACACTAACATGGACTAGTGAGAATGGAAAAAGGTCTAAACATTATGATTACGACATCCCTCTTTATAATTGTTTAGACACACATGTGAGCTACCTAAGGGAAGAGGTATGATTTTGGGAAGTTTTGATAAAGTCTTATCCAAGCATCTCATATCAGAAATCTGATCTTTGATGATAAAGTCAATAAGTATTGATTTCTAGAAGTCCAGCTGATTTCTGGATACATGTCAAAACTAGTGGGAGCATAAGTGTTATGCTAATAAGGTAATAACTGACATTTTAGTGGGGTTGAAAAAGTTTTTTTTGCTATAATTAAGAGAAAGGATATTATACTTCATTCCAATTCTAAAATCTTATTTTGTGAAATTTTAAGCAAATTTAGTCATGATTACATTAATTATGTTCTAAAATTTGATTATGATTACGACATCCCTTTTCATAATTTGAATTATGAGAACATGGCAAATAGAAATAGAAATATTATAGCAAAAGACTAGTCTAGTATTACGTCTTTATATGAGACATCATGAATCGTGTCCCGTATGCCTCAGATATAGGATCGATTATATGTGTTGTAATATTCATCTGTTCTAAATTTTCCAAATGCCTAGGGCATTAAGAGAGAAAAGGACTAGAAGTGGATATGACTAAAATGAATAAGCAATTGTCGAGGACAATATGAGGTTTACCAAAGATTGGTTTCTCATGGACACTTGGAAGTATGGTGTAAATTATTGAAAGGACTATATTCACATATTCTGAAAAGAGACAACTCTTGTTTAGAAGTGATATTCAAAATGGGAATTTTGAAATGTTTCCATAAGTGGAAGTCATTCTTCAATATCTTTATAATATTAGAAAACTTAATGCAAGAACGATATTCAAAGGAATGTACTTTGAATATAAGACTTCATTTCCATGGAATTGCTCTCCATTGGAATAATTTGTAATGTCTGTTACCAAGTACTTCTAACTTTTGTGCATAGTCATTACAAGATGATCAATGCATATAGGTTTAGAATCTAACAGTTTTTGGTAAATGGTAAGAATTTTGTATTCTTATATTTATCATAAGGATTTCGAATTGTGAAATGAGCATCATTGAAATGTTATCAATTGATCTATTTCACAAAGAAAAGAATAGATAAACATAGTCTGCATGCTTGGAGCATGGCATGACTATGTTTATCAATATGGCGATTAAATAAAAGGTGTTTTAGTTCAAGTATCAAGTTGATTATTCGAAACATTATACAATGAATAATTAGTAATCAATATGGCGATTAAATAAAAGGTGTTTTATTTACTATCAAAAGTTTTGGGGCCATATAGGATTAGTATTATTCTTGTGTTTTACTTTGCATGTTTTGAATTCACGAATAACTAGGTTATTCAAACCGTCCACAGTCGATCATACTTTGGAAGTAGGTATTGGGGAAAGATTGTCATGAATGGGTCTGTAGTTTGTCTAAGTGCCCTAGATAGAGCTGCAATATTCATGAGTGCGCCTGGAATAAGATTCTAGTATTGGATTAAACCCATGCTTATTTGAATCACTTTATGGATTTTATCACGAGTGATCATGAGACGATAATATCTTACATTTTTCAAACGGAGACATGTGAGTTGTAGTTGCGTGACGGTTTCACATTGACATATGTAAACGCACCAGTAACTTGGTTGTTATAAAACATATCATTGTGTGTAATTTGATAAGTATGTACAAGCAAGTGTTTGAGTCGAAGTTTTTCCGTTCCTTTTACCCCATGTGGATAAAAGAGATATATGTGGGCCCCTCGATGACTTAGTGAAGACAACCCTAAGTGCTCATCCAAGCCTGGATTGATTTGATTTGTTCAACTAGTCGGTCGTCATAAATCGGAAATCGGGGAAAAAATGGACAGAGAGTATGATTATAATCCATGTCTCAGTCCATATGGTATCTAGAATGGAGCAATATATGATCCCTTATCTAATGGATATGTCATTGACTAGGTTAGAGTTTGACAACGACTTTTAAGAGCTACGATTGCTAGTTGGGATTTTGGAGTCGTACTTGCTATAATAGATTTAGACTTATACAAGTAGGAGACTGTCACAACTAGCATTTTTAGCTAGAAATTTTATTCTGATGTAAACATCAACTATAGTAGGACTTGTACTCTAAGTGAAAATGATACCATATGCTAAAACAAAATCATTCATTTAAATCCAAACTCTTGATTGAAGTTTAAAAACCTAACACAATGCATCTCATACATTCAACTATGGGTTGAAAACTGTAAAATCCCGGTTCAAGTTTTTTATGGACTAGGATCCCCCTTATTGGGCCTAATGGGCCAGTAAACTTTCAATTTCACTATTTTGGGCAAAGAAACGTAATTTGGGCTCTAATTGAACCCACATCCATGAAAATAAAGTATTTTATGTCCTATGGTGTAACATCCCAAAAATACAAACCAAAAATTTCATTTTTAAATAAGTCATTATAAAACCAACAGTGTAATAAAACATTTGTAATCGCATGTCGTGTCAAAACCAAAGTAGAAATAATTAGACATGTTATCATAAAACAATATCAGAGTGTAATCCCAAAGATCTCATGTGCGGAAAACCATAGTGTGATGCGCTGCGATCAAGCTGACTCCTTTCCTTTAGACACGAATTACCTGAAACCAAAACTGAAAACTGTAAGCACGAAGCTTAGTGAGTTCCCCCATCATACCACATACCACACAATCATATAACATATATATACTGTCAGGCATATCTGGGTGCCCGACGAACCCCTTCGGTCCTCTCGATAAGATACTACCTAGCATATTTGGGTGCTAGCCTCCCCTTCGGTCCTCTCGACCGGATACTGCCTAGCATATCTGGGTGCTGGCCTCCCCTTCGGTCCTCTCGATCAGATACTGGCTGGGTATGACTACCCCTTCGGCCCTACCGACCAGATATCTTGGGGACTATCTCCCTTACTGTCACAAGCACATAGCATCATATCATACTAGTACATCACATAACACAGGTAGTAGTAATCCCTAGATGAATATCACAGAGACAATCATCTACATACAACTCCTACTGGTGGGCCGGCATTGTGGCCGTAGACCCACTGCTACTGGAAGGTAACTCACCTCACACTGCTGAAGTCCCGAAGGCACAATCCCCCGCTGGCTGAAGTCCCGCAGACTCGACCCCAGCTGCTCGCTGACAGATTCCCAATCTGTCAATATCAAAACATCACCCAATTAATAATTGGGTCCCACTACATAACCATAAACACTTACTTTGGATAATTATATTACCCCAAGCTTCGCTTATTCAAGCCCAGGGGCCAATCCGTAGGCCTAAAGTCAACAAGGAATCAAAGCCCAACACATGGCCCAATTTTCCAAATTGGGCCTAGGCCTATACATGGTCTCATTCTAAGGCCCAACATCATATACTCATTAAGGCCCAAACTAAGGCCCATTTATGGCCCAATTTTCCAAATTGGGCCCAAGCCCCTTACATGGGCCTTACCCTAGGCCCATTAAATTACTCTAGACCATTTACTTGATCTTGGATAGTCCATTTAATAACCCTTATCATCAAGGCCCAATAGAAAGGCCCAACAATAAACCCAAGTGAAATTAGGGTTTCACATAAAATGATGATTAGGGTTAAGTTTCCTACTTAACCCATTAAGGACTTAATCCATTAGGGACTTAATCCATTAAGTCCATTATCGCTTAGATTAATCTTTGCCAACGCTTATTATTTAATATCTCAAGTTATTAAATAATTCATGTGCGACCCGAATAATTCTTAAAGTTAGGGTTTTAATGGCATTAGGGTTTTCCAATCCAAATATTAGCCCATTTATCAATTTGTTGGCCTTTTATGTCAATTAGGGCTTTATCGGGCCTATCAAGCCCACTAAAATATTATTAAGCCCATTAGGGTTTTATTAGGTCCATTAGAGTCCCTTAAGCTTCGTCAGGCCCAATATGGTTTCAATGCCCATTAGGGTTTTAGTCCCTTGTCCAATCATCCAAACGAGTCCAAACACCATCAAAGCACACCGCCACCCGACACGGCGGCCGGTAGCGGCAGGAGGCGGCAGCCACCACCCTAAGGTGGTGGTTTTCAAGTTCTTTTATTATTCCAAGCTGTGATTTACATTTTACAATGCTAAATATCAAAATAAACACACCCTAAACAATTAAACACACACACACACACACAACCACCTTGTGGTGGGCGGCGGCGGCAGATGGTGGCAACCACCACCTCACGGTGGTGGCGGTGGCTTTTTCAGGAACCTCAGTTAAACAGAGCACACATACAATCTCATAACAACCGGAATTAGTAATAACACATGTACACACACCCATAAATACATCCACAGCCACCTCTCACGGTGGCTAGTGGCGGTGGATTAAGTAGAAATGACAGCCACAGCGGCGAAGCGACATAAAATAGCTGTGCCAGCGAGATAATGACCGCAGACACATACCATTCTCGAGATTCGGTGGCGGCCACCCACCTGGTGGTGCTAATTGAACGGAATAGAAAACCCAACAGCGAATATGACGGCTAGGGCTTCGTATCCCGATTGACAAACAACAGCAACAATCCATGGCACTCCCTTATAGCCCCGACGTCCAGAAACAACCCCCATCTTCAGTGGATTCATTGTACAGTGGTCCTTAGCTTGACATCGGCAGTAGAGCGGTGACACCCTTGATGAAACGGTCGCATGGTGGTGGATACAATATTGAGACCTAACCGCAACCCTTCAATCGGTCCTTCCCAAGAGCAGCGTCGGTCTCAGCATGTCTCAGATTCGCCGACACTCGACAGGGAACACTTCTGGTGGCTCACGACTTCGACTGGTGTACGAGAGTGGCACTATTGTGTTGTTCGGACGTTGAAGGAGCGGCAACAACGGCTATCCTCACTGATCGGAACAATGAACGAATGGAGGGGGTGGCTGACTCCACACATGGCGGCTGAACTCCCTCTTTAGGGTTAGGGTTCCCGTAAGCATTATATACCCGGTGGCCCCCTAAAATTCTTTCCATAATGACATAATCGGCCCCTCCTTCCTTCTTTTCTTTCAAAATAAGTTCATATTTTACACTTTTAACCCTTCCTTTAGAAATCTTTACAAACTGAATCCAAAAGTTGCATTTTAAGTTTAGAATTTACTTTTAGCCCCTGACTTTAAAATCATTTATAAATTAATCCGAAAATTGTATTTATTACTTTATTTGTTTATTAAATAAATAAACGAGGTATTACAATTCTCCCCCACTTAAATTAGATTTTGTCCTCGAAATCATTCCTTACCGTTTCTCATGCACCAACCACTCAGAAACATGGTCACTATACTAAGCATGCCCTAGCATTACCAGGGTAGCCATGACCAATCTTTGCTAAGCCCAAACCATCCACAGGTGAGTGAATTTCTCATGACAAGATCACATATACTCTGTCTGAAACCTGTAGTCTTGAGATGGTTTGATTCCCCGATAGACCATTCATACTGAATCATTACCGATGGAACCAACCCGCTTATCCCTCAACTGACTACTCCACTTTTGATAGCTTGAGGTTCTCATTATAAAACAGGGTCACAGACCTAATTATCCATGCAGACCACTAACACTTGGCTAAGGCTCAGATACTCCCATTGTGATTGACTTGGAATACCCCAAACAATCTATTATTCTATCCATACTTGCAACCCAAAACACAAATACTAATACTGCTCACATGCTGGAATTGCTTGAACATTAAACTGCTGAAGCAGTATGTCGTTACATAGCTGTTTCCAAAGATCTATTGAGACCTCCCTGGTCTCAATTCATCCGTCAGTCATCTGAAATATTAGGTTTCAACCCAACTACGAAGCCGAAAGACTCATACACAGTCGCTCTACACAAATTATGAATGAAATCCTTCTCTGAAACTAGTTGCCACTATGGCTCTAACAAACCCTCTATCTAACCAATCAGGTCCATGCATCGAATCCTATCATCATTGTAACATCCGAAAAATACAACCAATTTAAATTTTTCAAAACAACCCGATTTTCATTAAAATGTTTACAAAAAGGTTTTCAATACAAATCATTAGCGTATTCCCAGAGACACATTGCTACAAAATCATGAGGAGCGGTACGATCGTGCCTTCGCCTTGTCACAGTCTCCTGAAGAACCTGAAAAATATTAAACCACAACTGTAAGCCCGAAAGCTTAGTGAGATACCCCCAAAATACCAACCACGTATACGCCCTTCCGGGCTGCGACCTTCCGGTCCAAAACATATAAAACATACATAACATAACAGAGCATAGAACAACCATGCACATCGGGTCTACTGGGTGACTGGTCCGCCGTATAGGGCCTTCAGTCCACCGGATCCATCCTCCAGGTCTAGTCATGTCCTTCGAGTCTACAGTGGGGTTGGTCCGCCCGCATCGGGCCTTCAACCCACCTGGTCCACTCTCTGAGTCTACAGTGTGACTGGTCCGCCCACATCGGGCCTTCAGTCGGCCTGGTCCACTCTTCGAGCCTCGGCACATCTGGTCCGCCCTCGTGGGCCCTACAGCCTATCCGGACCGCTCGCTGGGCCTTCGGAATAACCGTTCAGCCCTGGGTATCTTGGCCTACAGCACAAAGCAGGACCCACCTCAACCCATCTCTAGTCCAAACAACCATGTGCACAGAACATACAATCATATAACAGTCATAGCCAACAAACCGAACAAACAGATCACATAGCATATCATTACTCTACCCAGGTTACCAACCTAACCGGTCACTCGCACAGCATCACTTTATATATATCGGGGAACTAACCTTAACAAGGTCTCCTAGCATGTACTATCCTAGCTACCAGGATGTAGACACATCAATCAATAACATAATAACCATATCCGAATCTCAATCCAATAAAGGGCCGGCCTTGGTGCCTTAGACCCTGTTGATATAGTGAGGATAACTCACCTTGAAACTGTCGGCTGAAAGGATGAGATCCCGCTGCTCCGAACTCTGACATGAACTCCTCCACTGAACATCAAAACATACAACTCAATAAATACCCTTAATTACCAAAATACTCCTGGAAGACAACTGGTCAACCTTGGACAAGTCAAAGTCAACCCCTGACTGACCCTACTCGCCGAGTCAACCCGATGACTCGCCGAGCCCTTATGCTCAGAACTTCCCTCAATTAGCGACCCAACTCGCCGAGTCACCCCAAGACTCGTCTAGTCCAACAACTCTGAGTCCACTCGCACCTAACTCACCGAGTCATCCCTTGACTCACCGATTCATCAACTCAACCAGAAATATTGGGACTACCTCGACAAGACTCGTCGAGTCCAAGGCTATCTTCAACCTACTCGCCGAGTTGTTCTGCCAACTTGTCGAGTTCCAGGCCTTCTTCAAGCAACTCGTCGAGTCGCCCCATGTGACTTGACGAGTACCACCGGTCTGAATCCATACAGAAGCATCTCAGGCCATGCAATTGATCCAAAACATAGATCCAACCTCCTACAATCCATCCATCACGTAAAGTGGCAAACTTTACGTGAATCTAAAGAGATCTAGGCCTTATTCACCTTAGAACCAAGGTTTGGGACATGATAGCTCCATTAACAACACAAGAACAGGGGCTTTAATGCTCTTAAGATCTTCTCCACTCGAGATCTGAGGTAGCAACCTCAGATCCATACCCCAAACATCAAGATACCAGACAACCAAGCCCCCCACACAACTCCAAAATGAGAATCTAGGAAAACAAAGCCCATGAACGAAAATATTACCTCCAAAGGATACCTCAACAGCAATGAAACTTGAATCCAAGCAAAGCCCTTTGATCCAAGCCACTTCTCCTTCAAGATTTCTTCAACCAACACCTCTCCAAGCTCTAATTTGCTCCACAAATGGACTCTCCACGAATTTAGGGTTACTGTAACTCAAGGGGGGGATAAGGGAGGCTGTGGAGGGGCATAATGCTCTTTATATAGGGCTCAACCCCGAAAATTAGGGTTTTCTCCACCCAGCACCTACTCGCCGAGTCCATCTTTGGACTCGCCGAGTAGGCCACATGATACGCGACCATAGTCGCGACCTGACTCGCCGAGTCTATCCATGGACTCGCCGAGTCACCCTCCGAAACTTACACTTTTAGCCCTTCAACTCTACTCTTGCGATTCCGGGATGTTACAATTCTCCCCCACTTAAATTAGGCTTCGTCCTCGAAGCCTACGACATCTCATCTTCAAATTACTTCCCACGACGCACCACCTGACCTGGACCGAACCATGTCACTCAAGGCACAACCATAGAAACCAGAAGCTCACCTTCTCCTTCCATACGGTGCCCCAACTACCTACTCAACCCGAGCTCCAGCTGTACCCTCCGATAACTGCACTTAACAACCGAGAATTACCCACGATGTCTTACTGCTCCAATTCTCATCTTTCACTTGACTCATATGGCCAGAAAACCACGAACTACCGGATCCCCGATCCGAATCCCACTCTATCCATTCCATGACGACAGAAAGACCCATTCTTCCATTCCGGAGCAACTCCCCCGAGTTCTCCTCCCGCAATCACACACACATGCTGATCTAGCTCTAGCACCCTCAGGTTTGGAAAACCTGATACACTGATGATATCGTCAAACATCCTTCTAGGATGAACCGCTAAAACATAACCAAAACCCTGATCAGAATCTCACTGAGAGTCCAAGACTCTCTCTCTATGTCCCTTCCGAACCCTTCTCCCTTGCTCTACACCTGCGGTATTCCCTCTACGCCCTGAGCAAACATATCAAGTCGAATGAGCTTTTATTATACCGCCGCAACACGCTACTCAAAGACCATCGACGGAACACTCCAATCATAACTCTACACTACCGCTTTCACTTTCGTGATTTCGCACTCCCTTTCGGAATTTCATTCCTCCCTCCTTCCTTACCAAGGAAACCACTCGTCCGCCCTGTCACCATGACAGGACTATGGTGCTCATCCCACGCTACATTACCTATTTAAAGCGTACCCGACATCCATGCATCACCACTACTCTGACTCTCATCGTATGGACTACCTTTACTGCTCAAGATCGGTACCCAGGTCCAGACCTCCCAATGCAATCACACTCCACCCTACGCAACCCATAACCTCGAACTGATCCAACAGTACTCGCAGAGTCTTCAGCATGACTGGACCGCCTCCCCAGGCCTTTAGCCAATCTGGACCACTCTCAGGACCTTCAGCCAATCTGACTGGACCATCCCCCGAGCCTTCGGCCTGACTGGTACGCCTACCGGTCTTCAGTCTATCCGGATCGCTCAACTAGCATTCATCATTCCGAAGTATCCCTTCGGGAAATTCTCCCGCGTATATCGTTCTAGCCCTCTAGGGGTTCCAAACTATATCTCTATCATACATACTCGATCCCGGCCTGCTCCCTTGCCTTCCACAATCAGTTGCTCTAGGTCTGTACTCCGCCCCGCACGCCTGTTACTCACCCATACGAGCCTGCTCTCGACTGATAGAAGTACCGCTGAATTCCCCAAGCAGCTAAACAACCTCTCAAGCCCAACGATCATCCGGAGAATTTCCAATTCTCCCCCACTTAAGACACTGACAATTAATCACCGGTCGCCATCACCGATCTCCCAAAGCAACCTTCCAGGAAATCAACACTTACACGCAAAATGTTTCTCACTAGCGCTAACAACTTCCATAAAAATCATGTTTCCACACTGAACGACCCGCTCGCAAGGAACCCAATCTTCAAATATCCATTCCTCATACTGCAGAATCTACCTGGCCTTCAAACCAATGCCGCATCCGCCACCAATTCTCACAAGGATAATCAATGATAGCTCGAAGTACTGATCCATAACCATAACGATCCTTCAGGGAACAAAGGATACCAAAATGAAATCTCGAACAAAACTCGCCAAACCCTCAAGAAACAACGGATACCACATGAAAACCCGAAACGTAATTCCATAATCATCCAATGAGACTAGCAGATAACAATACTCCACAAAATCATAAATAATCCAAAAACAACAGAAAGAATCATACTCGCAGCAGCAAGCTGAAAAACACGACCCTAAGCCCTTGGGGGCTCCGCTCTACCCTGACCTCCACCTGTGATCCTCAACATAGCCGGTGTTGGAGCCTGCACCGGTCCTGCAGCAAGCTGTGGACAGTTGACCTTCAAATGTCCAACCTGATGACAATGATAGCATATCCTCAAATCCCGAACCGGCACTGACTGCCGACAATCCCTCGCTTAGTGTCCCTCTTTTCCGCACTTGCGGCACGCTCCACCGGACCGACAAACCCCGGCGTGACCCCTTCCACACTTTCCACAGACGTGGCTACCCTGATCTCCCAACCTGGAATCAACGGTCTTAGACCGTTTCATCGCCGGCTGCGACTGAACCGGAGCATGCCTCAGCTCACGCATCTGTAACTGAATCTCTAACTCACGCCGCCTGGCGGCCTCCTGCAACTCCAGCAAAGTCTCGCACCTCTGCGCAGATACAAACTGTCTGATGTCTCTCTTTAGCATGCTCAGATATCAGGACATCTGAGCCTGCTCTGAAGCAAACTTAGGGCAAAACATCGCCCTCTCAGTAAACATCCTGGTGATTTCCGTCACCGATTCCGAATCCTGTTTCAGCTCCAAGAACTCCTGAGCCAATCTCTCCCTCTCGACCTGCAGAACATAACAAGTGCTGAACATCTCTCTGAACCGATCCCATGAAATCGCAGCTCTCTGCGCATCCGAGTACGACCCCGTGGTCAATCTCCACCAATCCTTTGCCCCGAGCCTTAACAGGTTCAGAGCACACCTCACCCTCTGATCAGCAGGGCATGAACACGTGAAGAAACATCCCTCCACATCTGATAACCATCTCATAGCAACGATCGGATCCTGAAATCCATCAAAAGTGGGAGGCTTCGTATTATCGAAGTCCCGATACTGAAAACCTCTACTAGCTCCTCCCCCTGCCGCTGCTACAACTGCTGTAGCCGCCGCGGCAGCCCTCTCCGTGAGAGCCGCGTAGCGCTTATCAAAATACTCCACCATGGCAGTCTTGATCGACCCAAACAACTCCGGCAACTCAGCCCGAAACAATACAGAAACCTCATCATGCAGGATCTCACGAATCCTCGCATCCAACTCGTGCGTACTCATCTGACTGACAACCTCGGGCTGTACAGACCCACCCGAAACTCCCTCTCCTGCTCCTGATCCTGACCCGGATCCACTACCAGCGTGCCGTGAAATCTCCATACTGAAAATAAAACACCAAATCTCAGACATATTCCACTATCCCGGGAACTAGCTCTAATCCCAACCCTAGAGGTCATGGTTTCCCTGATACGCGTATGGGTCCGTGCTTTCAGTAGTACGGGCCCATACTACCTTCCACACCTACCCATATTTGTATGAAGTACTTCCACAACACCCTAGCGACATACATAACAACGCTCTATCCTCACAACTAGAGGAACACTAGAAATATTTCACAAGGAACCCTAGGCTAGCATGCATCATAAATCATGCAACTCATCAAGAAATCCTGAAGATCCCTAGCCTAACTCTAGCATTCTGTTCTATCAAAGCTCAATAAAACAATTGTCATGTATGGTATTTTGGGGTTACTTACTGGCTCCGGCTGATCGTACCTCCGCCTCCTCTTTTACTTATTTTGAAAACCATTTTAAATTCTCTTTTTGAAAACCCTCCTCGATTTAAGACTGGAGTCACACAAGTGTTCCTTCAATTCACTCAAACCAAGGCTCTGATACCAACTTCTAACATTCGAAAAATACAACCAATTTAAATTTTTCAAAACAACCCGATTTTCATTAAAATATTTACAAAAAGGTTTTCAATACAAATCATTAGAGTATTCCCAGAATCACATTGCTACAAAATCATGAGGATCAGTACGATCGCGTCTTCGCCTTGTCACAGTCTCCTGAAGAACCTGAAAAACATTAAACCACAACTGTATGCCCGAAAGCTTAGTGAGATACCCCAAAAATACCAACCACATATACGCCCTTCCGGGCTGCGACCTTCCGGTCCAAAACATATAAAACATACATAACATAACAGAAAATAGAACAACCATGCACATTGGGTCTACTGGGTGACTGGTCTGCCGTATAGGGCCTTCAGTCCACCGGATCTATCCTCCAGGTCTAGTCATGTCCTTTGAGTCTACAGTGGGGTTGGCCCGCCCACATCGGGCCTTCAACCCACCTGGTCCTCTCTGTGAGTCTACAGTGTGACTGGTCCACCCGCATCGGGCCTTCAGTCGTCCTGGTCCACTCTCCGAGCCTCGGCACGTCTAGTCCGCCCTCATGGGGCCTACAGCCTATCCGGACCGCTTGCTGGGCCTTCAGAATAACCGGTCTGCCCTGGGTATCTTGGCCTACAGCACAAAGCAGGACCCGCCTCAACCCATCTCTAGTCCAAACAACCATGTGCACAGAACATACAATCATATAACAGTCATAGCCAACAAACCGAACAAACAGATCACATAGCATATCATTACTCTACCCAGGTTACCGACCTAACCGGTCACTCGCATAGCATCACTTTATATATATCGGGGAACTAACCTTAACAAGGTCTCCTAGCATGTACCATCCTAGCTACTAGGATGCAGACACATCAAAGAATAACATAATAACCATATCCGAATCTCAATACAATAAAGGGCCGGCCTTGGTGCCTTAGACCCTGTTGATATAGTGAGGATAACTCACCTCGAAACTGTCGGCTGAAAGGATGAGATCCCGCTGCTCCGAACTCTGACACGAACTCCTCCACTGAACATGAAAACATACAACTCAATAAATACCCTTAATTACCAAAATACTCCTGGAAGACAACTGGTCAACCTTGGACAAGTCAAAGTCAACCCCTGACTGACCCTACTCGCCGAGTCAACCCGATGACTCGCCGAGTCCTTATGCTCAGAACTTCCCTCAATTAGCGACCCAACTCGCCGAGTCACCCCAAGACTCGTCGACTCCAACAACTCTGAGTCCACTCGCACCCAACTCACCGAGTCATCCCTTGACTCACCGATTCATCTACTCAACCAGAAATATTGGGACTTCCTCGACAAGACTCGCCGAGTCCAAGGCTATCTTCAACCTACTCGTCGAGTTGTTCTTGCAACTCGTCGAGTTCCAGGCCTTCTTCAAGCAACTCGTCGAGTCCAATGGAGCGACTCGACGAGTACCACCGGTCTGAATCCATACAGAAGCATCTCAGGCCATGCAATTGATCCAAAACATAGATCCAACCTCCTACAATCCATCCATCACGTAAAGTGGCAAACTTTACGTGAATCTAAAGAGATCTAAGCCTTATTCACCTTAGAACCAAGGTTTGGGACATGATAGCTCCATTAACAACACAAGAACAGGGGCTTTAATGCTCTTAAGATCTTCTCCACTCTAGATCTGAGGTAGCAACCTCAGATCCATACCCCAAACATCAAGATACCACACAACCAAGCCCCCCACACAACTCCAAAATGAGAATCTAGGAAAACACAGCCCAAGAACGAAAATATTACCTCCAAAGGATGCCTCAACAGCAATGAAACTCGAATCCAAGCAAAGCCCTTTGATCCAAGCCACTTCTCCTTCAAGATTTCTTCAACCAACACCTCTCCAAGCTCTAATTTGCTCCACAAATGGACTCTCCACGAATTTAGGGTTCCCGGAACTCAAGGGGGGAATAAGGGAGGCTGTGGAGGGGCATAATGCTCTTTATATAGGGCTCAACCCCGAAAAGTAGGGTTTTCTCCACCCAGCACCTACTCGCCGAGTCCATCTTTGGACTCGCCGAGTAGGCCACTTGATACGCGACCATAGTCGCGACCTGACTCGCCGAGTCTATCCATGGACTCGCCGAGTCACCCTCCGAAACTTACACTTTTAGCCCTTCAACTCTATTCTTGCGATTCCGGGATGTTACAATCATCAAATCCAAGGCTAAAAGTGATTGCTACCTGACCAATGGTATCCTTATCTCACCCATCCTAAAGCAGTCCATTGCTGCTCCGATCTCATAACTGTAGTGACGTCCCTACGGTCTCATTATTGGCTTTACCAAATCTAATCCATTTGGGTGAATCCGAAATCCAATAGGTGGATTTCCATATCCTCACTACTACACCCGAACGGGTGGGTACTATTGTTCCTTCTGCGTCCTAACAACGCGCTCACACTATCTACTAACCTGGTGAATGCTGTGGCTACACCCGCAGTCTCACAACACTCTATCTTTATCTAACCGCTAGTGAATGCTACGGCTACCCCCGCAATCCTACAACACTTCCCATGCTAACTGACCACTAGTGAATGCTATAGCTACCCCCGCAGCCTTACAACACTTTCCATACTATCTGACTACTAGTGAATGCTACGACTACCGCCGTAGTCTTACAACACTTTCCATACCGGTTCGGACACGCATTCGACCTAACACATCACTGAACTGGAGTCCTAACCGGAACTATGACATGGTTCCCGAAACCTGCTATCATGTGACCCCACTGTATCAGTACCGTACCCATGACCGTGTTCAAAGCGTCACAGTAAACCATCAAATCATCTACATCCTCTTTCAGGGTGAGAATCAGTGCCTCACACAACTGCTATCTGGGAGTATTGAAGGTTGCCTGCCATTCAGGCCCTCAATGAAAGGCCACCAACTTCTTGGTCAGTCGGGTCAAAGGAATCGCAATCTCGGAGAAGTACCATGTAAATCTCCGGTAATAACCCACTATACCCAGGGAATTCCAAATCTCAGATGGAGACCTCGGAATCTCCCACTGCATCACGACGTCTATCTTGGCCGAATCAACTAGAACACCCTTTTGGTTGACAAGGTGGCCAAGAGATTGCACCTTGCGCAACCAGAACTCACAGTTGGAGAACCTTATAAAAATCTCTCCCCCACTTAGAATCGACTAAGTCTTCACATTACATGAGAATTGAAGGATTTCTAATCCTTCTCGCTTTCTAATATCCCACTGATGACAACCTGTGCCTGCCAATGCTAGCGTTTAATTGCCGATTAAACCTTGAGATCTCCCATCCTCGGAAATCTCGATGAGTACTCTTGGACTCTGATCTAGTCTGACTCCTCAGTCCATCCAAAATGCTGCCAATTGAAGAGCCTAATCTTCACTCTAGCTGTTGAATCCTCGTTCTCATTTCCAATCTTGCAGTACCACTGAACTCTAACCGAACACAGCCCATGCGAAAACACAATTATCCTGATCATGCGATGACCAACCACTTATGCATCTAACACCCGTGATTGACACTACCCTTTTCATGTCACCAGTTCTATCCTAGCAATGGTAGTGCCTTGAACTCCCAAAGTTCATCCATCGACAATTACCGACCATACCTGAACAATGATAGAACCCCTGAACGCTGACTTCACTATATAACTATTACTCTAACCTTGACCGAGGATCTTTCCAAACAATACTCCTGCACCGATCTCAAGAAAGATCCGGAGTGATAACGGTACACGCGGAGCCCGCTCCGGAAGAGGCATCCCTTGTGGGTTCATCAATGACTTTTCGGCTTGCAGGATGACGTATATGATCCCTGATAACCCAAACACTAGCAGAAAAACTGACCCGAGGTCCGACTTATCCAAACTCACTCACAATTCCAACGCGATACGCATCCCCCAACATCCATCTAGTAGCAATAGAAGATGACATACTCGCAACGTCTGGGGAAATACTGGTCACCTTCTGCTGATATGACCAATCCTGCTACCCTGTAGCAGCCTAAACCCTTGGAGTGACAAACTCCCTTGTGTACCTTCTCGTACGCGCTGCACCGACTCTGACCCTGCTAGCCTCTCACATGATGTTCAAAAGTCATGGGTCTCTTCCCAGGACCCTCTACTATACGCACCTGGCACACACCTCTCTCCAAGGTGCTCCAAATCAATCTCGCATCTGGAACTCTTGGAAATCATATCCTTCAGGGTCTGACATGCTGTCATGCGCACTAGCTCGCTTGCCAATGGCTAAGCTGCAACAACTGGAACATCCTCTATCCTTAAATTGGGTCACAAACTCTTCCTTGAAGCTTCTTAGATTCTCCAAGTCTCTCACTGACTCGAGTATGGATCATGTGCTTTCAGTAGTATGGGCCCAATACTACCTTCCACACCTATCCATAATTTCCTCAGCAATCCTCCTGGATTCTCCAAGTCACTTCCTCAAATGGTACACCCAAGTCTAACTGAGCCTCACTACTAACTCACTGAGTTATATCCTAGGCTTCCCTAGGTTTCCGAACTCACCCAGTCCTCAGCTGCTGAAAGATTCCCAGTAATGTCAACTAGCTACCTCATGAATATAACCACATGCAATGGAGATCAAATAATCCTTCAAGTAACAGAATCATCCCTATAACGGTTAGACTCAAATGAGAGCTACGCAATAGGGTCAAATCTATCACTCTGAGATTATCCAGCCTGTGCCACATGTGACTTAGCATATTCACTTAATAGCTAACTCACATTACTAAGAGTTCCACAAAGCACAAAGCAAGCAGCATTCAGACAGTGGAAAATCTAACCAACATATTCCAATCAAATCATTTTATCCTCTAATCAGGAATCTGTACATGCAATTAAAGGCTCATACAGTCAGGCATAACCTAAACAGGCTATCCTATCACCGACTGATCGATACTAGCATGCAGGTCTACAAGCACATATAATAGGCATATAAGGCATCCTCTTAGGTCCTTAGCCCTAATCTAGCATGCAATTCTCATAATCATATCGTAACATAAAATATCATTACATGTATGGGTATCTTGGGGAAAACTTACTTGAGCTCGGCTGATTGCACGCATCACACACTTTGTTCTTTTCAAAGTTCCTTTCTCTTTTCAGATTCTTTTCAAACTCCTTTTTATAAAATGGTTTTACATTTGAAAATTTTCATACCAAGCCCTTAGTTTGAGTTCAAACACACCCGAAAGTATGTCTGAATCCCTCAAACCAAGGCTCTGATACCAACTTGTAACATCCCAAAAATACAAGCAAAAATTTTCATTTTTAAATAAGTCATTATAAAACCAACACTGTAATAAAACATTTGTAATAGCATGTCGTGTCAAAACCAAAGTAGAAATAATTAGACATGTTATCATAAAACAATATCAGAGTGTAATCCCAAAGATCTCATGTACGGAAAACCATAGTGTGATGCGCTGTGATCAAGTCGGCTCCTTTCCTTTAGACACGAAGTACTTGAAACCAAAAATGAAAACTGTAAGCACGAAGCTTAGTGAGTTCCCCCATCATACCACATACCACACAATCATATAACATACATATACTGTCAGGCATATATGGGTGCCCGACCAACCCCTTCGGTCCTCTCAACCGGATACTACCTAGCATATCTGGGTGCTAGCCTCCCCTTCAATCCTCTCGACCGGATACTGCCTACCATATCTGGGTGCTGGCCTCCCCTTCGGTCCTCTCGATCGGATACTGGCTGGGTATGACTACCCCTTCGGCCCTACCGACCAGATATCTTGGGGACTATCTCCCCTACTGTCACAAGCACATAGCATCATATCATACTAGCACATCACATAACACAAGTAGTAGTAATCCCTAGATGAATATCACAGAGACAATCATCTACATACAACTCTTACTGGTGGGCCGGCATTATGGCCGTAGACCCACCGCTACTGGATGGTAACTCACCTCACACTGCTGAATTCCCGAAGGCACAATCCCCCGCTGGCTGAAGTCCCGTAGACTCGACCCCAGCTGCTGGCTGACAGATTCCAGATCTGTCAATATCAAAACATCACCCAATTAATAATTGGGTCCCACTACATAACCATAAACACTTACTTTGGATAATTATATTACCCCAAGCTTCGCTTATTCAAGCCCAAGGCCCAATCCGTAGGCCCAAAGTAAACAAGGAATCAAAGCCCAACACATGGCCCAATTTTCCAAATTGGGCCTAGGCCTATACATGGTCTCATTCTAAGGCCCAACATCATATACGTATTACGGCCCAAACTAAGGCCCATCTATGGCCCAATTTTCCAAATTGGGCACAAGCCCCTTACATGGGCCTTACCCTAGGCCCATTAAATTACTCTAGACCATTTGCTTGATCTTGGATAGTCCATTTAATAACCCTTATCATCAAGGCCCAATAGAAAGGCCCAACAATAAACCCAAGTGAAATTAGGGTTTCACATAAAATGATGATTAGGGTTAAGTTTCCTACTTAACCCATTAAGGACTTAATCCATTAGGGACTTAATCCATTAAGTCCATTATCGCTTAGATTAATCTTTGCCAACGCTTATTATTTAATATCTCAAGTTATTAAATAATTCTTGTGTGATCCGAATAATTCTTAAAGTTGGGGTTTTAATGGCATTAGGGTTTTCCAATCCAAATATTATCCCATTTATCAATTTGCTGGCCTTTTATGTCAATTAGGGCTTTATCGGGCCTATCAAGCCCACTAAAATATTATTAAGCCCATTAGGGTTTTATTGGGTCCATTAGAGTCCCTTAAGCTTCATTAGGCCCAATAGGATTTCAAGGCCCATTAGGGTTTTAGTCCCTTGTCCAATCATCCAAACGAGTCCAAACACCATCAAAGCACATCGCCACCCGACACGGCGGTCGGTGGCGGTAGGAGACGGCAGCCACCACCCTAAGGTGGTGCTTTTCAAGTTCTTTTATTATTCCAAGCTGTGATTTACATTATACAATGCTATATATCAAAATAAACACACCCTAAATAATTAAACACACACACACACACAGCCACCTTGTGGTGGCCGGCGGCGACAGATGGTGGCGGTGGCTTTTCTGGGAACCTCGGTTAAACAGAGCATACATACAATCTCATAACAACCGGAATTAGTAATAACACATGAACACACACCCATAAATACATCCACAACCACCTCTCACGGTGGCTAGTTGTCACACCCCGAAAACCGAAGGCGGAAACATTTCCGGGGTGGACTACCAAGTTGAGTATCAAATCCAATGCACATAGTAAGTAAAGTAAAACAACCATTACATTACATAATGAAAGTTTTACAGTTGTTTCAAAAGTAAAGTTTGTACAGCTGTGATACATAGTATATATATAGGCAAAAGAAACGGATCTTCATGTACACCGTCTTCAAGAAAAAAGGATCTTCAAGTACCTGTTCTAACGCTGACCTGAGAACACAAGCGGTTTGAAAATCAGCATAAAGCTGGTGAGTTCATAAGCGGTTTTTGTTTGTGAAAATGTTTCGAGTTTCCTTTCTGTTTCTGAAATGTTATATGCACCAAGAAAATCCCATATTTTCTTAATAGTTGGTTATTGTTTCACAAATGTAAAGTATAGTAAGTTTGTACACTGAAAACATGTTTATTCATGCGAAAATGTATAGTTGGTTATCTGACTTGTTAAACTGTTATGTTTACTATCATGTGTTACCAGGAAAGTCCCATACTTTCCCTATTGTATGTTACAAATTGTAAAAGATGTAATGTTATCCAGTTGTTACTCTTTCTAGTTATGTGAGTGTTACCCAGGAAAGCCCCATGCTTTCCTGCATGTTGGTTTCTAATGTAAATGATGTTAAAGATGTAAAAGATGTAAAAGATGCATAAAGTGGTTCATTATTACTATAAGTAAATTTCTGTTATCCCTATTGCGAGTTCCATAACCATACAATAGACTAATACCTGTGGCAATAAGTAGTCCACATACTTATGACTTTCGTCACCCTTGAACCATTACGGTTCGGCTATAGCTAGCAGCTAGGTGTGGGGTAGTCAGCCCCGTATAGATCTGTACACTCAAGTCACGCTCTCTAAATACCAGAGATTATGGTTATGGGTGTAGTCCTCCACTCGCGTATCTCGGTGGAGTGTTCTCCGAGGACAAAACAGTGTACAGGTATTATGTTCAAATGTTTAATGTCATGCTTTTAACTGATAAAATGTGGAAAACCATTTGTGAAATATATGTAAAACATAATAGTTTAAAGACCTATTTCACAAATATATGTTACGTGATCTGCATGTTCAAATGATCATCGGTTGTGGTAATTAGTTATAAAAGCATATGAAATATTACACACACATTTAAAAACATGTTTTGAGTACAAGAATTCCCTTGTACTTTGCTTGTGTTCCCCCCTGAAAACAGTGAAAACAGTGATAAAGGGTAGGGTATGAACTCACCGGACTCGGAAACGTGTCGGTTTTGAATACTAGACGTTAGTTCGGGGTTTGATTACTCGCGATGTCCCTATGTAAAATGATATAATGTTCATATATATACAATTAGATATATATTCACTAATCATATGGAACATTACACTCCAATGAAGTTAAACACTTCAAAACGAGCGTTCAGAGTGACCCGGGTGACATCTTCGGACGTGTAATGGCACTAGGGACTTGGGACTTGAGTTTACCCCCCAAGAGTAAACATTTTAAGGAGTTTACAGTGATTGAACACACACATACATGAGTTTACAGCCGTAAACTCATGTGGGTGTGATTTTGGATGTTTAATGGCTTAAATGGACATGGGGATTGTTGGAATGGATTTCTAAAATGCCTTGGAATGGATTGCATGATATTATAACACTAAAAAGGGAGTTTACGGCCATACCATAAGAGTTTACGGCCGTAAACTCACCTATGGCCAAGGAAATTTCATTTGAGCTTCAAAGGATAATCACATGTGATTCTAGTTAATTTTCCAAGCCTTGTTATGAATTTAAAACATCATTTTACATACTTTTTGGAGTTTACGGCCTAGAGGTATGTTCTAAGGCCGTAAACTCTATCATACCCATGAAAAATATAGTTTTTGGTGCTTAAAACAATCACATGTGATTCTAGAAATTTGTACAAGCTATTTGAGTGTATTTGATGCATCATTAACATAGTTTTATGAGTTTACGGCCAAGGGTATGCTCCTAGGCCGTAAACTCATATATGTGACATTTTTGATGTGTTTCAAACCTTTAAACTATTTTTAGATGCATCCAGATTTTACCACAAAGCCATTGGTTGAGTTTAAAGGCATTTGGACATGTTTTAAGGCTCTAAATCCCCAATTAAGAGGAGTTTACGGCCCAAGAATATGTCTTGGTCATAAACTCTCTTTTGTCCCTCAAAAATCATGTTTAAGGTGTTTAGATGCTAAAACCAATGTCCCACAACTCATATCTAAGTCCCAACTATGATTTGGAAGCGTTAATTGGCACAAAAACCCCTTGAATATGAGTTTACGGCCCAAGAATATGTCTTGGCCGTAAACTCACTTTTGTCACTTAAAATCAATGTTTTAATTGTTGTAAGTCCCTTCCATTAAGTCATTAAGTCATTAAGCCATTACTAATGTCTAACATTGCTTAGGAGGGGTTTTAGGGCTTAAAAACCCTTGTTATATGAGTTTACGGCCCATGAAGTTTCCATGGCCGTAAACTCATGAATATAGTCTTAAATCATGCTTTGAACTCGAATTTAAAGGCTAAGAAGGTTACAATACAAGCTAGGGAAGGTACCTTAGAGATTTGAAGCCTTAAATTTGAGTTTTGATCCCTTAAACTTGGATGAGGAGAGAGGTTGGAAGTGTTTAATGGTAAATTGATCAAAGGCTTCAAATGGAGTCTTAAACACGTTTATATAGTGTTTAAGTTTTGGACACGGAGGAATTCTACCCGATACCGGCGTTAGACGAGGCTTTTGGTCGTACCCGATTGAGTTACCGTAATCCGATACGGTAATTTCTAGAAATATTCCGATCGCTAGAATAGGATGTTAGAATGATTTCTAATTGTATTAAGACACCCATTAAGTCATTTTAAATGTGTACTAATTGATGACTTAATTATACGGAAGGTCGGAAATTGAATTTGGAATGACGATTGGTTGCGCGAATTGTACTACGAAAGAGTTATAATAAATGATACGGAAATTTCGGGTTGTTACATTACCCCCCCGTTAAATGGAATTTTGTCCCGAAATTCAAAGTTTAGAACATAAGACAAGATACAAATCATGGATCAGAAAAGAGTTGTGGATACTTCTGTTTCATTGAATCTTCTCGTTCCCAAGTGAATTCCGGTCCCCGCTTGGCATTCCAGCGAACCTTCACTAACGGGATGCGACTTTGTTTTGTACATTTGACTTCTCGATCCATGATTTCAATCGGTTCCTCCACAAAGTTGAGGTTTTCATTGATCTCGATCTCGTCTAAGGGAATTGTTAGGGTTTCATCGGATAGACACTTTTTGAGATTTGAAACATGGAAGACAGGATGAATGTTACTGAGTTCGTGAGGTAAATGAAGTTTATAGGCAACTGGACCGATCCTGGAGAGGATCTCAAAGGGTCCAATGTACCTTGGATTAAGTTTCCCATGCTTACCAAAATGTACAGTGCCTTTCCAGGGCGAGACTTTTAACAGGACACGATCCCCAACCTGGAATTCTAGTGGTTTCCGACGGTTATCAGCGTAACTCTTTTGACGATCACGTGAAGCTTTCAATCGGTTACGGATTTGAATGATCTTTTTGGTGGTTTCGCGGATGATTTTAGGACCAGTGAGAGTACTTTCGGGGACTCGACTCCTGGCTAACTGTGTATCCCCCACCTCGGCCCAGCACAGAGGGGATCTACACTTACGACCGTATAGGGCTTCAAACGGAGCTGCCCTAATGCTGGTGTGGTAACTGTTGTTGTATGAGAATTCGATTAAGGATAGATGTGTGTCCCACGATTTTCCAAAGTCAATGACACTTGCCCTAAGCATGTCCTCCATGGTTTGGATTGTTCTCTCACTCTGTCCATCGGTCTGAGGATGATACGTCGTGCTCATATCTAGTTTGGTTCCAAGGGCTTTCTGAAGGGATTTCCAGAATCTGGAGGTAAACCTGCTATCTCAATCAGAGATAATGGATACAGGTACAACGTGTAAACGTACTACTTCCTGAATGTAGATTAGCGCGAGTCTATCCATCTTGTACGATTCTTTGATCAGAACGAAGTGAGCAGATTTTGTCAAACGATCGACAATTACCTAAATGGTATCGTACCCACTAGAACACTTGGGTAGTTTGGTGATGAAGTCCATGGTAATCATCTCCCATTTCCACTCGGGGATCTCAGGTTGTTGGAGCAGACCTGAGGGTTTCTGATGTTCAATTTTAACTTTGGCACAAGTCAGACACTTGCCCACGAATGTAGCTATTTCAGCTTTCATGTTTGGCCACCAGTATTGTTTCTTGAGATCCAGGTACATCTTGTCAGAACCTAGGTCAACAGAGTATTTGGTTCTGTGTGCTTCCTCCATGACTATTTCCCTGAATCCACCGGATTTGGGAATCCAGATTCGATTCATGAAACAGTGAACTCCGTCACCTCTGATCTCAAGTTTCTTTTCCATCCCTCTCAAGGTTTCATCTGACATGTTCTCGGGTCTGAGGGCTGTTAACTGGGCTTCTCGGATTTGCATGGGTAGGTTGGAATGGATGGTCATCGTCTGGTTCATCACTTTGTGGCCTGCACTATCCTTTCGGCTAAGGGCATCTGCTACCACATTGGCCTTGCCGGGGTGGTAACGGATTTCGCACTCATAATCACTGAGTAATTCTACCCATCGCCATTGCCTCATGTTTAAGTCTTTCTGATTAAAGATGTGCTGCATGCTCTTGTGATCAGTGAAGATTGTGCACTTGGTTCCGTAGAGATAATGTCTCTAAATCTTCAATGCAAAGACTACTGCTCCTAGTTCCAAGTCATGTGTAGTATAGTTAACCTCGTGTGCTTTCAGCTGTCTTGAGGCATAGGCAATCACCTTTCCTCTTTGCATAAGCACACAGCCTAAACCTTGATTAGACGCATCGCAGTAGACAACGAAGTCCTCTGTCCCTTCAGGCAGAGACAGAACAGGCGCACTGCATAAGGCTCTCTTCAACGTTTGGAATGTAGTTTCTTGTTTATCACTCCAACAAAAGAGTACACCTTTCTGTGTTAGAGTGGTTAAAGGTTTGGCGATTTTGGAAAAATTCTGAATGAATCGTCGATAGTAGCCGGCGAGACCCAAGAATTGACGAATTTCTGTGGGTGTCTTTGGGGCCGAACAATTCTCTATCGCTTTAATCATGGAAGGATCTACATGAATACCCTCCTCGCCTACCACGTAACCGAGGAAAGTTACCTTCCGTATCCAGAATTCACATTTGGAAAATTTCGCGTATAGCTTTTCGGATCTAAGGGTCTCCAACACTAGCCTCAAGTGTTGCTTGTGGTCTTCTTCGCTTCAGGAGTAGACGAGGATGTCGTCAATGAACACGATGACGAATTTGTCTAAGAAAGGATGGCACACCCGGTTCATCAGGTCCATGAACACAGCCGGTGCATTGGTTAGACCGAAGGTCATCACTACGAACTCGTAGTGTCCATACCGAGTCCTGAAAGCTGTTTTGGAAATATCATTTTCCTGGACTCGCAACTGATGGTACCCTGACCGAAGGTCTATCTTTGAGAAGTAGCTGGCTCCCTGGAGTTGATCGAAGAGGTCGTCTATTCTTGGAAGAGGATATCGTTTCTTAACGGTTAACTTGTTCAGTTCACGATAGTCGATACACATCCGAAAGGATCCATCTTTCTTCTTGACAAACAGAACCGGAGCTCCCCAGGGTGAGGAACTCGGTCTGATGAATCCTTTACTGAGCAACTCATTGAGTTGACTGGATAACTCCTGCATTTCTGGCAGAGCTAAGCGATACGGAGATTTTGCTACGGGAGTAGCCCCAGGAATTAGGTCAATACGGAACTCGACCTGATGTTCGGGAGGAATTCCTGGAAGTTCTTCGGGAAACACATCTGGAAAGTTACAGACTGATGTTATGTTTGAAAGTATGACTAACAAAACTCCTTTCAGCACCCGAATCGAAAATAATACTAGCATATGAGTTGTCGAGAAGGAACGTACCCGAAACGACAGTGGGATCAACAACTGCTTCTTCCCGTCTCATGGTTAGAATCCTCCCAGTGTTATCAGCAGTTGACTTCTTGGGACAGTTCCTTTTAAAGTGTCCAACTTCTCCACAATTGTAGCAGGCTTGACTAACACCTGCTCCAGATGATTGGTTGGTTGATTGGGTAGGAGTTCTGCAGAATCGAACTGTGTGCCCCTTCTTACCACAGTTCGTACAGGATAGTTCTCGGCAAGGACCAGGATGATGATGGTATTTGCACTTGTCACAAAGAGGAAGATTTCCAAAACATTTACTGGTAGGAGTTGGAGCTGTGGATCCCATGACAGAAGCAGCAACAACATGGGTAGTAGTAGCAGCATGGACTGCTACCGTCTGCTATTTCTTGGAAGATCCTTGAGAAGATTGACTCTTCTTCTTCTTCCAGAATTTTCTCTTTTCACCACTCCTTTGAGTCGGCTCAGAAGTGGTAGTGATTTCCTTAACATCGTCGCTGTGATCAATCAGAATCTAAGCTAAAGTCTTGGCACTATCATAGGTATCCGGACGAGCAGCGAAAACGTGACTCTTTGTTGGTTGAGATAACCCCCAAACAAACCTTTCGATCTTTTTGTTTTCAGGAGTGACTAGTCCCGGGCAAAGAAGTGCGAGATCATCAAATCAGGAAGTGTGTGCAGCAATGTCGGGACCCTTCATCTTTAGGTTCCAGAGCTCGTGTTCTAGTTTTTGCATTTCACCACGGGGGCAGTACTCAGTAATGAGAAGTTCTTTCATGGCTTCCCAGCCCATGGCATTGGCTACGGGTAAAGTCAGAGATTTGACTCGGCCATTCCACCAAGTCAAGGCTTTATTAGCGAAGGTACAGGCTGCAAATTTAACTTTATCAGACTCCGTACAAGCACAGATTTCGAAGATGGACTCGATTTTCTCGAACCATCGGGATAAGGATATGACACCTCCAGCGCCATTGAAAGAAGTTGGTTTCGCATTCATGAAATCCTTATAGGAACCCCCTCTTTGGTGTCCTTGGTTAACCTCGGGGTTTTGAGATTGAGGACCACCACCTGAACCACTAGGGTTCATTTGTGACATAGCTGCTACCATTGTCGCTGTCATCATTGTCTGGAGCGATGCTAGATCGAACTGAGGAGGAGGTGGCGGCGAAGAAGGATTGTTGTTGTTCTTTGAACTGGGTCTCTTTCGGGGAGGCATCTTGATCTAATAAGGTCAAGAAAGAGAGGATGGTAAGTCCTCTACATTGAATCGATAGATATGACAGTTATATGATTCGAATAAGCGATAAAGCAGGAAAGAGTTATCGAACAGATAATTTATCGCTAAGAATAATCACAGAAAGCCACTCGAATAAGGATTACTACAGAGGATTGGGATCGAGAAACACTCCCATAGTATTTCATCAATTGATTACGACAATGATTCGATGTTTGGGATATTAGGGTAAGTTTTAGGCATGCCATATACCACAGTCACTCCCAAGCACATGTTGGCCGTGTCTCGAATGAATATAGTTGGCCAGGCTATATTGACCCTAGACACGACTACATAACTGCCCAGGTTTAACCATAGTACACAACACCTAATTACTTATGTTCTGTCCTACTTGTGATTACGGATGACGACGGTTCGGTATACTTGTATACCATTGAAAATACTTGTAGTTTGAAGATACTTTTAATTCAGAGCACTAAAGCCCTTTAGTGTTTATAGTTTTATACCATGTAAGGTTTGGTATACTTCATTCACTATAAACAAGGGCTCTGATACCAATCTGTCACACCCCGAAAACCGAAGGCGGAAACATTTCCGGGATGGACTACCACGTTGAGTATCAAATCCAATGCACATAGTAAGTAAAGTAAAACAACCATTACATTACATAATAAAAGTTTTACAGTTGTTTCAAAAGTAAAGTTTGTACAAGTGTGATACATAGTATATATAGGCAAAAGAAACGGATCTTCATGTACACCGTCTTCAAGCAAAAAGGATCTTCGAGTACCTGTTCTAACGCTGACCTGAGAACACAAGTGGTTTGAAAATCAGCATAAAGCTGGTGAGTTCATAAGCGGTTTTTGTTTGTGAAAATGTTTCGAGTTTCCTTTATGTTTCTGAAATGTTATATCCACCAAGAAAATCCCATATTTTCTTAATAGTTGGTTATTGTTTCACAAATGTAAAGTATAGTAAGTTTGTACACTGAAAACATGTTTATTCATGCGAAAATGTATAGTTGGTTATTGTTTCACAAATGTAAAGTATAGTAAGTTTGTACACTGAAAACATGTTTATTCATGTGTTACCAGGAAAGTCCCATACTTTCCTTATTGCATGTTACAAATTGTAAAAGATGTAATGTTATCCAGTTGTTAATCTTTCTAGTTATGTGAGTGTTACCCAGGAAAGCCCCATGCTTTCCTGCATGTTGGTTTCTAATGTAAACGATGTTAAAGATGTAAAAGATGTAAAAGATGCATAAAGTGGTTCATTATTACTATAAGTAAATTTCTGTTATCCCTATTGCGAGTTCCATAACCATACAATAGACTAATACCTGTGGCAATAAGTAGTCCACATACTTATGACTTTCGTCACCCTTGAACCATTACGGTTCAGCTGTAGCTAGCAGCCAGGTGTGGGGTAGTCAGCCAGGTATAGATCTATACACTCAAGTCATGCTCTCTAAATACCAGAGAATCTGGTTATGGGTGTAGTACTCCACTTGCGTATCTCGGTGGAGTGTTCTCCGAGGACGTGTCTCCAATCATACAGGATTAACAAATTTACTAGTAATAATATGATAGTCCTCCACTCGTGTATGAGTGTGGAGTGTTACCGAGGACAAAACAGTGTACAGGTATTATGTCCAAATGCTTAATGTCATGCTTTTAACTGATAAAATGTGGAAAAACATTTGTGAAATATATGTAAAACATAATAGTTTAAAGACCTATTTCACAAATATATGTTACGTGATCTGCATGTTCAAATGATCATCAGGTGTGGTAATTAGTTATAAAAGCATATGAAATATGAAACACACATTTAAAAACATGTTTTGAGTACAAGAATTCCCTTGTACTTTCCTTGTGTTCCCCCCCCCCCCATGAAAATAGTGAAAACAGTGAAAAAGGGTAGGGGTATGAACTCACCGGACTTGGAAACGTGTCGGTTTTGAATACTAGACGTTGGTTCGGGGTTTGATTACTCGCGATGTCCCTATGTAAAATGATATAATGTTCATATATATACAATTAGAGATACATTCACTAATCATATGGAACATTACACTCCAATGAAGTTAAACACTTCAAAACGAGCGTTCGGAGTGACCCGGGTGACATCTTCGGACGTGTAATGGCACTAGGGACTTGGGACTTGAGTTTACTCCCTAAGAGTAAACATTTTAAGGAGTTTACAGCTATTGAACACACACATACATGATTTTACGGCCGTAAACTCATGTGGGTGTGATTTTGGATGTTTAATGGCTTAAATGGACATGGGGATTGTTGGAATGGATTTCTAAAATGCCTTGGAATGGATTACATGATATTATAACACTAAAAAGGGAGTTTACGGCCATACCATATGAGTTTACAGCCGTAAACTCACCTATGGCCATGAAAATTTCATTTGAGCTTCAAAGGACAATCACATGTGATTCTAGTTAATTTTCCAAGCCTTGTTATGAATTTAAAAAATCATTTTACATACTTTTTGGAGTGTACGGCCTAGAGGTATGTTCTAAGGCCGTAAACTCTATCATACCCATGAAAAAGATAGTTTTTCATGCTTAAATCAATCACATGTGATTCTAGAAATTTGTACAAGCCATTTGAGTGTATTTGATGCATCATTAACATAGTTTTATGAGTTTACGGCCAAGGGTATGCTGCTAGGCCATAAACTCCTATATGTGACATTTTTGATGTGTTTCAAAACTTTAAACTATTTTTAGATGCATCTAGATTTTACCACAAAGCCATTGGTTGAGTTTCAAGGCATTTGGACATGTTTTAAGGCTCTAAATCCCCAATTAAGAGGAGTTTACGGCCCAAGAATATGTCTTGGCTGTAAACTCTCTTTTGTCTTTCAAAAATCATGTTTAAGGTGTTTAGATGCTAAAACCAATGTCCCACAACTCATATCTAAAACAATACTTATATAGCATGCTTTTATAATAAATTCAAATAATCACACACGAGCTAACTAGCAAACACAATCATCAATACAACGGTGTGAGAGAACTCACCTTGAGTGAGTATTAAGGATGGCTAACAATCAAATAATGCTACCAAGCTTGAGCAAACTTCAAAACCTCACCTAAGAAGGACTAAAGGTTAGAAAGGAGAAGTAATGAAGCTATGAGTTGAGAAAAGAGTGATCACAGCAAGGTCTCTAAAATAGACCTGCTGTTCAAAACGGATTTACTCTAAAATCTAAAACAGAAACATAGCTTTAACTAAATTTTATAGGAAACTATGATTTCTTAGGATTCCACAAATATAAAGAACTCATTCTAAATCCAAAAGATGAATTAAATATGAATTTTACAAAATGGTGTATCACTTCTGTCTCCAACAATACAGTCAAGTGATGTTGGCCAATTCTACCCAACTTGTGAGTAGAATTCGTCCAAAAAAAATTAAGAGAATTAAAGGACATACAAGTGAAAGTCTCAGAGTTGGAATTGAATGAAAAGCATCTCTCAAACTCCAGATATAAAATTCACATTGCGGACAATCACAGCACTAGCAAAAGCTGGTGACTGCCCACTGACCTGGAGTGTGGATCCATTCTAACCAATTTATAATTGGAAATAACACTCCATATTATACAGATATTAAATTCATAATATAAGGAACATATAGAAACTTGGAATCACTCTGGATCCTTTTACAAGCCTTAGAAATGATGAAAACAAAATGACATATCAGAACAGACCCGGATCAGACCTAACAGCAAAGATGCTATTAGTTCACATAGATAAAGCCCTTATCAGTGAGGTCAGCCTGCTTAAGAAAGTTAGCCAACTCAATATGTGAACTTTTGGAACTGGTTTGGGATCCGTTTGCGTTCTAGAGCTTCAGATATTATTTTTACAAAATGACTACAGATCTGATGGAAAACAGAATCGTAGCCACCCGTGATTCCTTTTTGGCTTATCCATCCTTCTCCTTTTGAAACACATTTTAAGATGTGTTCATCATCCCAATTCAGTCCCCATGATAATGGTGGTACTAAAAAGGGTTAGGTATCATTAGGATTTCATTTAGCCACAAGGATGTAATAATAATCAACATGAAACTAAACATAAGCACATAAAATCATCATTCTCCCTTTTAGGGTTTCCATGATCTTTTGCCACATGTAATCCCCTAGATCCATCATCCACCATATATGGGGTGAAGATAGGATATTGAGATGATGTATAACACACAATTACAAATCAAATAAGAAGGAGAAGAAGTGAAGATGAAATCATAAAACTAGAACAAGGTTATGAATCAAGTTGTAACAAAGGATAAGGAGGTTCATACCAATATGAATCAAGGCTGGAAATGAACAAGAATTAAGCTCCAAACAGCCCCTTGGCTGCTCTTGATCCCAAAGAGAGAGAAAGGGACGATTTTTGAGAGAGAGGGAGGGTTTAGAGTGTTTTCCTTGTGTGTGTTCCAAATGATTCAATTTACATATTAAGTACTATTTACTAGATGGACTTTATAGATAGGCCCATAGTCCATGGACTTCAATAAAAGGAGTTTACAAGATGATAAAAAGAGTCCAATAACATAAAAATTAGGCATTGGTTAAATAAATTAACCCAAGGTTACAAGGATAATTAAATTAAAATAACCAAACGTACCGAGAAAAACCGGGGCGTTACAACTCTCCCTCACTAAGAACGGACTTCGTCCTCGAAGTCAACACCTAGAAACAGATCTGGATAATGAGCCCGCATCTCGCATTCCGGTTCCCAAGTCCATTCCGAGCCCTTCCTATGTTGCCACTGCACCTTAACCAGGTTTATAGTCTTGTTGCGGAGAGTTTTTGTCTTTCGTTCTAGAATAGCGATTGGTTTCTCAACATAATTGAGACGCTCGTCAATCTGTATGTCCTCCAGTGGTATCACAGCAGTCTCATCAACAACGCATTTTCGTAACTAAGACACGTGGAACGTATTATGAATTAGACTAAGCTCTTCAGGCAGCTCCAAGCGGTAAGCCACCTTTCCGACACGGGCTATGACCTTGTAGGGTCCAATGAATCGGGGTCCGAGCTTTCCCCGCTTCCGAAATCGAATCATACCTTTCCAGGGGGAGACTTTAAGCAATACATAATCTCCCACCTGGAACTCAAGATTGGAGCGTCTTTTGTCAGCATAACTTTTCTGACGACTACTTGCTGTGACCAAATGTTCCCGAATCGCTTGGATTTTCTCTGTAGTCCGTAGCACGATATCGGTACTCCCAAGTACCCTCTGCCCAACCTCGCCCCAACAAACGGGCGTCCTGCACTTCCTCCCATACAAGGCTTCATACGGAGGCATTTTAATGCTCGAGTGATAGCTGTTGTTATAAGAAAACTCAGCTAGATGTAGATGGTCATCCCAACTACCCCCAAAATCAATCGCACATGCCCTAAGCATGTCCTCCAAGGTCTGAATTGTCCGTTCACTCTGCCTGTCTATCTGCGGATGGAAGGCAGTGCTAAAATGTAATCGTGTGCCCAACTCCTCTTGAAACTTCCTCCAGAACCGAGAAGTAAATCGGGTGTCCCGATCGGAGACGATAGAAACCGGCACCCCGTGTAATGAGACAATCTCCCGAACAAAGATCTCGGCTAATTTCTCCGCCGATGAGCTCTCCTTTATAGCCAGAAAGTGAGCACTCTTAGTCAAACGATCAACAATCACCCATATTGTATCGGATCCTCGAGCAGTTCTAGGAACTTTTGTAATGAAGTCCATGGTTAGATGCTCCCATTTCCATTCAGGAATCTCTAATGGTTGCAACTTCCCATGTGGTTTCTGGTGTTCCGCCTTGACCTTCCGACAGGTCATACATTCTTCCACAAATCGAGCCACATCATTCTTCATTCCATGCCACCAGTAAGCCTCATGGAGGTCCCGATACATTTTAGTAGCACTAGGATGGATAGAAAATTTTGACTTATGAGACTCATCCATTAGGGTTTTCCGATTTCCCCCGGTATATGGAACCCAAACCCTACCGTAGCGAGTCAGCAAACCCCGCCCGTCTCGTTCCATCTTAGGCAACTCTTTCCCAATCTTCTCACGCCTGATGTTTTCCTCCAGTATTGCCGTCTTTTGGGTGTCCCAGATTAGATCTAACAAAGACGACACCACCGTGATCCGAAGACACTTAGCTCGAATCGGTTCGGCAGATTGTTTACGACTGAGAGCATCAGCTACCACATTAGCTTTACCGGGGTGGTAGTGAATTTCACAATCATAATCTTTTACCACATTCAACCATCGGATCTGCCTCATGTTCAAATCCCGCTGCTCGAACAAATATTTCAGACTCTTATGGTCAGTGTATATAATAAACTTCACTCCATAGAGATAGTGTCTCCAAATCTTAAGAGCGAAAACAACAGCCCCAAGCTCCAAATCATGAGTGGGATAGTTTCGTTCGTGGGGTTTCAGCTGTTGGGAGGCATAGGCTATCACCCTGTCTCGTTGCATTAACATGGCACCAAGACCCTGAAGCGATGCATCACAGTAAACCACCATATCCTCAACCCCATCAGGTAAGGCTAAAATCGGAGCATCACACAATCGCTTCCTTAACTCATCGAACGCCAGCTGCTGCTCCGGGCCCCAAACGAAATTCATTGATTTCTTGGTCAATCGGGTGAGTGGTAAGGCGATTTTAGAGAATTTTTCAATGAACCTCCGGTAATAACCGGCTAAACCCAAGAAACTGCGAATTTCAGAAGGTGTTTTCGGAATCTTCCATTGTTTAACCGCATCAACCTTGGCTTGATCGACCTTGATACCATGTTTGTTTACCACATGCCCCAAGAACTGAACTTCTTCCAACCAAAATTCACATTTTGAAATTTAGCGTAAAGCCTTTCTCTTGCCAGAGTTTCCAGAATCTCCTGAAGGTGTTGCTGATGCTCCTCTCTGCTCTTAGAATAGACTAAGATATCATCTATGAACACTATGACCGAACGGTCTAGCATCATGCTACACACCCGATTCATGAGATCCATAAACGATGCGGGTGCATTGGTGAGCCCAAAAGGCATCACCACGAATTCAAAGTGCCCATATCGAGTACGGAATGCTGTTTTCTCAATATCTTCTTCACGAACCCGCATCTGATGGTAACCGGAACGTAAATCAATCTTGGAAAACCAAGATGCTCCCTGTAGCTGATCGAAAAGATCGTCAATACGTGGCAACGGGTACCTATTCTTTATCGTGCGCTTGTTTAGCTCCCTATAATCAATACAAATTCGCTGGGATCCATCTTTCTTCTTCACAAAGAGAATAGGAGCACCCCAAGGCGAGCAGCTTGGCCGGATAAACCCTTTATCACTTAGTTCTTGAAGTTGATCTTGGAGTTGTTTCATTTCAAGTGGTGCCAAGCGGTAAGGAGATTTCGCTACCGGAGTCGCACCTGGCACCAAATGAATGCGAAACTCCACCTGCCGAACAGGTGGCAAGCCAGGGAGTTCCTCCGGAAAGACATCGCTGAAGTCGGAAACGATAGGAACATCGTCTAGTGCTATAGCAGAAGAGTAAGAAGCCATAGCCAGGCGAGGAATGTCCCCCTAAATAATAAGTTTTCCACCTCTAGGGTTTCCAACACGAACTTGCTTCTTACGACAGTGGATTTCTTCATCAAACACATCAAGCCAATCCATGCCTACGATAACGCAGAGCTCTCGCATCGCAATAGGGATAAGATCAATAGGGAATTCAACTCCAGAAAACTCGAGAGTGCAACCCCGATAGACATCGGTGACATAAATAGTGCGGTTGTCGGCAACTTCGACAACCATTGGGTGAGCCAATTTTCCGATACTACGCCCCAGATGATTAATAAACGTGGGAGATACAAAAGAATGGGTGGCACCGCTATCAAACATAACAACAACAGGCTCGGAATCTAGCAAATAAGTGCCTGATTTACCACATACGATCATGTAAACAATTCTAACTACCATTTATTAAATAATGGAAGGAGAGAAAAGGAAAAAAAAAAGAAATTTACCTGCCACTGTCGCGGAAATCACCGGCTCATCCGCAGTCATCTGGTGAGAACGACCTCGGGTCACCATAATGGGTCCCTTAGAAGACGATGCAATTGCAGGATTTGTACCCCCGCTTCCTTTACCAGTCTTCAACTTCGGGCATTCGGGCTTCTTGTGTCCCGTCTCGTTGCAGTGATAACAGACGGGAGCAGCATAAGTAATCTGAGGAACTACACTCGTAGGGGGAGCCCTACAATTCTTCCAATGATGCCCTGGCTTTTTACAGTTGTAGCATATCAACGGATTTTTCTCGCCCTGACCTGAAGACGGCCTGTACTCATACCTTGACTTACCACCCTGCTTTTGCTTTTTCTGGGCATCTCCGGATGTCTTGGAGGAGGTGTCATTGGCCTTCCTCTTGGTCTGGGTCTGCAACTCGATTTCCCTCCTCCTTGCTGCATCCATGATCGCGGATAAAGTCGAGAACTCCTGCATGCTAACGAATTCCCGAATCTCGGTACGTAGAATGGTAGTGTATTGGCTGACCAACCAGGCCTCGTTCCCAGCAAATGAGGGACAAAAAGATAACATCTCCAAGAACTTGGCGTTCAGGTCGCTAACAGACTCGGTAGTTTGCTGTAAGGCCATGAACTCTTGCTGCATCCGCTGCTGCTCCACCTTGGGCACATATTGTGCCTCGAACCTCTCCACAAATTGGGCGCAAGACATGGCCCTCACTTTTTCCTCGTTTAATAGAGCGGTGATGGTGTTCCACCATGTCTTTCCCCTTTTTCGCAGCTGATTCATGGCGATCACAACTTTGTACTGGTCCCGACACCCAACAGTCATGAAGGCGCCCTCCACATCTGACACCCAATGCTTAGCAGCAACTGGGTCGGATTCACCGTTCCAAAGAGGAGGGCTACACTTGCTGAACTTCTCGAAGTAGTATGCTAAATCCCAAACGGGAGGAGCCGGTAACGCTCCCCCGGGAATAGCTGCGAGGCGCTCATCCAGAAGAGCTTTGACCTGGTTGATTATGTCATTGGTCACACCCGGGATTAGTTCATTGAAAGCGTTATTGAATTCCTCAGCGACAATATTCCTAACTTGCTCCATTTGGAGCTGATTAAGGCGAGCAGGCGGAGCCATCTGTATCCGTAGAAGGAGGAAAATATTTAGAAATAATTCAGCCTAGATATTTCTAGGAAGACGAAACACTCAGCTTGCCGAAAATTTCTCAACCTTGCCCCGACCCGAAACCGGCACCGATGCTTCAAATAGTAGGGGCCCTTCTACTATCTTCCACACAAGTTCCAATTTCGCAATCGCGTCTAGTTTCAAAATTTCCAGCTCGCTCTAGCCGTTAATTTTTCATCTCTCTCACATGTTAACATTAAATAAGTGTGTAATCTAGCATTTTAAGACTAGAAGAATCCAATTCATAGTCAACAATTTAACATAAACATTTAACATAAGAAATAAGGCTTACTTGGCTGGCTGACTGGCACACTGCGATATCTTTCACTACTAGTCTTTAGAAAGTTTGAAAAATCTTTTAAAAAGAGAATAAACTATTATAGAGCCTCAAATTTGAGTCTAGAACATCCACAAGAATGCCTAGTTCCCTCAAACTGTGGCTCTGATACCAACTTGTGACACCCAATTTTTTTTTTTTGCAAAAATTTTAAACTCTTAAAACCCCTTTTAAATTAAATTAAAACAACTGAAAGAGTCATAACATAATCCATGAACTTAATAATCATATAAAATAAGTGCGGAAGTAATAATAATAATAAGGTCCCAACAAAATAACTAGTAGCGATGTCCCGATGCTCCATGTTAAGCCTTAGCCTCTTTAATCTTAACACCTGAAAAGTTATAAGGAAAAACGTAAGCACGAAGCTTAGTGAATTCAAACACAGACATTGTACTAACATTCATATTTACTAGCCCTAATCCATTTTCCAATTATAATTATATGATAAAGGCAAAGAACGAATCAATGTCTATATTACGAGAAGGACTTGTAGGTTTGAACCGCACCGGGATGATCCCGTATCATTTGGCCCTAATCACCGCACCTCACGAAGAGTATTACGTTGGTGATCTTACCTACCCACCGCACCGGTAAATCCGTATCCTTTGGTGGTGTCCCCATATCCATAATTAGTTACATACAGTGCACATGTACGAATTAAAACAATACTTATATAGCATGCTTTTATAATAAATTCAAATAATCACACACAAGCTAACTAGCAAACACAATCATCAATACAACGGTGTGAGAGAAGTTACCTTGAGTGAGTATTAAGGATGGCTAACAATCAAATAATGCTACCAAGCTTGAGCAAACTTCAAAACCTCACCTAAGAAGGACTAAAGGTTAGAAAGGAGAAGTAATGAAGCTATGAGTTGAGAAAAGAGTGATCACAGCAAGGTCTCTAAAACAGACCTGCTGTTCAAAACGGATTTACTCTAAAATCTAAAACAGAAACATAGCTTTAACTAAATTTTATAGGAAACTATGATTGCTTAGGATTCCACAAATATAAAGAACTCATTCTAAATCCAAAAGACGAATTAAATATGAATTTTACAAAATGGTGTATCACTTCTGTCTCCAACAATACAGTCAAGTGATGTTGGCCAATTCTACCCAACTTGTGAGTATAATTCGTCCAAAAAAAATTAAGAGAATTAAAGGACATACAAGTGAAAGTCTCAGAGTTGGAATTGAATTAAAAGCATCTCTCAAACTCCAGATATAAAATTCACATTGTGGACAATCACAGCACTAGCAAAAGCTGGTGACTGCCCGCTGACCTGGAGTGTGGATCCATTCTAACCAATTTATAGTTGGAAATAACACTCCATATTATACAGATATTAAATTCATAATATAAGGAACATATAGAAACTTGTAATCACTCTGGATCCTTTTCCAAGCCTTAGAAATGATGAAAACAAAATGACATATCAGAACAGACCCGGATCAGACCTAACAGAAAAGATGCTATTATTTCACATAGATAAAGCCCTTATCAGTGAGGTTGGCCTGCTTAAGAAAGTTAGCCAACTCAATTTGTGAACCTTTGGAACTGGTTTGGGGTCCGTTTGAGTTCTTGAGCTTCAGATATGATTTTTACAAAATGACTACAGATCTGATGGAAAACAGAATCGTAGCCACCCGTAATTCCTTTTTGGCTTATCCATCCTTCTCCTTTTGAAACACATTTTAAGATGTGTTCATCATCCCAATTCAGTCCCCATGATAATGGTGGTACTAAAAAGGGTTAGGGATCATTAGGATTTCATTTAGCCACAAGGATGTAATAATAATCAACATGAAAATAAACATAAGCACATAAAATCATCATTCTCCCTTTTAGGGTTTCCATGATCTTTTGCCACATGTAATCCCCTAGATCCATCATCCACCATATATGGGGTGAAGATAGGATATTGAGATGATGTATAACACACAATTACAAATCAAATAAGAAGGAGAAGAAGTGAAGATGAAATCATAAAACTAGAACAAGGTTATGAATCAAGTTGTAAGAAAGGATAAGGAGGTTCATACCAATACGAATCAAGGCTGGAAATGAACAAGAATTAAGCTCCAAACAGCCCCTTGGCTGCTCTTGATCCCAAAGAGATAGAAAGGGACGATTTTTGAGAGAGAGGGAGGGTTTAGAGTGTTTTCCTTGTGTGTGTTCCAAATGATTCAATTTACATATTAAGTACTATTTACTAGATGGACTTTACAAATAGGCCCATAGTCCATGGATTTCAATAAAAGGAGTTTACAAGATGATAAAAAGAGTCCAATAACATAAAAATTAGGCATTGGTTAAATAAATTAACCCAAGGTTACAAGGATAATTAAATTAAAATAACCAAACGTACCGAGAAAAACCGGGGCGTTACAGAAACGGCCGCATGGTGGTGGATACAATACTGAGACCTAACCGCAACCCTTCGATCGGTCCTTCCCAAGAGCAGCGTTGGTCTCAGCATGTCTCAGATTCGCCGACACTCGACAGGGAACACTTCTGGTGGCTCACAAATTCGACTGGTGTACGAGAGTGGCACTATTATGGTGTTTCGACGATGAAGGAGCGGCAACAACGACTATCCTCACTGATCAGAAAAATGAACGAATGAAGGGGGCGGCTGACTCCACACATAGCGGCTGAACTCCCTCTTTAGGGTTAGGGTTCCCGTAAGCATTATATACCCGGTGGCCCCCTAAACTTCTTTCCATAATAACATAATCGGACCCTCCTTCCTTCTTTTCTTTCAAAATAAGTTCATATTTTATACGTTTAACCCTGCCTTCAGAAATCTTTACAAACTGAATCCACAAGTTGCATTTTAAGTTTAGAATTTACTTTTAGCCCCTGACTTTAAAATCATTTATAAATTAATCCGAAAATTGTATTTATTACTTTATTTATTTATTAAATAAATAAACGAGGTATTACATGTGGGCCTAGACTAATTCATCTTATCTCCAATGGGTCGTAATGGGCCATAGATGTTTTCATAAACCCTAATGGGTCGTACACCATTCTTTTGGGCTTCATGGGGTCGTAAACCCTTTTCCTTATCACTATTCGGTTGTAAACCCTTATAATGACCCAATGGGCCGAAAATCCATCAACTTAGGCCTCATGATATCAAAATTTAAGCAAGTAAGGCCTAACTATTCTTTTCTTCTTCCTCATTTTCGGCCCAACCATATATATATATATATATAATAAATCTAACTAATCTATGCAAATGACACCTCATTATGAACTATAGGTTCCCTAGTCACATTACCCTCCGTGTAACAAGGAATCCCATGTTCCCATGCGACATCACTTCAACATTTCCTCTCCTTCTTCTCTCTTCTTCATACTCTCGACCATAAGAGCTACCACCACCACATTCATTTTTACTTCAAACTCATCTTCAAATCCTCTCATTTCCATCTAAATCTTCATAGAGAAAAATTCTCTATGCATTCCAAAAATCATGTGTGTGTAGGTGTATTCAAGAGATATTTTTACCCAAGATTACTTCCAAGTTCACTCTTATGAATTCGAAGATGCCATCAAAGAAGTAAGCTAGGCCGAAAACAACATCATCTTCCCATATCTCTTCATCAAAACCGATCAAAACCCCAAAAGTGAGTTTATACCCCTTGTTTTTGGTTTTTACATGATTTTTGGGGGAGAATACAGGTAAAATGTGTAGATCTATGTGTATATGCATGAATCTGTGTTTTTTTCATGACTTATTTATTGATTATGTGTTATATACTTCCTAAATCTAAAAATATGTTATGAATATTAAGGTTTTCACTTGGATCTACAAGAAAACCTTGATAAAAGTATGTGTTATCATATATAATACATGTAAACTTGTAGATCTTGGATTTATACGCTTAAAATAGAAAAAATGAGTGTTGTGTTCAAAGATCCATAAGCTAAACTCATAAATCTGCCCTTGCCAGAAAAGTTTCGGTCCAATCTCAGACTGTTTTCCCCAACTAAATGATAATATTTTTCAAAACTCTTTTGCATGCAAAACTTTCAGGTCTATACCTTTAAAATGACTACTCTTAGGTTTTTATACGATTTTTCTACAATTTTTGGTGAATTTCACAAAACTGCCTCACATTTGAAATAATTTCGGACCAACCTGTGAAGGTGAGACATTTCACACCAGTTTGAGGCCATTAAAAATTATGAGAAAAATTGTGAACAAATTAGTCAAAATTTACAAACTTCATGTGTTTACCGTATCTAAATTTCGACTTACTATGATTTTTCTACAAATTTTCCAACAACTGGGTCAGAAAAGTCAAAAACCAGAAAAATGTGTGTTTTCACAAAAATTAAACCAAAAAATATATTTATGATAAAAATGAGTTAAAAATGTTATTTTTTACCAAAAATAGCCATAAAGGAAAGTTTTGAACATAATGGAGACTAAAGTGTTATTTTTACTAAGATTGAGCCTTAATTGTAAATTTTTGGCTTATTGGGCCAAGAGTGTCATTTTTACAAAAAGTGGTCCTTCTAACACAATTTGGAAAATACTTGGTATAAAATGAACAGAACAATAAGAAAACGGGTTAAACACGGTATTTACTTTTGTATTGCACCTGGAAATGATATACAAGTTTAGCGGACCTTAGTTGTCCCTTTACAAGAATATTGGGTCTTCAAATACTTATTCACTTTTGTTTCGGGCCTGGAATATAATACACATGCTTAGTGGGATTTAGTGTCCTTTTACATCCTTAGTGGGCCTTAGTGTCCATTTGCATGTTTAGTGGGTCTTAGCGTCCATTTACTTGTCTATTGGTCATGGAATTTACATTACATGTCATTTGGACCCTTGATGTCTATTTACATGTCAATGATTCAAAAAGTTTGTTTATTATGTAATTCCATAAGTGAGAAATATCAGTTGACACCTATTGAGTGTGTATGATCGTAGCCTGTAGCTATTGCCAAAGTCTCCTAGAGGGAGAGCGGGAGTTTGTGTATAGATATATACAGGGGTGACACCCACACCTGAGCTATTCGCTACAGTTAGACTATGCCAGTCTAAGGTGACAAACTTTATCTTATGATTCTCTGGCGTTTATTAAACGTCACGACAGGCGAAATTTTCATTATTATGTATGGTTATAGAGACTCATTTAGAGAATAACTACATTATAAATTTACGGAATACTTCATCAATGTAACATGGTCTTTGGCGATTAAGACTGCTTCATTCTTTATAATTAGAAAATATTGGATTTTTTGGAGAAAACATTTAACCAATCAATACCTTCTACTTATATAAGAAAAAATAGGATTTTCTAGAATGTACTTTTTATACATTAACACACATGCATTAATACATGATCGGACACACATATTTCAAACCATTTCTTTTTAGAAAATATCAGATTTTCTAGTGTTACAAAACTGTTTACTTAAACATGCTTATGAACTCACCAACATTATATATGTTGACATTTTCAAATTAACTTGTATTCTCAGGAAACCGTTAAAAAGGTGAACTTCAAGAATTGGACAACTTCTTGTACTTGTTTTGCTATTATATACATTTGGTGTTGGCATGTAACTTATAACCCACTACTCGATGTAAGAAATGATGGTTGTAATTTTGAATGTATGATGATGGTGTTTGTTATGTTTCCTTCATATACACTATAATGACATTCTAAGATAAAGTCACCCAACCTCCGAATGTTTCCGCCGTTCTGGTTGGGGGTGTGTTTAGTACCTGGCTCCTAGTATGTAATTTATTCTAGTATCTTGCATTTTGGCATTGGACTCGGTGAGTTGAGGTCCAACTCGTCGAGTTGGAGTGTATTGGACACAGATGTTTAATGACCTACTCGACGAGTCCACGCCTGGACTCGGCGAGTAGACGTTGCCCAGACAAAACCCTAATACGAGGGTTTGCACCCTATTTAATCATCTCTTTCACCCTCCCCTCATCCCTATTCTTCCCACAAACCCTCCATAGTAAACCCTAAGTGTTTTGGTGCAAGAGGTAAGGCTTTTGAGTGATTTTTATTGGTTTTGACCTGAAGGATGAAGGAATAGCATAGAAGGATCAAGAGGAGACTGAAGGATTCAAGTTTGGTTCATCATTTGCAGTCTTTGAGAGGTATAAAGTTTGTACCTTGCTTGATTGTTTGTTAGATCCCTTTTAAGGAAGATTTAGGCCTTTTTAAGCCATATGAGGTGGCCAACCACGATTGCAAACATGGTTGGGGGGTCAAGACTTTGGATCTAAGTCTTGGAAGGAGTTACAAGGCACATTTGGGTTGCTTTCGCACCGAAGGAAACCCCTATGCAACATAAGAGTCATTTTAGAGCCTTTTTGTCTCAAAAGTCCCATGCATGCACATGAAGTTCGTAACTTTACGTGCTAGATCGAGATTAGGGGATTGGATCTATCATTTGGTTAAAGTTTGTACATCAGAAATCAAGGATTTAGGGCATGGACATTATCGACTCGGCAAGTCCGTTATTGGGACTCGACGAGTCCAAGGCATAAAGTCCCATATTGGTTGAACGTCAAAAGAACTCAGTTGGGTGTAGAAGGGTTGTAGAAGGTCCGAAGAAGTTACCCAATATGTTGGACTTACCCTTAGACAAGGAGTTGATGGGACTCGACGAGTACTAGAAAAGACTCGACGAGTCCAAGGCAATCTCCTTATTGTTGAAGACGAACTCTACAAGTTGTTCATACAACTCGGCGAGTCAAGGTCAGGACTTGTTCATCAGATGAAGGTGAACTCGACAAGTTGTTCATACAAATGGATGAGTCGGATGAAGGTTCATTCGATGTTTATATTGAATAGGAACTCATTGAGTCGTTGTCAAACTCGACGAGTCGAGTCGTGGATAACGATGAGTAAAGGGTAGGGACTCGATGAGTTGACAGCCCAACTCAGCGAGTCGGGTCAACTAGAAGTTGACATTGACTTGGACTTGGTTTGGGGTAAAATAGTCATTCTACCCTAAGAGTAGATATCAAATTCTGACTGAGTGTTTTGTGGGGATTATAGCCAGAGGATTTCTGGAGCAGCAGCAGACAGAGGATTCCCACACAGTTTATCAGCAACTACTCGTATGAGGTGAGTTACCTTCCAGTAGCGGTGGGTCTACGGCCACAATGGCGGCCAACCAGTAGTAGTTGTATGTTAGATGATTGTCTTTGTGATATCATCTATGTTTGCTACTACCTGATATGTTATATGCTGGCATGATATGTTATAGGTGATAGTAGTAGCGTTCTGTTGTTAGGACCGAAGGGTAGGTCATACACCCCAGATATGTCTGATAGTATGTGATGATATATTTATATGCTGGCATGATATGTTATATGTGATAGTGGTTGTAGGAGGGGAATAGTCCCAAGCTCGGTTGTTAGGACCGAAGGGTAGTTCAGACACCCCAGATATGTCTGATAGTATGTTTATGTTATGATATATGTAATAGTAATAGTAGGGTGGAATAGTCCCGAGGGTCGGTTGTTAGGACCGACGGGTAGGTTAGCACCCCACAATGGTTTGACATGGGTAGATCAGCACCCCATAATGGCTTGACACGGGTAGGATGACACCCCAAAATGCCCGTACCGGGTAGGTCATGCACCCCAGAATTTCCCGACAATATGTACGCTATGTGATTAAATGGTATGTGGTACGATGGGGGAACTCACTTAGCTTCGTGCTTACAGTTTTCATTTTTTTTCAGGTACCTCTTCAACGAAAGGGAAGGAGCTGGCGCGGTAGCTGCATATCATACATACACCTCAGATTCCGCATTATGAGTTTTCCTTGGGATTGTACTCTAATATTATCGCTATTTTATGATTTAGATTTTCATACATTATACACAGTTTTACAAGATGTTATGATTTGACAATGTTTTCCTACGAATGTTCTAATTAAAGTAATTTATAAAATTGAAAATTTTGGACGTGAAAACTGGGTTGTTACAAGTTGGTTTCAGATCCATAGTTTGAGGGATTCGGATGCACCCTCGGGGGTGTCTGGACTCAAATCGATAGATTAAAAGCTTTTACAAGAAATTGGTTTTCTAAAGAATAAGATAAAGACTTTTGAGAAAGAATGAAGTGTGTATTGTACGTGACCGGTTGAGCTCAAGTAAGTTTACCCCAAAGTACCCATACAAGTTTATCTTATATTTATCAGCTTCAGTAGAAAAGCATGCTAGAATAGGACTAAGGGTCTGGGGATGATGTCTTATGTGCCTGCTTTATGTGTTTCAACGTATGTGAATTGCATGCTAGTATTGAGTAGATAGCAGTAGGATGCTCTATTAGGCTATGTCTGATAGTATGCGCTTAGCATTGTATGCTAGTACAGTTTCCTGTTATGAAGATAGGGTTGCTTGAGATCGTTTCCTTTTGTCTGAATGCTGCTTGATTTGTGCTTTGTGGGACTCTGAGTGATGGGAGTTAGCTATTAGCTGAATACGCTAAAGTCACATGTGATTAGGTTTGAATAATCTTAGAGGATTGGATTTGACCCTATTTCGCAACTCTTCTTTGAGTCCTAATCCTTGTAGGGTTGGGTCCCTTACTCGAAGGATTATCTGAGCCTCGTTGCATGTGATTGTATTCAAGTAATGGTTGATTGGCATTACAAAGACTCCTTTAGTAGGTGAGGATTGGTTTGGGTGGGGTTAGAGGTACCCTAGGGCGAGCCTAGGATGGGAATAGCAGAGATCAATAGCAGTAGAAAGGACTTGGTGGCGTCAAGGCGGTTCTTGAGGAAAGTACGGATAGTTGTGGAAGGTAGTATGGGCCCGTACTATTGAAAGCAGAGGATCCGTACTTGAATCAAGGAAGGATGAGGCAAGACCAAGGAACTTGTGACAGATGCGATCCCTCTAAATGTATCAGTATCACTAACGGTTGTCATTATGTATTGCAGAATGTTGGTGCTATGTCCAAGTCTACCAGTTGGCAACGCAGGAGAGGGATCGGGTTCGGGTTCAAGCTCCGAACCAGTGGATGAGAGGCTACGCGAGTTCATTGCGTCCGAGATCACTAGAGGCATCCTTGATGCGACCCCGATCATCTTTGAGTTGATCAATGAAGAGATTGTCGAGCTGATGGAGGATCACCTCCGGGCGTCCAGGAGTGACATGGCGTACAACCAATCAGGATCCCGCACACTGTCCTTTAAGGACTTCAGGGGCAGTGGTGCGCTAGATTTCCATGGGGCGAAGGACCCCCATTATTGCTAGACGATGGATTGCTGACATTGAGTCTGGACAACTAACCAGCTTCTGCCCCGAGAGGTCGCAGGTGAGATATGCAGCAGGGTGTTTGAGAGACAGAGCTAGAGATTGGTGGGAGTCTGTTGGTGACTCATTGGGAGCCTTGGCTGTTGAGGCTATTATTGGATAAGGTGTCTAAGTCCATAACTTATTTGGTATATACTTGACCCGACCCGGCATGGTCCATTTGGGTTGCATCTCATCCAAACTATTTATGGATAATTTTATGAGAGTTATACACATATGTTATTAATATATTATAAGTTATAATATATTAATATGAAGTCATGTTATTTAATTAGTTTTAGTCTTAAATTAATTATGAATTAATTTAGAGATTAAAAGGAAGACTAATTAGATTATGGGCTATTGGTTTTATATAGTGTAGGCTAATGCTCTTTCGTTAATGGGCTAGGCTTATATGGAAGTCCATGGATGATCCATGGAGCTTTTAACCCATGGATCCTTGGAAAGGAAAGGTCATGGGTTATTAGGGTTTCACCCTAACCATGCACACTATATAAGCATGCTTATGGAGCATGAAATGGGGCCTAAGGGTAACTAGTGAGCTAGTGTGTGTGTGCTGGTGTGTGGCAGAAAACACAAGTGTGTATTCTCTCTCAAAGTTTTCCAAGAGTTTGTGGTGTTTTGTGATTCCATTTGAGGCATTCACACTATTGGTGCTTGGCCCTCAAACTCCTCAAGAACCAAACTCATCAAAAAGGTATGTAATCTCTTCTAACTCTTTATGTTGAAATGTTCCCCATGCCATGTTAGATAGGTTATATACCTTGGAAAAATTATTATTTTGCATGTATTTAGACAAACATAGATCCAAGGTTTATTAGGGTTGCATGCACACTTAGGAAGTGTTAGATTGCTCAAAACCCAACAGTGGTATCAGAGCCTAGGCTTGCTTGTTTGCATACTTGATGCAAATTGCTGAAAATAAAAGATTTTATTCTTTCTGCACAGCTGACTCGCCGAGTCCATGAAGGGACTCGACGAGTCCAAGGCAAAACTCATCCAACTCGGCGAGTTGGTTCATGCACTCGACGAGTTGGACCCCCAGACAGCATATCTTCGAGTTTTGGTGCTGGAATTGGTCTAGAATCATTACCTTAAACTGTTTTGGACTCATAAAACATGTTTTTGATGTGGTAATGTTCATGGTGGACCAATATCAAAGTTATAATCAAAATTTCAATTTTATATGTGTTCATATGATTCTTGAAATTGTTGATGTGGATGTTCATGTTCATATGAGTTTTGTTAGATCATAGGAATTATTTGCAAATTGTTTGTTAGTTAATTCTTGATCTTAATGTGTTTTAATGGAATTCTTAATTTGTCCTCAAGTTATGGAATTCCAAGAGGTTTTCATTTAAATGTTTTTTTTAAGAAATCATAAGTTACACTTTTGAAGAGTTTTTCTAATAAATGCTTTTATGGACTTCATAACTTGTCCTCAAGTTATGGATTTCCAACAGACTCTTCATTAAAAGTATTAAACACTTAATTAAAACTCATAAGTTATGTATATCCAAAAGTTTTGAAGAGTTACAAAACTTGCCCTCAAGTTTTGGAATTTGGAAAAGTTTCACACACTTTAATAAACTTTAATTCCAACACTTAGAATTTTAAAAGTTAAAATTCAACACTTATACTATTTATAACATTAATGGTTAATTATTATATATATATATATATATATATATATATATATATATATATATATATATGTATAAGAATAAGTCATTTTACCGTTAGTAGGCCTCATTCACGAAGCCGGTCTATAAGGTGGGTATAAGGTTGTTGCCTATAAAATGGCGTCTTAATGGGTGTCCACTCTCACCCACCGCTTGCTTAATCGGTGGAGGGTCGTTAGCCGAACGGGTAGGATAATGACTTTAAATTCTCATTAAAAGTATAATGATTATTATAAAGTAACTAATTTTTTTTTAATTCCCAATCTTAGTTACTTTAGGAAAAATGTGAACATGGTGCTAGTCCATAGAATTCACACTTTGTACCTTACCAAGTCGTTGGTGGAGCGTGTATGGGTAACCGACACACTAACTTGGACTAGTAAGGATCACGAAGGGTGACTTAATGTTTGTCATAGATCAATGGAGTGTGTGTGGGTAACCGTCACATTGATTAGGTGATAATATTAATGGTACCAAGTGAATTGGTATGGTTATTCACACCTTGTTTTGTGATCCTCGGCATCCCAGTCACAAAATTTGAGAGGGCACACTCGAGATTGAAACATGCCATTGAAAAGTTCAATGAATCTCAAAATATCTAGGAATTTCAAATCCAATTAAAACCTAATAAATTATTTCGTTTTTCATGGTGGAAATTGGTGAATCGTCATTCGCCTACCTTCAAATATTTTATAGCTTGGATTACGGCATCCCTCTTCCAAATTATAAAATATTGTATCGGGTCCTAGCCTTAATATTAAGGACTTTGAATCAACTAACTTGATTTTCTCCCATTATAGATGTCTGGTTCAGACAACTATGATCTTCCCAAATCACTTGAAGATGGTGTCCCTCAACATCATGCTTCACTTCCTCCACCTCCTCCAATTATTCTCCCTCACCCACAAGTTCTTGAAAAGTTTAAAGTCACTCAATCCCTATTGGCAAGCATGGTCTATGTGTGCTCACATCTTGCAGATAAAGTCACATATTGACAAGCCGGGAGAGTTGGGTGTCAAAGTCTCGTGAAAGTTGGATGTTCAATCACTTTCTTAGTAACATACTGACTCTCTTTGGGACTACTATGAGACAGACTATGGCACGAGCCTTAATGATCTTATCTATTTGCTTTGTGCTGCGGAATCAATAATGATTTGGAACACTAGTAAAGCAAATTTTATTAGAAGATCAACTTCCCAAATCTTAAATGGACATTGGCAATGGTAGCATTGGATATCTAGAAAAATATTTCTCTTCCCAATGGAAAGGGATCGGCCATAGTCAACTCGATTGACCAAATGGTAAAGAGAAAGGCTAAGTCTGAGATAGTCTCATGTGCCATTACCAAAGGGTCTATATGTTTTATTGCCAAAGGGAGGGACATTGGTTGCAAAGCTGCCATATTTACTTGAAAGATCATAAGATTGATCAAGTCAAAAAGTTTGACTCTACTTCAGTTAAAGTCCACTGACTAACTCTATTAAGTTCCTATTTGGAGATTCTTATTACATAATGTGAATGGGTCACATGTTGATGTTTTAAGAATCAAAGAAAAGATAGGAAGCTTAAAGTAAGTATATGTTGATTCTGATTGCGAAGGTGGGTTTCGATCGCATGGTTCGGTAATCAGAATTTTGAGTTGTTGCTTAAGAGTTATAATATATTGCTTAGGAATAGATAACAACAAAGTTTTCATGTGGATTGTAAGGATAAGTTTTTCCGCAAAGTTTTAAAAAAAAAAGAAAAAAAAGGGTTTTAATTTTATTTATTTTAAAAAATATCCTTACAATGGCATCTGTGAAAATTGTTGATTATATGTTTCCAGTAATAGCAATATTGGAAAGTGGATTTGATTCTTTCATTTGTGGTAGTGTCTGAATTTACCAAATGAAGAAAGTTTTTCATCACCCAAGTTTCAATTGGACAGAAACTTGGAATCATACAAGTTGTATTGTATGATGAATGAGAATTTTCATCTTTGAAAATTAAGACTAATTCTTTGATCACATGTATATGTGAGTCAATTGAAGGACTAAGGAATTAAGTACACTAGGTGTGTGCTGGCCAAGGTCCACCACAAAGATTGATTTGTCATGATTTACTGAAGATTAGTAAATATGATTATACTTATGAGGTTAAGTATAATTCTGTAACATTGGAAAGGTTACAATGTATGACAAAACAAATGAGAAGAATCAAATTAGGCAGAAAGATAAAAGTTTCTCAAATCTGAAAAGATGGGAGAGTACTTTAGTATCATATTTCATGATCATCTTAATGATTATGAAACCATATCACAAATTCATATTCTAAGGACGTCTTAGTGCATTGTTATGGCTAAGAAGAGAGGTCATGAATTGTTGGATTGGTTAAAATCAAGAAGATGAGTCATACTTCGTTCCAAAACAATTCTTAGAGTCATACTCCAAGATTGTAACCTTGAGTGACATAAAGGAAGATTTATTAACACTAGTCAAATGTAAGAGTAAAATGTTTTCTACTCTTGTACATTTGAGATTGATAAGTTGTGATGTCTTCGATGAGACAAAGACCAACTAAGACCAATTGTGTAAAGTGTTAGTCTTGATAAGAATCCGCACTATCCCTTGAATATTTGTTTTGTCAAGGAATGGTTCTTGACTGGGGAAACTTATATGTCAAGGGGACAGTGGGAGCCTTAAAGATCCTGAAAGAGTTTCAAGATTTAATCAGAGTAAAACCTGTAATTTATCACTAGCACACGACATAAGGTTTGCAAACTATCGTGTTGACATAATTCTTATTTCTGTACCTACTTCAAATAAGTTGAATTTGCATGTGAGTTATCAGAGTTCAACTTGGAAGCATTGGTGGGCCTTGTGCTACCAAGGTGACAAGAAACTAAGATTGAACAAGTTTAATCCATGTAAGGCTGAGTTTGTCACTAACCTTATCTTGTGATTATGGTTTTGACAAATTCACATGGATAGGAACTCATACACTATAAAATCTAAGTGTCATAAGGTTTCTCTCCGATTCATGAAAATGATGGTGAGGAAACGCTTTCACTAAGTAGATTTTACGTAGATATCATCTGTGTTATTTGCATTTTCAAAAGTCGTTAGTGGAACGCGTGTGGTTAACCGGCACACTAACATGGACTTGTGAGAAATGGAAAATGCCTAAGCAATTGAGACTATGATTACGGCATTCCTTTTCATAGTTCTGAAAATTGTTTAGACACACATGTGAGCTATCTAAGAAAGGGTGTATGCGTCTAAATTTCAGAAGTCCAACAGATTTCTGGAAATATGTCAGAGCTAGTGGGAGCATAAGTGTTATGCTAATAATCATCATGTTAGTGGGAGCATGATAATTATGATTAGTATTGCAAGCTAGCAATGTTAAGTATAGAAAACAAAGTTTCAATTCGTGAAGTTGCAGGGGTTGAAAAGTTGTTTTGCTATAATTAAGGGAGAGAAAATTATACTTCATTTCAATTCTAGAAGCTTTGATTGAGATTTTGATCATCTTTAGTCAAGGACATATATATGAATTTTATGTCTGAATGGTTCGACTTAAGGAAATTCTATATATATTGCGTTCTCAAAATTCAATTATGACTACGGCATCCCTCTTCATAGTTAAATTTTGAAAACATGGCAAATAAAAAAAATATTGTAGCAAAAGACTGGTCTAGTATCATGTCTTTATGTGAGACATCATGAATCGTGTCCCATATGCTTCAGATATAGATCGATTTCATGTGCTATAATATTCATCCTTTCTAAATTTTCCAAATTCTCAGGGCATTTAGAAGGGAAAAGTCTAGAACTACATATGACTAAAGTGATTAAGCAATTGTCGAGGACAAATCTGAGGTTCGCCAAAGATTGGTTGCTCAGGGAAAGTTGGAAGTATGATGTAAGTTGTCGGAAAGGACTGTATTGACATGTTCTGAAAAGAAGTAACTCTTGTTCGGAAGCGATAGTCAAAATGGGACTATGGAAATGTCTCCATAGGTGGAAGTTATTCAATCTATGTAAGATTAGAAAACCTTAATGCAAGAAGGATGTTCAAAGCAATGTACTTTGAATATGAGACTTCCGTTCCATAGAAGTTGACCTTCTTTGGAATACTCTGTAATGACTAATGACAAGGTTTTGATGACTTTGTGAATAATCATTACAAGAGGAACATTACATAAAAGTTTAAAATCTAACAGTTTTTTTGGTAAATGATAGGAATCGGGGATTCTCACATTTGCAATAAGGATTTGGGATTGTGAAATGAGTATCATTGGAATCATGTTCAATTGATCTACATCACAATGTAAGGATCATAGACAAACATAGTGTGCATACCTGGTGTATGGCATAAATATTGTTTAGAAAACAAAGTGTACATGCCAGGAGCATGGGACGAATGTTGTTTTTATTCAAGTCTTAAGTTGATTGTTTGAAACATTATACAATGAATAATGTGTAATCAATATGGTGATAAATAAAATGTGGTTCTATTTATATTCAAAAGGGTTCTGAGACCATATTGGATTCGATTATTATTGTGTTTCACTTTGCATGTTTTGACTTCCAAAATAGCTAGGTTATTCTTTCCGAATGACTAAGTTATTTAAACACTCCACAGTCGTTCATATGTTGGAAGTAGGTATGAATCAAGACTGTCATGAATCGGGTTTGTAGATGGCTAAATGGGTTTAGTCATAGAAATAGTTGCTACAACATTCATGAGTGCTCATAAGTTATGAGAATTGGAATAAACCCACACTCACTTGTATCACTTCATGGAATTTATCTCGAGTGATCGTGAGACGGTAATATCATATAAATCTTCAAACCTAGAGATATGAGTTGTTACCTATGAGTTGGTTGTGCATTGATTGCACGTAAACGCATCAGTAACTTGATGTTATAAAATGTGCCTTTGTGTACAATTCAACAAGTAGTAGAACAAGTATATGAGTCGAAGTTTATCTGTTCCTTCTAGAAATAGAAGCGATATCTGGGCCCCTCGATGATTTTGTTGTGACCTATGTACCGTCCGGTCAAAACTAAATTGATGTGTTCGATTAAGTTCTTTGTCAAACAAATCGGAAATCGGGAAACAAACTGCTAGACAATAAGTACGACGTTGTTCCATGTATTTGTCCGGCTGATATCATGAGGACAGAGGATTATATGATCACTTATCTAAAATGGCGCTTCATAGTTCAACAGAGTCTTCATAGTTCAACGAAGTTTTCGAGAGCTATGATTGCTGGTTGGTTCCTGAAGTAACATACACAAATATAGCTATTAGACTTATCCAAGTGGGAGTCTGTTGGATAAGGTGTCTAAGTCCATAACTTATTTGGTATATACTTGACCCGACCCGGCATGGTCCATTTGGGTTGCATCTCATCCAAACTATTTATGGATAATTTTATGAGAGTTATACACATATGTTATTAATATATTATAAGTTATAATATATTAATATGAAGTCATGTTATTTAATTAGTTTTAGTCTTAAATTAATTATGAATTAATTTAGAGATTAAAAGGAAGACTAATTAGATTATGGGCTATTGGTTTTATATAGTGTGGGCTAATGCTCTTTTGTTAATGGGCTAGGCTTATATGGAAGTCCATGGATGATCCATGGAGCTTTTAACCCATGGATCCTTGGAAAGGAAAGGTCATGGGTTATTAGGGTTTCACCCTAACCATGCACACTATATAAGCATGCTTATGGAGCATGAAATGGGGCCTAATGGTAACTAGTGAACTAGTGTGTGTGTGCTGGTGTGTGGCAGAAAATACAAGTGTGCATTCTCTCTCAAAGTTTTCCAAGAGTTTGTGGTGTTTTGTGATTCCATTTGAGGCATTCACACTATTGGTGCTTGGCCCTCAAACTCCTCAAGAACAAAACTCATCAAAAAGGTATGTAATCTCTTCTAACTCTTTATGTTGAAATGTTCCCCATGCCATGTTAGATAGGTTATAAACCTTGGAAAAATTATTATTTTGCATGTATTTAGATAAACATAGATCCAAGGTTTATTAGGGTTGCATGCACGCTTAGGAAGTGTTAGATTGCTCAAAACCCAACAACTATGACCTGGTCAGACATTGTGACCAGATTCAGGGCGGTGTTTGCACCAGTTGTAGAGCTTCAGGAACTGGCCAAGGATTTTTGGACATGAGACAGACTACGGATACTTTGATGGAGATCACCGCCAAGTTCTGGGAGACGGCGTTGCTGGTGCCCCAGTATGCAGGAGATAAGGACATGAGGAGGACCCGCTATCATGAGATGCTGCGAGTCGACATTCGGGAGCATGTTAGTTTTTCAGCTTGCCCTACCCTGGATTCCATGATCACCAGGGAAAAGGAGAGCAAGATCAATCTAGAGTATGTCCTAAAGAGGAGGGTAGAGGAGGTGCAAATGGATTGGGCTTTGGGGAAGAAGCCCAATGGATCAGATGGTAGGCCGAAAGGCCAATCGGGACCAGGCCGCTGCGGGAGATGCAGCAGGCCACATGAGGGGCATGTAGATTGGGATTATTGGTCTGCTACAAGTGCGACAAGACGTATGAGTTGTTGTGTTTCCACTGCAACCAAAGGGTCCACAAGAAGGCCAACTGCCCCTAGTTGACAATAGCAACGCCAGTGAAGGCGCCAGCTCCAGTGATCCTACAAATTACTGATGGATGGGAGGCCAAGGCTAAGGCTCCATTGGTGAGGAGTCGGGCCTTCCAGTTGACTACCGAGGAGGCACACGCTGCACCTGATGTGTTGACGGGTATGACTTCTTAGTTATGCTATTATGATATGCTGCTATGAGTTTGATATGTTTTGTATGTGCTCTGTTTTGGATCATTCCATGTGAACGGTATCCCAGTTCAAGTATTGTTTGATTCGTCTGCTACCTGATCATTTGTCTCTTTTCCACTTAGCAAGAAGTTTCCTGAGTGTTCGGGCATGTTGGATTGCCCTTTAGAGGTCGAGATTGTGGACGATCGATCGATGCGACCATCAGAAGTAATCTGAGATTGTGTGCTGAGATTATTAGAGGAGCGCTACCTAGTACACTTGGTTCCCATACCTTTTCAGGGGAACAATGTTATTATTGGCATGGATTTGCTAAGCCCCAATAGGGCGGTGATCGACTGTGCACAATAGTTGGTGCGGATCAGGAACCCAAGTGGGGCAGAGCTGGTGATTTAGGTCGAGAGACCACCGCGAGGACCAACCTGATGTTTGGCCGCAAGGGCCAGGCATTACCTTCAGCACGGTTGCGCAGGATATGTCGCCTATGTCATGGATACGCGGGAGGTGGGTGAGCCGACGGTGAGTGACGTTCCAGTGGTGCGAGACTACGCATATGTGTTCCCAGAGGAGCTTCCTGGGATACCTCCATAGCGACAGGTGGAGTTCAGGATTGACCTAGTCCCTGGTGTGTCTCCGATAGCTAAGGCACTATATCGATTGGCTCCTCCCGAGATGCAGGAGTTGTCTACGCAGCTGCAGGAGCTACTAGCCAGAGGATTTATCAGGCCGAGTAGTTCACCTTGGGGAGCCCCGATTCTATTTGTGAAGAAGAAGGACGAGTCGCATCGGATGTATATAGATTATCGGGAGCTAAATGAGGTAATGGTGAAGAACCGTTACCTACTCCCGAGGATTGATGACCTCTTTGACTTGCTATAGGGAGCATCTTCGTTCTCCAAGATTGATCTGCATTCCTGATATCATCAGATGAGGGTCAGAGAGGAGGATGTACAGAAGACTATGTTCCGGACGCGCAATGGCCATTATGAGTTCGTGGTGACACCCTTCGGACTCACCAATGCTCCTGCCGCATTCATGGATCTCATGAACCGCGTATGTAGTCCGATGCTGGATCGGTCCGTGATAGTGTTTATTGTTGATATCTTGGTTTACTTCAAGATGCAGGAGCAACATGCGGATCCTCTGCGAGAGGTTTTGGATACTCTGAAGAGGGAGAGCTTGCACGCCAAGTTCTCCAAGTATATGTTCTGGTTGCGTGAGGTGTAGTTTCCTGGGCACCTTGTCAATCAGAACGGGATTCTGGTCGACCCAGCCAAGGTGGAGGCTGTGATGAGATGGGAGGTTCCAAAGTCTCCATCTGAGATTCCGAGTTTCCTGGGATTAGCCGGCTACTATCGGAAATTCATCCAGGATGTCTCCAGGATAGTCGTGCCCTTGACTTGGCTTACGAAGAAGGTCGTAGTTTTCTGTTGGGGACCCGAGCAGCAGACCGCATTCGAGACTATGAGACAGAGATTCGAGACTATCACGGAAGAAGCACTGCGTGGATCGAGATAATGGAATTACTTCAAGATTTTGACAGTCACTTACGAAGGCTATGGGAACACAGCTAGACATGAGCATTTCTTACCACCATCAAACCAATAGCCAAAGCGAACGGATCATTCAACCACTCGAAGTCATGCTCCAATTTTGTGTGTTAGAATTCAACAAGACATGGGATACCCAGTTGCCTTTGATTGAATTTTCATACCATAACAGCTGTCGCAATAGCATTAAGGTTGCTCCTTTCGAGGCTCTTTATGGTCATATATGTAGATCACTCGCCAGTACTCTCAGGGGACCAGAAACCATTCACGAAACGACAGAGAAGATAATCCAAATCAGAACTTGACTTCAAGCATCACAAGGCAGACAAAAGAGTTATGCTGACAAATGACGAAAAGCTCTGGAATTCCAAGTCGAATGTCGGGTACTATCGAAAGTCTTTCCCTAGAAATGACTGATTCGCTTTATGAAATGGGAAAACTGAACCCTCGATACATTGGACCCTTAATGTCTATTTAGATGTCAATGATTCCAAAACTTTGTTTATTATGTAATACCATAAGTGAGAAATATCAGTTGACACCTATTGAGTGTGTATGATCGTAGCCTATAGTTATTGCCAGAGTCTCCTGGAGGGAGAGCGGGAGTTTGTGTATAGATATATACAGTGGTGATAACCCACACCTGAGCTACTCGCTACAGTTATACTAGACCAGTCTAGAGTGACAAACTTTATCTTATGATTCTTCGGCGTTTATTAAACGTCACAACAAGCAAATTTGTCATTACTATGTATGGTTATAGCGACTCACTTAGAGAATAACTCCATTATAAATTTACGGAATACTTCATCAATGTAACACGATCTTTGGTGATTAAGACTGCTTCATTCTTTATAATTAGAAAATATAAGATTTTCTGGAGAAAACATTTAACTAATCAATACCTTCTACTTATATAAGAAAATATAGGATTTTTTGGAATGTACTATTTATACCTTAACACACATGCATTAATACAAGATCGAACACAAATATTTCAAACCATTTCTTTTTAGAAAATATTGGATTTTCTGGTGTTACAAAACTATTTACTTAAACATGTTTATGAACTCACCAACATTATATATGTTGACCTTTTCAAATTAACTTGTATTCTCAGGAAACAGTTAAACAGGTGAACTTCAAGAATTTGACAACTTCTTGTACTTGTTTTGCTGTTATATACATTCGGGGTTGGCATGTAACTTATAACCCACTACTCGATATAAGAGATGAGGGTTGTAATTTTGAATGTATGATGATGGTATTTTTTATGTTTCATTTATATTAACTATAACGATATTCAAAGATAAAGTTACCCAACCTCCGTATGTTTCCGTCGTTCCGGTTTGGGAGTGTGACAGATACTGTTGGATTAAATGTGTAACCCCATAACTATTATTGTTATGTACTCAACCCGAGAGTAGCATGATCCATTTGGGTTGCATATCATCAGGACAATTTGTTAGGATGGAATCTTCAGAGAAAGGTTATATATGATTTATTAATATATTATAAGTTATAATATAATAATATGAAATTAAATGTTTTAATTAGTATTGATCATGAATTAATTTAGTGATCGAAAGAGACTAATAAAATCTATGGGGAATAATTATGATAATTAGTTATATTTATATGTGTTAGGCTTATGATCCATTTTGGACAAAGTTTATGTATGGATACATAAATAGTTGAGCCATAAGTACCATGTCACATAAACCTATGGCTATAGATTTGAGTTATACCCATGACCCTTGAAATCCAACATATAAATACATGTTCTTAACCTAAAAAACGCATACATGCTTATTCTTAGAGTTCATGGGTGTTTTTGGGTGCATGGAATTCTCTTTCAAGTTCAACCTTTGTCCATGATGGGTTGTAACTTCATTTGAGGTTTCCACATTATTGGGTCTAAGCTCTTTAAGGCCAAATTCATCAAGTTCTACAAGGTACACAAAGAGGTAAACTTCTAAATAATATTTTATGTAGTTTATATCACTTGTATGCTAGTGGTAGGCTTAAATCTTTGGAAACCATTTGCATGTACAATTAGTGAAAGCATAGAACCAAAGCTTCTAGGGTTGTATGTGCACCATAGGATGTTGTAGTAGACAAAACCCAACAAATATATGGTTTATTTCATAATGTATGATATATATATATATATATATATATATATATATGTGTGTGTGTGTGTGTGTATATATATATATATATATATATAGTCATGTACATATTTTTGGACAAAAAGACTTTTTGACTTTTATTTTAGATGTCATGGGTTTATAAAATATAATGGATGGAAGAATTTTTAAAAATTTTTAAAAATCCAAGAAAGGGGAGAACTTAAAAGCTAGTTTCTTATTTTAATAATAAATCCATGATTTAAAAGCATGGTTGGATGTTATTATGACAATAAAGCCTTTATCTCATTTTTAGAATATGTAATTTGTTTGTTGAACTACTTCTTTTTCATTATTTTTAGCGTCTTATTCTTGGACTAGCACAACTCTTCTCATGTGCAGAGTATACACACACACGCGCACACACACACACACAGACACACACACACACACACACACACATATATATATATATATATATATATATATAGTCTCGAATATATCTATGATTAAATGAGGAAGAGATGCAATATAAACCAAGTACTAATATAATATTTGGAGGTGTGCGGAAGCAATAAAGGTTCCCATATTTGAACATTTCATGAAGAAATACGATGAATGTGATAGAGAGGCATAGAAATGGCTTAATCATATTCAATGACATAATTAGGTTAAAAGTCTTTTCATAGGAAGATCAATAACATATGTGTTGTTGAACAACAAGTGTGAAGTTTTAGGCATGAAAACTGATGGAGGAAGTGATATGTAAATCATTAGTTGTTAGGACCATGTTAGAGAATACATGATGAAAAGAATTATGAATGTTATGACGGTTATGAGGAATTACAAAGGACCTCTTACTCTAACAACTACTAAGATTTTGGAAGTGAACAAGCAATTAGCTTCATATTTTAGAGCTAGGTAGAATGGACAATTTACTTATGAAGTATATGGACCATGACAAGAGCAGCATATTCTGAAGCTACTTAATTTGACTTGAACATATAGGAACTGGAAACTTATAGGAATTCCATATAAAGATTTTATAGAAACAGTAAGTGAAATGTTTGAGAGTAAACATTATAGGAGGGATATTTACTAACGGGTACATAAAGTATACCTTTTGGATAAATGGAAAAGGGCATATGCAATCAAGGTGGAGGAAATAAAGGATAGATTGTGACACTCATTTTTTTTTGAGTAAGTTATAAACTATAATGTACTAAGAGTGTAGGATGCAGAATACATATTTGGAATTAAGTGATGTATAATGAAGATGTTTGGACCAGAAATGGTATTTTTGTCATTTTTTGTAATTCTTGAATTTGAGTAAAACCATGGTGTGGCAAGAGATCGACCGCAACACATTTTTGGTGGTGATAAATTTTTGTCGTAATATGAATAGTAAAGGCAAAGTAATTTGAAAATAATAAAGAGTGAAGTTGTCTCACTGTGATGTGGTTAAAAGTAGGACGCCATAACTTTTTATGACAAATTTTAGCAATATATTTAAAAGTGTCATTAGTGGAGAAGAAATGACCATGTGACAGACATAATACACATCATTACGTAATGCAGCACACCCACAGTAAAACCGCGGTGTGGTGTCACAGGTTGCTTAAAAATAAAATAAAATGGAGGGGAGTTCTTTACAACGGTCATTCATCACTTTTTGTATCAAATGAGAGAAACACAAAGGGAGAGGGATTTGAACTGGAAATTCATTAAGAGAAAAGAAGGAATTAAGAAAAAAAAGTGTCATCTACTATTTCTTGAACTAGTGGTAATCTATAATTACTAACTAATTGTGAATTTGGAATGGAATTGTGTTGGGGTTTCCTAACCTTGTTCATAGCAAACAAAAGTGGGTTTTTGAGATTCTGATGTACAATAGTTAATAGAAGCTATAATAAGATGATTCTAAGTTTACTGAGTTGTTTTAGTAGCTAGTTTCATGAAATTGATATAAATAAGTTTGTAGTTTTGAGAAATTGAGTCCATATTATGTCCAACTAAAGTATATAGATGATTACTTCATAGTCTATGAGTAAATTATATATTTAAAGTTGTATTAGACTTATAATGAATATTAACAACAACTAAATAAGGAAAACGAAAATGTGAGGTAAGAAGGAGTGTGTTCTAGTAGTGGGAGATTATATCTTAATGTAATAACACATTGAAATTGTTAAGATAAAGAGCTATTGATGTAATTATATAACTAAGTGCTATGATTTCATGTTATGATGTGATTAAAAAAAGAGAAACTTATGAAATGGGTTACAACACTTAAAGAGATGTGTTATTGTTTAGGTTCTAGTGAAGCGAGAGATCTAAAGGAATCGGAATAAGCACTTTTCAACCAAGTCAATGTGAGTAATTTAACCTTAACCCACATGATTTTATTGTGAAGTACAATTTAGAATTTAGAATTATATCTATGTCAATATAAATGGTTATAAAATGGCGTTCGATAAGAGTACTTTAATAAGACTTATAAAGAGTATAGGTCTAATACACTGAAGGTTTTAAATGATTATAGTATATATTATGAACATGATATAAATGAGTATTATGATGCTTTTAAATAACATGAGAGCATTTTATGAACTGTAGGTTGACAATATTCGATGATGATTGAGTATTAAAGTGATTTTTTTTGGAAAAAGGCATTCTTAATATTGAGTTTGGTTAAATTAATATGAATATATAATAATGCTATGTTGTAATATGGAAATTAATATTATATTTAAGTTACTCATTAAGCTTATGATTATTTATTAGTGTAATTTTGAAAAGCAGGAAATGTAAACCCAAGCAAAGGAAAGGCAGCTATAGAGAAGTAGACGTTAGCTTAAATTATAACTATTGTATTTTGTTCAAAACTTTATAATACTAGATATATCTTAGTTATGCTTGTAAATATTGAAGTAAACCTAATGTTTTCATGAATAAAATGTGAAGAAATTGGGTGTATTTTTGTTTTAAAATACGAGAAAATTTTAGATGTTACACTGATCTACATGGCCAAAGAGTGAATGCCCAACAATACCCCTCCCTTACACTACAACTAGGTTGCTAGAGAAAAAAGAATGAGGAATCAAAATTTAGATGAGAGGTTAAGCGAAAGACAAAAAAATTAATCAACGTGGTAATAGAGAGGAAGTAAACTAAGGTGATGGAAATCATGTCCATAAATTAACTAGGAAAACTAAAACTATTACATATGGAAATTTTCAAAACAAGTATCACAATTCAATAACATGTAAATGTCATGGTATAAGAGATGGGGGCATTTAAGGTGGTGCAAACGGTGGCAGTTCATGTAGCAGAGCTAGATGCATTCAAGGTGATATAAATTGTCGAAATGCAGGTGGTAATGTAGGTGGGAGAGTTACAAACAATTAGCGTTGTTAACATGGTGACAATATATAGAGTGTGGGTGAAGTTGCATACAAAGTAAGGTGTTGATGTGGTGGTTATTTGTTTTGGTATTTTAGTTGTTTGTAGGAAACTATTAAAACAATGCTCGTCTTGAGGTTTGGGTAATTTTTGTTGGATGTATATTCTTAAAAATCATGTTAAAATGATATTTTAAAATAACAAATGATATTATAGGGTCACACCAACAACAACTTAAAATAAAAATATTTTTATAAGAATTCGATCATTCGTGATAAACAATTATGATTGTTGCAATTAATTGGAAATTATTTATTGTGAGGAGGTAATAATATTCCAATGAAAGCATCATGATTTATATAATAATCTTTCATATATAAAGTCATGTACATGTTTTTGGTCTTAAAGGCTTTTTGTCATTTATATAAGACGTCGCAACTTTATAAAATATAATAGTTGGAAGAATTTTTTTAAAACTCTTTTTTTTAATATAAAATCCAAGATAAAGGATAAGTTAAAAGCTAGTTTCTTATTTTAATAATAAATATGTGCTTTAGAATCATGGCTAAATGTTATGATGAAATTAAGGTCTTTAACTGTTTCTTAGAATACATAATTTGTTTGTTGAAGTAATTATTGTGTTGCTTTTAGGGTTTTATTCCTAGACTAGCATAACTCTTCCTATGTGTGTGTGTGTCTATATGTATGTATGTATATATATATATATATATATATATATATATATATATATATATATATATATATTTGGAATATGACTGAGTACAAATATAATCTTTGGAAGCATGCGAAAGCAACTATTCCTAAATTTGATGATTTCATGAAGACATGTGATGAATATGACAGAGAGGCATATAAATGGCATAAGAAGATTCCACCGCATCATTGGGCTAAAGGTCATTTTATAGGAAGAGCAAGAACATATGTGTTTCTAAACAGCATGTGTGAAGTTTTGAACAACAAACCTAATGAAGGAAATGATATGTTAATTATTTGTTTTTGGAGTTTGTTAGACAATACTTAACAAAAAGACTTATGATCGTTATAATGGTTATGAGGAATTGCAAAGGACCTGTTACACCAATAACTACTGAGATTTTGGAAGATAAAAAGTCACTAGCTTCTCATTTCAGAACTATAGGTGGAATGAGAGATTTCCATAAGAAGTATATGGACCATGGTAGGAGCACCATGTTGTAGACATAAATAATTTGACTTCCAGCTATAAGAAGTAGAAAGTTGCAGGAATTCCATGTAAACATGTCATAGCCTTCATAACAGTCATTTCACAATCATTTTATAAAAATAACATATATGTTTTTGAACAACATGTTCGAAGTTTTGAACAACAAGATTAATGAAAGAAGTGATATGTCAACAATTAGTTATTTGGAGTTTATTAGACAATACCTGATGAAAAGAATTATGGTTGTTATGAAGATTATGAGGAATTGCAAAGGACCTCTTACACCAAGAACTACCAAGATTTTAAAAGAGAACAAGTCACTAGCTTCTTATTATAGATTGTGATACTCATATTGTTTTGAGTAAATTATAACCTATAATGTAGTAAGATCCTAGAATGAAAAAGAATATATATTAGAGACTGAGTGATGTTATAATGAAGGTGTTTGGACCAAAAAGGGTATTTTGGTCATCTTTTTGTAATTCATGAATTTGCTTAAATTTATAAATTGTATACAAAGAGAATGGTATAAATTAAACATATGCTAAAGATAAATAACTTCTTACTACAAAGGGCTTAATGGGTTAAGGGATGGGATATTGTAAGAATGGGCAAAATTAAAGAAAGGAAAACTCTTGCAATAAAACCACATCGCGACAAGGGAGGGATCACGACACATTTTTGGAGGCGTGAATATGGTTGACATAAAATGAATAGTGAAGGAAAAGTACTCTCAAAATAACATGGCATAAAGACGGCTCACCACAACATGATTGAAAGTATTATTGCCATATCTTTTTATAAAAAAAAAGTTTTTAGCAATAAACTGAAAAGTGTCATTAATGAAGAAGAAATCATGATGCCAAAAAAATAACGAATGTGCGTAATTACGTAAAGTTGCATGACTCGAGTAAAACTGGGCCTAGTGTCGATGGTGGGTTAGAAATCAAATAAAAGAGACGGAAGTTTTGTACAACTCTCATTCTTCAATAAAAGAATTTAAACATGGAATTCAATGACAGACAATAAGGGATTAAGAAGAAACTAGAAAATTTCATCTACTACTTATAATCAAGGGTTACCTCTAATTAGTAACTAATTGTGAATTTGGGTTTGAATGATCTCGGGGTTTCCTAACCCGAATCATTGCAAACAATTTAGGTGTTGAGATTCTGATGTATAACAATTAATATAACCTATAATAACATGATTCTAAGTTCATTGAGTGATGTTAGCAGCTAATTTCTTGAAATTGAAGATGAAATTTATATAAACCTTGAACTTTAAGTTCGTGGTTTTGATAAATTGAGATCATATTACATGTAAGAAAGTATATACTGATTAGTTCATAGGATGTGAGCAAATTGTGTATTTAAAGTTGTATTAGAAGTCTTATGAATGTGAATTGAAACTAAAAAAGCAAAGGAAAATGTGAAGTAAGAATGAGAGTGTTATAGTAGCAAGAGATTATGACTTAATGTAATAAGACAAATAAATTGATAAGATAAGGAGCTATTGATATAATTACATAATTGAGTGTTGCGATGTGATTAAACATAATGGAGAAACTTATAAAATGAGTCATAAAACTTAAAGAGATGTGTTACTATTTAGGTGTTAATGTTGCGATGAATGGAACATGATCTCAAGGAATCAGAACAAGCTCTTTTCAACCAAGTCAAAGTGAGTAATTTAACCTTAACCCATATGAAATATTGTTATGTACAATTTTGAATTGTATAATTATATCTATGACGATATAAAATGTTATATAAAGGCGTTCGCTAGGACTACTTTGATAAGACTTATAAAGAGTATAACTTTAGTACATTAAATGTATTCGAATTGTATGGTGTATAGGATGCGCATGATATACATGAGTATTGTGTTACTTATAAATAACATAAGAGCCTCCCAATCAATTGTAGGTTGGAAATATTCGATGAAATGACTGAGTATGAAAGTGAATTTGTTGAAAATATATTATTTCCTATTGGGTTTTGTGACAACCGTCAAAATTCGAGTCGGTTCTAGATTTGACTAGACTTAGTTCCACATATAGGCACTACACGTACTAGACTTAGTAACTGGAAGCTAAGTTATAACCTACTAGAAACCTGGAAACAATTAGAATCAATGGATAGTGTACTTAGATTTCACATTGATATGTGAATTCTACATCTACTGAGCTGTAGTGACTATCCATATTTGGGTCACTCTTTGACTCGAACAACATTTCATGAATCATATACACACATCATCCACTTGACCTAGTAGTAGAAATTAGGTCAAAGTCACATAGAAACTTAAGTCAAAGTTGAAGACTAGGACTAGTATACTTGATTCCTCAATTTCGCTTGAATCTCGGAATCACTACATAGAACGCCAATAAACCGATAAAAATAAATTACAATCATTATTTTAACTTGAATAAGAGTTAGAAAACACAAAAATAATTTGAAGTCTCAAAATTTAATTAATTTTGATATCCAAGACTTACAAACTCTCAAAAACCCTAAATGCCCTAAAAACTCATATTCAGAAACTTTAACCTTAAAAATTCTATAAAAATAATTATGAAGCTTCTAATATTATCTTATAATAATTAAAATTATAAAAATGCATTTAAGGAAATAAAATTGAACTCATTAACAATTACTCTTAATTTATAAGTCAAAAATCAAGAGTTTTATGCATAAAAACTAGGTTAAGGTGCACACTTTATAAAAAGTTGGATAATTTTTATAAAAGATTTGAAATTTTATAAAGAAAAATGAAGGAGAGAGGGATATTATAACCTCAAAAGTCGGATTCCCCTCTCTCTCCTCTCTCTCCTCTTCCCAACACACTCAATTAGTTCCCCCTTACACTCCATCTTCTCTCTCACTCTACCCCTCGTTCTCTCTCACACTCTTCATCACCACCACTCCATTTCTCTCTTCATTTCTCCATACTCACGAAATTTTCCAGAGAATAAGTCCAAGAACACACCTCATACTCAAAATCTTCATCATCTAATGGTGTTCATTAAGGTACAACACGATTTCCTTTCATTTTCCTTCAAGTTTTCATGGATTTTCTTGCATTTTTTTGTTCTTCTACACCATTATAATGAAAGATCATGAACACATAAACATACACACACACAAACTCATGGTTTTGATGATGATGGTGGTAGGATTTAACCCAAAAACAACATGCATGTTGTTAATGGTCAAATATAAGGACCAAAACCTATGTCAAAATCAACATAATGCCCTTTTATACAAGTTTTGGGTAAAAATCACCACATGCATCCAAAGTTTTCTATTAAAAACATTTTTTGAACATTTCAAACTCATGAATGGTCTTCAAAACAACATGCATGTGATAATCTTCAAGCTTAGATGCTTGATGATCAAAGTTGTTGTTAAAAAGCTTTCAAATATGTTAATGAAAGATTTATTTCCAAATAAATATGTAAAATTCATTTTCTGACCAAATCCGATTTTTCCCAGATTCTCATTAACAAAATAAGATGCTCTGTAAATTTCCAGAAGATAGTTCATTTTTCTCTAATTATTATAGTTAATGCAATAAAATAGGGAAATAAATCATATAAAATACTTTTAGAGGTCTATAAATCCGGAATAAATTCGTGAAAGACCCCTATGGTGAGTAATGATCTCTCATTAAATTTCATCGATTTATGTTGTTGTTTAGTATAATTTTTCATTTTCTTTTTGTTTGAGTATAATAAATCACAAAACAACTTTACGAATTGTGAAAATTGTATCTAACAATTTTCGCAGCTCTTACCTGTGGTGGGAGACTCAGAAAAATAATTTCATAATTTTTCATCATCCCTTCCTATTTTTTCCAATTTTTGGTAATTATAATGGCCTAAAAAAAGGAAAAATAGTTCTGATTATCCAAAATTCATGAAATTTTACCAGAACATCATGTTGTACCGTAGGAGGTTACATAAACATTTTCATGATTTTTCTTTACTGTATACTATTTTGTCTCTTATTTTCTAATGTTAAATACACTTAAATACCCCAAACCGGATTATACAATATCGAAACCACTTTTGGCATTTTTCCCAGATTACTTACACTATAAATGATGTTACAAAATGTTTTGGTAATTTATTTTAACTTTTTATTATTTATTCTTCAATTAATTATTATTTAAGGGGATAAAACAAGGAAAAATAGAAATACGCACTGAAAAATATCTTTTATATTTTTCACTACCTAGTTATGTATAATATCAGTTAAATAAAAAGTTTGGAAAATTTTGGAAAATGTTTTCTATTTATTTCATTTTTATTAGAATAAATTCTCAAAAATCATAAAATTAGGTTAAACAGTTTAGAAATCGATTTTTATATTTTTCCCAACTCAATAATGTTTAATAACAGTAATAAAAAAAAGTTTTGGTAATTTGGAAAATGCTTTCTATTTATTTCAATTTTTATTAGAATAAATGCATAAAAATCATAAAAATTGGTTAAATAGTGTAGAAACCCATTTTTATATTTTTCGCAGATTAAGTATGTGTAACGACATTACTACAAAAAGTTTGGGGCATTTTCTTAACTGATTTCTATTTTTCATGAATTTTTGTATATTTAGAGAATTAAATATATGAAAAATGGTTATGCATATCCATAATCCATGAAAAATTATCTACTAGTCTTTTAACACATTTAGAACCAAAATCTGAAGTTTGGTAATTTTTGTTAACTATTTAGTATTTTTCATATTTTATGGTTATTCAAGAAACTAAAGTGCTGAAAAATAGTTAGACAAATCAAAAATTCAAGAAAATTTATCTTGAGGTCTTTGACTTCAATTAAAACTAAAATGCAAAGTTTAGGAAATTTTAGAACTAAGTTGATTTCGTTTTGAATATTTAATCATTGGAACATCTCTAAAATGTTAAATATCAACATTTCAATAATGGAAATTTTACGCTTAAATTGTTCTATAACAATTGATTCTTTGAAACTTAATTTCCACATAAAAATATTTATAATTTATCAATATTCAATTGTGACTTAGTATTGGCATAATTCTATTGTAGTAATAAGTATACTAGTATTACATTTCGATTAGAGACTCACTAGTGAATACTAATATTGTAGGAATCGGTAGTGGTACACGTGGAACATAGTTAAGGAACCATTTGCATCATCTCAATGTATTGTGAGTATTCACGCACTCCCCTATTTTCAGTTTTTATGTTTTGGGGTGGAAAAGCATGTCCAGAAAAACTATTATTTGCATGTTGTATTTAAATTGATTTGTATCAAACATTATTGCTATTGTATTGCTATGTCTCTCATTGTATGTCTATGCAACACGGAACATGAGAACTTATCGTACTAAGGCCCTTCCCTTATCTCTAACCATTAACTATTTGAGCCAATGGTCATTATGGATAGCGCTATTAGGAATTGACAACTCCTCACTCGCCCTATTGCTGGAGTGTATGATACCATATTCATCTATGGAACGATAAGCATAGATCTCGATAGGGATTCAGTCATAGGTTTGGTTGAGACTCATTGTTTGCTCATACACATACAAACTCGTTTCTCATTATAGCAATAAAATTGTATTCATTAATACCAATCAACTTTGTTTCTCATTATAGCAATGAACTCTATTTCTCATTACAACAACGAACTTTTACTAGTGGAAACTTATATACATGTTTTACCAATGAAATTGTTTGCTCGTTGTAGCAACGAAATTGACAGCTCATTTTAGCAATGACACTTGTTTACTCGTTTGAGTAACGAACTTTATCTTCCATGAGAATATGAATGTTGCATCTTATTCGGGCAATACACTTTATCTCTCATGATGACAAAGAACTTTGCTTTTATAAACTTATTTACTTATTTTAACAATATACTTGTATTATTGGAAACTTTTATCAAAACGTTGATTTCAACCCATGGAACCAAGATTATTTTGTTTATTTGTGAGTACTCACCAACTATTTTTATAGTTGACGCTGGTTTTACATGCCTTTTAAGGAATTATCAAGTAAGTGGCACTTAGGGACACTTCACTTTCAGGAGCATTCGCATGTGTTGTATTTGTATTTTCATTGTAATTTCTTGTAAAAGTTGTTCAAACCCATTGTAAATTTGTAATGATTTTTAATACTATGGTTGGTGTTGTCTTTTAACTTTTGCTATGAAACCCTTTATACTGCCACGCCTCGTGTTTCCGCTTTAGCAGGGTGTGACAGGTTTGGTTAAATTAATACTATTATATAATAATTATATGTTTTAATATGGTAATTATATAGTTAATTTGATCATTAAGCTTATGCTTAATCTGTGAGTATAATTGTGAAAAGTAGGAAATATAAAACCAAGCAAAGGAAAGATAGTTATGGTAAAGTTGGGGTTGGTTGAAATATTAATTATCCTCTTTATGTAAAACTTTGTAATACTAGATAGATCTTGGATGTATTTTAATAAGTATTTTGTGTTTACTTGGTTGTGTTTCTAAATACTACAGTAAACCCAATGTTTTGATGTATAAAATGCAAAAAATTTTGGTGTATTTTTGTTTTAAAATATGAGAAAATTTTGGATGTTACACAGATATACGTCAGCAAAGAGTGCATGCCCTATTAAGTTAACCCCTCCCTTACATTACAACCAGGTTGGTAATGCAAAATGAAAGAGGAATCAAATTTTAGATAAGAGGTTAAGTTTAAGAAAAAAAGTAGTCATCATGTTAGTAAAAACAACAAGCAAACCAAGGTGATGGAAATCATGTGTAAAAGTTAACTAACAAAAATTTGACTATCACATATTGAAATTTTAAAAACAATGGTTACAATTCAAGAACATGTAAATGTCAAGATATGAGAAATGGTGGGTGTTAAGGTGGTGCGAATGTTAGTAGTTCATGTAGGAGAGCTAGGGCGTTAAAGGTTGTATAAATTTTAGCAATGCAGGTGGTAATGTAAGTGGGAGAGTTGGAGAAAATTAAGGTGGTGGATAAGTTGACAATATAGGGTGGGGGTGAAGGTGCTTGCCAAGTTAGGTTTTAAAGTGGTTGTTATTTATTTTGGTATTTTAGTTTTTTGTATCTAATGTTTTTGATCTTTAGTTTTGGTTCATTTATGTTTGACCTATTTTGTAACTACTCGACGTTTCTACACATTAATCAATGGGAAATATCAGAGTTGTACCTATAATTGAGAAATTATATCAAAATTAAAACACCTTAAATCGCAGGAATAATCACAGGTTTACAATAATAATTATTACATAAAAGAAAAAGGAAAATGTAATCTAATAAAATTTATTCTTCTATGGTGTATCCTTGTGCTATAGTATTCTCCTCTTGTACCCTAGCTACTACGTAAACCTATAAAATGTGAAACATATCTACTACATCAAACCATATGTCTGAAGAGTTAATGTTTCTTCTTTACTTATCTTTCTTTTTAATTTCTTTCTCCTATTTTGATAACAATTCTCTATATTGTGTAACATACCATGCTATTCTTTCTCTATCTCTACATACTCTACATGATGTCCTATTTTCTCATGCACCGCTCTATCCTTCAACTTTCTCATCTCATGTATCTCTTGCTCCATTTCTACTTTTGTTTCATACTCATTCTTAGACTCTTCTCATGCTAATCTCATGCTTTGCACATACTCTATCTCTGTATCTACTTCTATATCTTCTCTACTCTTTCACTTCTCCACTCTCTTTATACTTTATTCATGTTGTTACCAATTCTCTTAGTCTAGTCTTCTCTTATCTCTTACTCATATCATGCTTGTTGCACACTCTAATTTCTCATCATTCTATTCTCTTTTAGACCTAACGATATCATCTTATACCATACTTTCATCTCTTATGATCCACCGTGGATCCTTAACAAATCATAATATGTTGAATCCTTCAAAGATTCCTTACTCTTAATCCTTCACAGATTACATCTAAGTTCTTAAAATAACTCACATTCCTTATTCCACTCATGGCACCTTTTCATCTATCTTTTCTAACCATACTCTTGTTCCCAAAGGAATCATATTGTTTTCCACATGGGAACCATACACTAATCCCTAAAGGAATTATACTATTGTACCCGTAGGAGCTATAATCTTATTCCCAAAAGAATCATACTCTCTATTCCTAAAGGAACCACATTTCTCGACATTTTTATCTTTGTTATGTGACTCATCATATAACATTTGTCCCGTAGACAATTTATATCTTTATCTCTTAAATAGATCTTCTAATACATATCTAGTACTTAACTCATTAAGTACTTAAAATCTCTCTATGTTTTAGTAACATATAGGTATTCTACAAAATACTATTAATGTCTAAACATACTTGCATACACATATAGGATTATAAAGGATATAAACATATTCTTTTCTCATATATATCTCTTAGATACTTAACTAATATATTTTCTATATCTAACCATGCATAGGATTACATTACATATAATCTTATTCTTTTCTCATTTACTCTTAAAGGTATTACTCATAATACTCATATCCTTTACTTCTAAATTTACACATACTTCACATATACATATATGCTCAGGTACACGGTCTTACATGTATAACCACAAGCACTTAGTCTTACATAGGATTAAAATCTATATAATCCTATGCCTTTTCATCTATGGCATGCTCAGATACATGACCCTTTTCATACAAACACACACACACACACACACACACATATATATATATATATATTATGTATAAGATAATTTAAAGAGGGAGAGTGAGAACCATTGATGACTTCTTGATCCTTTTCCCACCTCAAAATCTCCAAAGCATGGCTATGGAGGGTTTGGGGTGCTTTATAATGGGAATGAAGGCTTAATAACCTTTAACTCTATACGATACTATGTCATGGGGGAGGTCTTCACAACGTCGTGGTGGCTTAAATGAACATGTTGGCTTCTCTTTTCCATGTCGTGGCAATTTCTCTCACATCATCTTACTTTGCCAACCCATAACAACACGTCGTTGTGCAAACTACATTTTTGTTTCTCTCTATACCAGAAGACAATGTTTAAACCCTTTTTATCGCTTACCATATTGTGGTGAGCATCTTTCTTTGTCATTGTGGTCGTAGATCATCAGCCTTCTTAGCTGATTCTGTTTTAGCTTTGAGACAACTTTTATCCCAACTTCTAACATGGATATATTCTTCCTTTCTAACCCGTTTTCTATGTTTTTTCATATGCAGGCGAAGGTGGGGAACGTACGATACAATCCTATTAAGTCACTTCCAACTCATTTAATGTGGATCTTAATCTATTAAGTCATAAACTTGGCCCAAAAAGCATAAAATTTTCTATTATACCCTTTTTGCCCAAATGCATATTCTCATGCATTCTTTGTCTTGAACTTACTTATCTAACCTCTTATAAGTGATTTAAACTCATTTTGGTCATTTTCATGAAGTAAAAAACTACATAATATTATTAAATTCTCATAATTAACCATTTTGTCTTATTGGTTAATAACTGACTAAAAGTAATCTCTCTAAATTGGGGGTTCTCACTTAATGACCCATTTTAAGGTTATTTTCTTCTTTAGTATCTTAATCCAAAATAACAATCTACCTTCCTTTTATTTGCATTTTCAATACAATGACCGAACCTTCTTCATATCTCTACTTATAATGGTTGTTAAGGGACATCTACTAATCTGTCTACACTTATGCAATCATATTTCATACTTAACATAATCTTTCATTTTTTTGTCGCACTTTTTATAACCAGGTGCATAAACATACTTTTTCTCATTCTCTTTCTCTTAAGCATAATAACACACTTCTTAACCATCTTCTATTAGGTATGTTACAACTCCATAACGCTTCCACAACATAGGTGGCCACACCACTATTTTATTAACGCTTTTATAACTCTTTGGGAAGGGTTACATCTAATCACTTCAGTCTCATTCTACAGTGTTTTATCTAACTAAAACTCTTTCTCTCAAAAATTTCTTAGTGCTCATGCACTACTTTCACTTCTATCTCTTTTTCACTCCCGAGATTCCAAGTCTCAGTCTATACATGGAAGTTTCTTCTTAAATACCATGTTACCTTTCTTGTCTTACCAGTTGATCCTCAGGTAGCTGAATGGGTCCACTAAATCACCATAAGTGCAATGTGTCTGCAGTGTCTATACACTTCATCCACACTATGCTTACTTAGATCCAACCTCACCATTACGTTCCATGATTCAAAAGATTAATATATCTTCCACGGTAATTTCTTCTCAACTTACCATGATAACACTTCTCTTCTTAATCGATTTATCCTCAGGAAACATAATGGCTCCATTGAACCAAATAAATATGATCATATGTTCATTTGTGTACTATGTCCCCCTCATTGTCACCTTTATTTACTAACAATTACTACCAACGTTTTCTCAAAGCAGTACAGTCAACTCATTGCTTACAGCCACCCGTCAAGATAGACCTTGTAAGGCCAATGTTATAGGATCAATATGTAAAGAACAACGGGATAAGTAACTATGGGTATAATACCTTATAGATATTTAGGTTGTTTTGTTTGTTAACAGTTGGTTTTTGCAGGTTGATGAGATATATGATTTAGTTATAAGATTGTGGGATTCAAAATCCTATGTATCTCAGCAGGTTTTCCCAAACCTGACCCAATCAAACTATAAGTGTCATAGGTAAGTAGGTTTAAGCTACTAGAACTCGATTAGGATTTCGTATGATTAAGAGACAAGCTTGTTATAAGGTTCATGACCTTTAGGTGTTTATGCTGTAATTTATGTATTGTATTGATTATCACAACCTTTGGGTTTTATATTTAGAAACATCTTTACTCAAGATATTTGAATAAAACTAAACAGTTTCCAAAAAATATTTTGTTGTACTGTGATTTTCCGAAAACAAAAAATATTATGATTTTCAAAGAGTAAATACAATTTTTTCGGTTCTGGAAAATAGGGGATGTCTCATCATCTTTCTTAGTCCTCAACTTCTTTAAAGGTAACGGTTATGACTTCCTTACATCTTGTTACAAAATCTATGCTTGATATATCAAAAGATGTATCTGCCAAGCATACTTGTCTATCACATCAGGAGTCGCAATCCCCCAATGTTTCTAACTTTTCACCTATATATTAAACTTAGTTCTCATTTTTTTACTAGGACTCTACACCCAACCTTAGACTATTCTCACAAGTCATTATATTCTCAGTTATCTATGCCACTTTTTATTCTCTTTCTAATTTCCCCTTATTATACATAAGGTCTAATCGTGTTTCATTCTATAGTAATTACAAGCAATAAATATGTTACATAACCCATACATATCTACATATTCTAACGAGCAATCTATTCTTACTTTAGGATTTACACCTCATTTTCTTTCTCTCTTAACAATACACTATCGAAGTGTCCTCTTACTCAACATACTCTATATCACTTACTATAACATCCCAAAAATTTCAACAAATTTAAACTTTTCAAAACAATCCATTTACTAATAAAAGTGTTTACAAAATCATTATTTCCAAAACATTATTTAAAATATGAGTCTCCTAATATCCACTCAGTCATAAAACAAAGGATGTCTACGGTCACGCCTTCGCCTTGCCACGATCCTGTGATGTACTTGAAATAATAAATTGAAACTATAAGCAAAAAGCTTAGTGAATTCCCCTAAAATACCACTACATAAACAGATAACATATACCAACAACAGCATGCATACATAGCCTTTAGCCTGACTGGAACACCCTACCGGCCTATAATCTAGCTGGTACAGCTACAGAGCCTTCATACTGAATGGAACAACCCACCAGCCTATAGAGTATCTGGTAGGCTCATAGAACCTTCGACATGACTCGTACGCCTCACCAGGCCTTCAACCTATCTATAACTTTCTCTATGGCTTCGACCTGACTGGTATGGCCTTTTGACCTGCAGTCTATCTAGGACGCCGTAGGTCTCTCCACATTTAGCAAATAACAGGACCGCCTCAAACCAACAACACATAACATGTCAACATATACATATCCAGAAATGAATATAAGCCGAGTAAACATAACAACATATCGAAATAAACATTATTGGGTTTGTTGACTGACATCATAAAGTGGTATAGTCTCAACCCACCCACACCAAACCAAGATATTCATAACTAAACATATAAACAGTCAACAAACAATAAGGAAGATCTTACAAATCACTAAGCATAGAAACATCATATATACCATGATATAAATCTAATAGATCACTACAAAATATCAATATGTGATAACCAAAATAAGATTCCAATGGGCTGGCTTTGGTGCCTTCAACCCAAAAGTAAAGTGAGAAAGACTCACCACACACTGCTGAATCTCACAGAAAGAATCTTCAACTACTATTCCGCAAGAATCCCCACACTATCAATCAATATTTAATCATCCATCAATAATCGGATTCGACCCACACTACATGTCCAAACTAGGGTAAAAGACCTTTTTACCCTCTTCATAACTTGGCCCAAAGTCAAGGCCTAATCCAACTACCCAAAAGCCCAAAATCTCATTAAATATTGAAGGCCCAATTATGGCTTAATTTTCCAAATTTAGCCCACACTCTATCATGGGCCTTAAACCAAGGTCCAAAACATTCCTAGCCCAAAAGCACTAGAATTTTGATGGCCCAACAAAGCTTGAAGCTCCTAAGTCCAACAATGGCCCAAACCGAAGATGCATTAATCCAAGGCCCAGCCTACTGAGTATGCGGGGTGTACTCAACTTGTATGCGCAACGTATTTACCTTAGAGCTTGTAAGCCCATCATACCCTCACATACATCCAACTTCCATTTTAAGCTCTTTTTCCATAAAAACTTTACACCACAACCTATATTAACTTCGATGGACTGATTAATCAAATAAAGTTATCAACTTTACATTCATGCATGGCTAAATGAATCTCTTAAGCTTTTAAAGGACTTAACATGTGACAATGCATCATGAGACCCAATACCCGATAAAGTTGGCACCTTTATGCATAAGGGACTCCCAACAAAATTATATCCAATAGAATAACTCCTTCAAACATTATAACTAATCAATCAACCCAAAAGGGACCTAAAAGCATGAAAATCAAGACAATAATAGATCTAAGCATTGACAATTCTAGATTTGAACTTGATACCTCCAAGAGCTTGCAAAGTGAAGAATGATTATGGATCTCTAAATTCTCCATCAAGCTATGAACCTTCCTCCTTCTTCAATCTTTTCAAAATGGGAAAAAACAACACCAAATCCCTCTCAACAGCTCAAATTCACATTAACAGAGGCTAAGGGGTGATTTCTAGGGTTTTGGGGGCTTGGAGGCTAGTAAAAAGGCCATCCCTAAAGACTCAAGATGCTTAAATAGGGTACACCACACTTAAATTAGGATTTCAATAATCCCTCGTACACCCAGCGTATGAGGCCAAAGCTTCGTGAAGAAACTGCTGACTACGCTCGATGTTCGCCAATATACGGCTCGCATAAGGTTCCTCGCATGAATACGCCCTACATACTCCGATGTACGCCCCTCGTACTAGGGTTTTTCCCCAAAACCCTAAATTCTTCTGAAGGACATAACTTCTTCATTATAAATCTATTTTTGATGATCCTTATATCCATGAAAAGGTTACAAGAAGCTCTACGCTTTAATCATCTCATGATAGCCTTAGAACTTCTCGAATAAATAATTTCCATCAAAGTCCGAGAAACTTTACCAAAATACCTGTTGGCTCTAAAACACAAACTAAACACCCAAACCATATAAATTACATCACCCACACCAAATGGGAACAGTTCGAGACAATGTGTTACAACTCTCCCCCACTTAAATTAGATTTTGTCCTCAAAATCAGTCCTTACCATTCCCATCATGCTAGAAAACCTAAGCAACACGACCAAAAACCCCAAGCATATCACAACTGTCCTAAGGTAACTGAAACCAACCCTAGTAGGGTTCTCCAACCTGAAGATGGACGGATGCTTCACAGCCTCTAATAATCCCGTGCAAAATAATTACAATTACTCATCCTGAAGTTTGAAGTCTCGAATTGGTCTTAATCCCCAATAGACCGCCCATACATAACCAATTCTAATTCCATTTCACTTATCCATCAAACTATCTACTCATCTTCTGATTAGTTGAGGTTCCTACTTGAAAAGAGAATCATATACCATCTATTGTTGCCAACAACCTTTCGCTTTACCCAAAAGCGATTAGCTACTACTTCGAGAGGAGGCTCATCTGAATGATAACAATTCCATGAACACAATGAGCTACAAGGTACTGATTTTCTTAACCGTTAGACCAATACACTGATGCTATAATTCTAAAGCCCCATAACTTGCCTGACCTTCAAACGGTAGAACCATTCCAAAGCACAGCCACAAGAGCCTTTTCCACCATCCAAACAAAAAACATACCTCTTTACCCTGAACCCTCCAACTGATGCCCAGGGCATACAAATTCCTTAACCCGTATCTCACTAAATTACAAGCCTTCTATGATTACATGCACGATTCACAACATGAGTTTCCACCAAAATCCAACTTGAAAATGTCAACTCGTGAAGTTTTCTTATAAACCCTTCCCTAAGACTGATGAGCGCCCATTGATGAATCTACCCCCAATCCATGACTGGAGACACCACAAAAGACATGCAGAAATGATCCTCAAAACATATCAATCGCGAACTTCACCCATATCTAAATCCATATGATGTACCATAACCTTAAATAACCCTTGACTCTCTACCATGCCATTACCAACCACTGCTCCAACGAGCAAAGATGATCAATACAAGAATTTCCATATTGCATCCGATGCTTATCAGCTCAGGTGTACCCTCACCTAGCAAACTAAACGAGACATTTATAAAGAGCTTTATGATTCGATACTTCATAACCAATTCCCAACTTGATAATCAAACCCCTAACAATAACTTGTGAATTAATGAGTTTATAATGCATACATTCTGTAGAGACTTTTGGATAGTTGAATGATACTCCCAATAACCCATTAAATTTTCCCTTTATCCAAACCAGCTTATTTGAGAGTTTTCCCGACTTCCATCAACATGTCCATATCGAAAGTACCACAAACAGGAGAAATAAGCAATCATGATTACTGTGCCCAAAACCCATAAACAACCCTCTCGACAACAAATCATGAATTTTCCACAATGCATATCCTTAGGGAAACCATAACCCCAACCAAACAAGGAAGAAATACTAGAGTTCCAAGAAAACGAAAGCTCTCTAACACAGCCAGAAGACAACCCCATGAACTACCAGAACGAGACCTCATATTTCGAATAAGGCTGAATAGATTCATCCAATACGCACATAGCTCATGAAGGCTTCCCGAATGCTACCAAAAACCTGAGCCAACTATAAAAAAAATTCACACCCTAAAGAGGGTACACATATCCCGAGGGAAAAAGAACTTAAAACATATCGAAATTGATGATAGGTTGACACATTCGTTGAACTTTAACTGCCACCACTTCAATCTTTTGGAGAATCTCCACTGAATGAAGAACTCAATAACCAATAGTCGAGGACACATTGACACTTAATCCAGAGAATCAACACCCATGCGGAACTGAACATACCCATCTTTGGAAATGACTTACCAATCAAAATCTACCCAAACTAATCTAAAAACAAAAATCAAAACAACGAACTAACAATCGCTCAACGACTGATACTCAACCTAAGAATCCCAGTTCTCCCCCACTTAGGGCTCGAACCACCACCTACTGGTGTTGAAACCATATCATAACTCAAACTGGCTTAAGCATGTACCACCATTCCTAACCTTGGAATGAATAACACACGTAGGATGACCTTACAGACATCGTACAAACCAATCCTAAGAGAATCCTAAATTTTAGCTGAATACCTCCTTCTTGCTTGCAATCCCAACCGGCAATTTGGTACATGTCCTGCTATAACCCAAGAACACAGACTCTTAATCACAACACAAAGAATCTATAACACATCAATCCACCTGCGCACTCCTGCAATAACATACTATCGCCAAACCCTGCATAAAACTGACCCAACATTGGGCTTATATCCCGACCCTGAAGGTTACAAGCCTGCTCACTCCTTCCCCAAACTCGAAAAACTGAAAAGGAAAAATCCCCACCATGGATAGCGACATACCAAACCATAACTCAACCATTCTACTCCCAAATTCATTCCCCAAGCCGATCATAATGGTCATTCCATTCTTGAGTCCCGTGACTCAAATATATAGCCTCGAGCGAAACCTTCGAGATCTCCAAACCAATAAGCTCATCTAGGCCTAAACCAAACAACCCAAGTCGATTTCGATACTGAGCCCCCAAAACAATTTCTAGAGCCAACCTCGTGCCCGAGCAACCATAACCAAAGAATGACAGATACAGAGCCACTGCCACGAATCATGGTATCCAACCATGCTTTCACCCCCGACAACCTTTAGAATCCTTGAAACTTTCCTTGATTCGAGTACAAATCATGTGTTTACAGTAGTACAGGCCCAATACTACCTTCCACACCTATTCATACTTTCCTCAAGGAACGTATCGGGTCCTCTAAGACCTATCCTTAAAAAAAACTCCCAATACCTACTCCACAACAAAAAAAACGCAGTAAAAATATTTCCTAGGATATCCTAGGATCCCCCCCCCCCCACATCCTCTGCTATTAGCTGATGAAGAACCCCTACCAATGTCAGATAACCACTTCATGAATAGAATTACATGCAACAAAGCTTAAATAATCTTTGGACTAACGGACTCAACCCTACAATGGTTGGACTCAGACAAAAGTTGTGCAATAGTTCCAACTTCTTCATTCTAATATTATTTAACCTTAATAGCATGTAATTTAATGTATCCATTTGATGGTTAATTCACATTGAAATAGGTCCCACAAGGCACAAAACAAGTAACGTTTGAGTAGAGGAGCTGACTGGCACTAAAACATAATAAAATTAGACAGATCCTCATACGAAACTTCTCGATATCTATCTCCCAGCATCTTGGGTGCACCTTCGCTCTGCCCTCACTCTCTCAGGAGTGGCTAATCATTCATCATAATGACCTACTATGAACCACACCCACTCATGAAACTTCCACCAACCTAGCAACCGCCCATGCATTCTAATCATACATAATGTTGGATCCCATAGACAGACGAATATCTGACTCTATTATAAGCCCTTAATCAGATAAGAATAGGAAATAAAGCTAATCAAACATTCTCAGGCTATAGAATCTCTTTTATGTACAACTATGGTGTACACACTAAACAACTACAATAATGATCTCAATTTCATATAAGAAAGAACCCTAGGCTATAATGCATCATATAGTCAGGAAATTTTATCATGCAATTCTGGAAGATCCCTAGCCTATCACTAGCATGCAGTTCTAACATATCATAATATCAAATAACAGTGTGATAATTTGGGGTCAACTTATTGGTTCCAGCTAATCGTACACATCACATCCTTTCTTGATTATTATAAAAAACATTTTGAAAATCATTTTTAAAACCTTATTATTTCCTTAGTTTGAGATTGGATTCACACGAGTGTTCCTCCAATTCACGCAAACAAAGGCTCTGATACCAACTTGTAACATCCCAAAATTTTCAACAAATTAAAACTTTTTAAGACAATAAATTTACTAATAAAAGTGTTTACAAAAATAAGTATTTTCAAAACATTATTTAACATCAGAGTCTCCCAAAAGATCCATTCAGTTATAAAACAAAGGATGTGTACGGTCATGCCTTCGCCTTGCCACGTCCTCTGAAGTACTTAAAACAATAAACTGAAACTATAAGAACAAAGCTTAGTGACTTTCCCGAAAATATCACCAGACAAACAGATAACATATACTAACAACAACATGCATAGAGAGCCTTCACCCTGAGTGGAACGCCCCACTAGTGTACAAACTATTTGGTACACCCACAGAGCCTTCAGTCCAATTGGAACTCCCCATTGGCCAACAATCTATTTAGTATGCTCACAGAACCTTCAGCATGACTGGTATGCCTCACTGGGCCTTCAACCTATCTGGAACGTTATCCAGGCCTTTGGCCTGACTGGTACACCCTTCTAGCATGCAGCCTATCTGGGACGCCCTAGGTCTCTCATCCTTTAGCACACAACGGGACCGCTTCAACCCAACCACACACAACATGTCAACATATACATATCCAAAACACATATAAGCCTTGTAAACCATAACAACATATCGATATAAACATTACCGAGTTTGTTGAGAGATAGCACAAAGCAATACAATTTCAACCCACCCAGACCACAATGACATATACACAACTAAACCTATAACCAGTCAACAGACAATCAGGCAGACCTTATAGCTCATTAAGCATAGTATCATTTTATATACCAGGAGACAGATCTAACAGATCACTATAGAATACCAACATGGAATAAACCATAATAAAAATCAAATGGCTTGGCGTTGGTGCCTTCTGTAATGCCTGTATGTCGAGGATAAGCTTTAATTCAATGATGTAATAGTCAAGGTTAACCATTATAACCTACTTTAAAGTAATAAAAACGAATTACTTGAATATTATGTGAATTATGTGATTTTATGTGATTATATACTTGTTTGTAGAGATATAATAAAAATGAGCATCAAAAATAAAATGTTAGATAAACCCGATATCTATGAATAAATTTGTAGTGGTCATGAAAAGGATTCTGAAGTTATAAAAAACATCGAAATCCAAGTTGTAACGAAGAATTTATGATATGTCGAAATTTCACAACAAAACCAGGACAAAGTTGTGTGACGTAAAAAGTGAGTTTACGATAAATTGCTTTTTAGCATTCGCGATCTAAACGACAGTCGTTGTATTCGTTAAACAGAGAGCGCACATAAAAAGAATGTCGAAATCTGACTTAGTATGAGGAAGTTATGAATTTTCTAAGATTTGGCATAGCAGAGTGCAGCCTGGATTTCGAATTTTCAACCGAGTGATTTTTAGCCGACACAACCTAAATGAGAATTTACGATCTCATTAATACGAGTTCAACGAAAGAACGACAGATGAAAACGGAGTTCATATGTAGAAGTTATGAATTTTACATGGTTGTTTAACAATGTAATCCTCTCATACTTTTATATTTAAAATTGATCGAGAATTAGTCAACCGAGTCTAAACAAAAGTTGTAAAGTATGCTCTCACCTACACGTGGATATAAAGAATATCATAAACAGAGCTTGTATACGGAAGATATAGGGTTTAGAAGTCAGCAGGGTACTGCTTGCAAAGTGGATGACATGATGCGATCTGAGCCATTATTTTCTCCCCACCAGATGACGAAAAGTGGCACCAACTCAGCGAGTTGGACCTACAACTAACAAGTTGGGGGCCAAAAAATCGACGAGTTCACCACTTTTTCAGCCTATAAATACCACCTGAGAGTTCCTTCAATTTTCACACTTTTTACCCTTTCTTTCACTCTCTACTAACTCTCTAAACCTCCCAAAACATCCCCAAAAGCCAAGGAAACTTCACTAGAACTTGAAGAAAGACCCGGAGTGCTCGAAGGCTCCGAGAAAAAGATTTTTTCGATTTGAAACTCTGCTCACACAGAACCCGGTTTTCAAGCAAACCTCCATGTTTCGGTGAAGCGAAGCGTTGTCGAAATTAGAATCATCACCTTATCAAATGAGTGTATAGCCACTTTCATCTTACACATAGATATGAAATATTTTATATAAATTATGTGTTATGTGTATATATGTGACATCCCCATTTTTCACGGCCAGAAAAAAGCGATATCGTTTATGCTTTTATAATAAAATCAAAGTAATCTTTCAAAGGAAAGTATTGCGGAATTTGTTCCCAAAACAAAATATGATAAACTTTTAACAAAGCATTTCTTAAAGAAATATATTTTAATTACATTACAAAGCCTATGATGTCATCGTCAATACAGATCAAAAGCATAAACAAAACATCATGGGCCACAAAACAAAATTAGCCTCAAAACATCATAAGCCTTACAACATTCTATTCATTTTCTATAAATCCATAATCTTTCGTTTGATCATCAAACTATGCTTTTGCCATCACCTGTAATACATGAAACTGAGTGGGTCTGGCTGGAGAGCCTGGTGAGCGTATAGGGTTTTCAACCCAATATAATAAGCTTATTATTTATTTTCATCAAATCATTAACCCAATTACCCATTCTCGTTATTCTCACTTTACCTACCTAAAGTATCTATTTTAAGGGACCTAGCCTAAGGATTTTTCTTCAGGATGGCAACACTGCTTACGGGATTCCTCAGATATACATGTCAAACAAGGCGACAATGGGGATGGGGATGGAGTACATCTTCAAAAATACCCACAAGTTGCAAGCCTGCTAGTGTTCCACTGGACTGCCTAGAAACGTTTGCGGTCATCATCTATACTCTGCTAGATGACTGGATCATCTTAAACATCGTAAACATCGAGGCCTCTAATCAATTTATCACACATCATCTATTTCATATACCCATGTTCGACCCAACATATCTTTAGATATAAAATACATACACAGTCTATATCAAAGTTTACATCTTTCATCCATAATAACTTTCAAAGCATAAAATTCAAAGCATAATATACATCTGAAGAAAAAGTTTAGATCTGAGATGAGAAAGTGTAGATCCGAAGGAAAAAGTTTTAGATCTAAAAGAAAAATTTTAGATATGAAAGACAAAGTTCAGATCTGAAGAGAAAGAAGTATAGATCTCTTATCCAGCAAACATCTCAGGTAAATAGATAACACACACATACATACATACACACACACATACACACACACACATATATATATATATATATATATATATATATACACACACACATAGCATGTTATTTATATAAAATACTTCATGTCTATGTGTAAGATGAAAGTGACTATACACTAACATGATATGGGGTGATTCAGACAACACTTTCCTTCTTAAAACAACCTTCTTTGATGAAACTGGGAGGTTTTCTTGAAAACCGAGCTCTGTGCAAGCAGAGTTTCAAACCGAAAAACTCTTTTTCTCGGAGACTCCGACTTTCTGAGGCTTTATTCTAAAGCTAGAAAGGTTCCCTAGGCTTAGGGGGTGTCAGGGTAGGCTAGAGAGAGAGTAGAGAGTGAAAGAGAGTGGGAAATGTAAAATAATGGGTTGCACCTTGCAGCCTTATATAGGCGCGAGGCCTCGGAGTATGTTGGACTTAGTTCCGAGTACGTGGGGCATACATCAAAGTTGTCAAACATGCGTCCGAGATTCGGTGGGGCTATGTGGTTGCTTCTGGACCACAGAAAAAGTCATAATGCAGAGCGTATGGTCCTCGTATGATGGGTGTACTCCGGACGTGAGGCGTCCCTCGGACTATGCAAGGCGTAGCCTCGCATCTGACTTCGCAACGTTCCATCTCGACTTCTAAAATTCATAACTTTTTCATACGAGCTCTGTGTCAGACATTCCTTATGTCTGCACGTAGGTAGGACCGTACTTGACAACTTTCGTTTAGACTCTGACGGCAAATTTTGAGTCCATTTTTAAAGTTATATTCTTTAACATAGCGGGATTATAAGGCTCGTTAAAAACTCATAACTTCTTCATCTGACGTCTTTTTTCATCTGTCATTTTACTGTTGAAGTACTATTAACGAGACCCTTGATTCTTATTTATGTCGTGTCAGCCAAAAATGGGTCAATCTAACATTCGAACTCCAGGATGTGCACTGCTCATCCAAAACTTAGAAAAATCATAACTTTCTCATACAAAGTCAGCTTTGGGTGTTCTTTTTATGCACGCTCTTGGTTTAATGAACACTATGACATTCCTTTAGATAACTAAGGCTAAAAAGTCCTCTATCGTAAATTCACTATTTGCGTCACGTAGTGTCGTGCCGGTTCTGTCGCGAAAATTCGACAGGCCATAACTTCTTTGTTATAACTCGGATTTCAGCGTTCTTTATATGTCTGGAATCCTTGTCATGACCACTATAACTTCCTTCATCGATATCGGGTTTATCTGTAGCACCTGGTTCCTGGTACGTAGAAATTTATCTAAGTAATTGTCAGTTTAGCCTTGGACTAGGCGAGTTGTAGGTCCGACTCGCCGAGTAGGGACGCGGTCCGGGGGCACGCTTAAGTTAGCGACTCGACGAGTCCATATCCTGGACTCGGCGAGTCATCGTTGTTTGATGAAACCCTAATTCCAAGGGTTTGCCCCCTATTTAAGCTAGCTTGTGCGACCCAAGCTCGCCCCCTTTCACCCTCAGAGCGCCCTACATCAAACCCTAACTCGTTTCTTGTGAGATTGAAGGGATTAGAGTGATTCCTTGAAGTTTTTGGGAGAAGAAGGAGAGTGGAGCAAGAAGAGGAGAAGGAGACCAGATATCTTGGTGCTATTTCAGAGTTCTCTGAGGTATATCTCTACTCTATTCTGTTTGCATGCTTAAAACCTCATTAGAGCACCTTTTGAGCTCTTCTTGAACCTTTTCCAAGCTTGTGCATGAAGTAGAATTCATAATAGGTTGAGTATCCACTAGAACTAGTCTTGTTTGAGCTCTAGAAGCTCAGATCTATAACCTTTATGGGAGTAAATTGCTAGAATGTCCTAGACTCGGCGAGTTCATGGCAATCTTCTTGTCTCAAGAACAACTCGACGAGTTGTTCATACAACTCGGTGAGTCACAGCTTAGAGTGTTCTGCGGATGAAGGTGAACTCGACGAGTTGTTCATACAACTCGACGAGTAGGATGCAGGAATATTAAGACTTGGGTATAGAGAAAGGGACTCGGCGAGTCGGCAAGCCAACTCGACGAGTCTGGTCAACTGGCAGTTGACTATGACTTAACTCATGACTTGTTAAGGGTAACTGGGCAACTTACCCTGAGGGCAGTTAGTAGTATTTGACTAAGTGTTTGGTGGGAATTACAGCCGGAGGATTTCCGGAGCACCAGCAGCAGCAGTAGACAGACTATCCCCGTACAGATCAGCGGCTACTACGAGGTGAGTTACCTTCCAGTAGCGGTGGGTCTACGGCCACCATGCTGGCCCACCAGTAGGAGTTGTATTATGGATGATTGTCTCTGTGATATTCATCTAAGGTTTCTACTACCTGTGATATGTTTATGTGCTAGTATGATATGTTGCTATGGGCTAGTGACAGTAGGGGGAGATAGTCCCTAGATTACCGGTCGATACGACCGAAGGGGCAGTCATGCCCAGCCATGCTAGATAGATTATGAGATATATGTGTTATGTGGTAGTAGTAGTAGGGGGTGAAATAGTCCCCAGTTTCCGGTCGAGAGGACCGAAGGGGAGTCAAGCTCCCAGTTACACTAGACAGTATCCGGTCGAGAGGACCGAAGGGGTAGGTCGGGCACCCAGATATGCCTGACGATATATGCATGTTATGTGATTGTATGGTATGTGGTAGGTTGGGGGAACTCACTAAGCTTCGTGCTTACAGTTTTCAGTTTTGGTTTCAGGTACCTTTTCTTCGAAGGGGAAGGACCTAGCGCGGTAGCGGCCCATCACACACATGCTTCGTATTCCGCATTATGAAAACTTCCTGGGGAATTGTACTCTAACATTATTATGTTTATTGAAATGTTTTCCAGACATGCGATATCATATTAAAATACTTTGATCAGTAAATGTTTTAATTCGAATGTTTTGTTAAAAATATGTTTTCAAAAATGAAATTTTTGGCTCGTATTTTGGGGTGTTACAAGTTGGTATCACAGCCCTAGTTTGAGGGATTCGGACACACCTTCGGGGGTGTTTGAACTCAAATCGAGGGATTGAAGGATTTTGGAAAGAGAAAATGTTTTCTAAAAGGTTTAGTAAAGGGTTTTAAGAAAGAACAAAGTGTGTGATGTGTGCGACTGGCCGAGCTCAAGTAAGTATTCCCCAATGTACCCATATAATTTTATTTATGTTTATCACTTTCTGTAGTACAGCATGCTAGAATAGGACTAAGGATCTACGAGTGATGCCTTATGTGTCTGCTTTATGTGCTTCAGTATATGAAGGAGTTGCATGCTAGAGTTGAGTAGATAGCAGTAGGGTAGCCTGTTTAGGTTATTCCTGATAGTACGAGTTTAGCATTGTATGCTAGTTCAGTTCTCTCTACGAGGATAGAGTTGCATGAGATTGTTTTCCTTATGTCCAAATGATGTTTGCTTTGTGCTATGTGGGCTTTGAAGTGATTGGAGTTAACTGTTAGGTGAATACGTTAAAGTCACATGTGATCAAGGTTGAATCATCTCAGAGTGTTGGATTTGACTCTATTGCGTAGCTCCTATTTGAGTCCTAACCGTTGTAGAGATGAATCCCTTACTCGAAGGATTATCCGAACCTCATCACATGTGATTGTATTCAGGTAATAGTTAATTGGCATCACCAAGAGGCCTTCAACAGCTGAGGACTAGGTTCGGTGGAGTCAGAGGTTTCCTAGGGTAAGCCTAGGATAAAGAGTAGCAGTGATCAGCGGTAGTGGAAGGGACCTGGTTGAGTCGAGGCTGTCTTTGGGGAAGGTACGGATAGATGTGGAAGGTAGTATGGGCCCGTACTACTGAAAGCAGAGGATTCGTACCCGAACCAAGGAAGGCTAAGATAAGACCAGGGAACTTGTAGTGGGTGGGATCCCTCCAGGGGTATCGGTATCGCTAACAATTCTTATTTCTTTGTAATTCAGAATCGTGGTACTACGCCCGAGGCCAGCAGTTGGCAGTTCATGAGAGGGATCGGGTTCGGGATCAGGTTCCGAGCTAGTTGATAAGAGGCTACGCGAGTTCATCGTGTCGGAGATCACCAGAGGTATCCTTGAGTCGACCCCCATTATCTTCGGGTCGATCAAGGAGGGGATATTGGAGATGATGGATGATCGCCTCCGGGCATTAAGGAGTGACATGGCATCTGGCCAGTCGGGATCTCGCACACTTTCCTTCAAGGACTTTCGGGGCAGTGGTGCACCGGACTTTCATGGGGCAAAGGACCCCATAGCTGCCAGACGATGGATTGCAGACATTGAGTACGCACAGTTGACAAGCTTTCGCCCTGAGGGGTCGAAGGTGAGATATGCAGCAGGATGTCTAAGAGATCGAGCTAGGGATTGGTGGGAGTCTGTCGGTGACTCGTTGGGAGCCTTGGTTGTCGAGGCTATGACCTGGTCGGACTTCGTGACCAAGTTCAGGGCAGAGTTTGCGCCAGTTGTCGAGCTTCAGCAGCTGGCCAGGGAGTTCCTAGATATGAGACAGACGATGGAGACTATGGCGGAGATCACCGCCAAGTTCCGGGAGAGGGCGTTGCTGGTGCCCCAGTATGCGGGCGATGAGGACATGAGGAGGACCCACTACCATGACATGCTTCGAGCTAATATTCGAGAGCATGTCAGTTTTTCAGCTTGCCCTACCTTGGACTCTATGATTTCCAGGGCGATGGAGAGGGAGATAGATTGGGAGCACATCTGGAAATGGAAGGCGGAGGAGGGACAGTCAGGAGGGGCTTCGGGGAAGAAGCCCAAGGGATCAGATGTGGGGCTGAAAGGCCAACAGGGACGGGGCCACTGCAGGAAATGCGCGAAGACGCACGAGGGGGCGTGCAGGTTGGGATCATCAGGCTGCTACAATTGCAGCAAGTATGGGCACTATAGCAGAGATTGCACTGCTCCGGTAGCAGTTATTCAGACGTCTGAGTTGTTGTGTTTCCACTGCAACCAGAGGGGCCACAAGAAGGCCAATTGCCTCCAGTTGACAGTTCCAGCGCCGGTAAAGACGCCAGCTTTAGCGACCCTGTGGATCACGGATGGCCGGCAGGGCAAGGCAGAGGCTCCAGTGGTGAAGAGCCGGGCATTTCAGCTGACCGCCGAGGAGGCACGCGCTGCACCCGATGTGGTGACGGGGATGATTCTTTCCTTCTCACTTATTTATATGATGTTATGATATTGACAGGTACTCGGTTTATGTATCTAAATGTGTTAGGATCATTCCATGTGAACGGTATCCCAGTCCAGGTGTTGTTCGACTCGGGTGCTACCCGATCGTTTGTTTCCCTTGCGCTTAGCAAGAAGTTCGCTGAATCCTCGGGCATGTTGGATTGCCCTTTAGAGGTAGAGATTGCCGATGATCGATCGGTGCAAGCATCAACAGTGTTCAGGGATTGTGTTTTAAGGTTATTTGAGGAGCGTTATCTGGTGGACCTGGTTCCCATTCCGTTGCGTGGAAAGAAGGTTATTATAGGCATGGATTGGTTGAGCCCCAATGGCGCGGTGATAGATTGCGCACAGCAGCTGGTGCGGGTGAGGACCCCAAGTGGGGGAGAGTTAGTGATTCATGGTGAGAGGCCACAGTGTGGACCCTCAGTCTGTTCAGCAACAAGGGCTAGACGATACCTTCAGCAGGGATGCGCAGGTTATGTCGCATATGCGATGGATACCCAAGAGGTGGGTAAGGTGACAGTGAGCGAGGATCCAGTGGTGCGAGATTTCGCAAATGTTTTTCCAGAGGAGCTTCCTGGGATACCTCCGGAGCAACAGGTGGAGTTCAGGATTGACCTCGTTCCTGGTGCGGCTCAAATAGACAAGGCACCGTATCGGTTGGCTCCTACTGAGATGCAGGAGTTGTCTACGAAACTACAGGTGCTGTTAGACAAGGGATTCATTCGACCGAGCAGTTCATCCTGGGGAGCCCCGATTCTATTCGTGAAAAAGAAGGACGGGTCAGATCGGATGTGTATAGATTACCGGGAGCTGAACAAGGTAACAGTGAAGAACCGATACCCACTCCCGAGGATTGATGATCTCTTTGACCAGCTTCAGGGAGCGTCTTGGTTTTCCAAGATCGATTTGCATACGGGTTATCATCAGATGAGGGTCAGAGAGGAGGATGCGCAGAAGACCGCGTTTCGGACGCGCTATGGCCATTATGAGTTCGTGGTGATGCCGTTTGGGCTCACCAATGCTCCGTCGCCGCGTTCATCGAACTTATGAACCGCGTATGCAGACCGATGCTGGATCGGTCTGTGATAGTTTTCATTGACGTCATCTTGGTTTATTCCAAGACACAGGAGGAGCATGAGGAGCATCTGAGAGAGGTTTTGGAGACCCTGAGGAGGGAGAGCTTGTATACTAAGTTCTCCAAGTGTGAGTTTTGGTTGCGCGAGGTGCAATTTCTCGGACACCTTGTCAACCAGAACGGGATTCTAGTCGACTCGGCCAAGGTCGAGGCCGTGATGAGATGGGAGGTTCCTAAGTCTCCATTCGAGATTCGAAGTTTCCTAGGATTAGCAGGCTACTATCGGAGGCTCATTCAGGATTTCTCCAAGATAGCCGTACCCCTGACGCGGTTGTCTAGGAAAGCCGTGGTCTTTCGATGGGGGCCTGAGCAGCAGGCAACGTTCGAGACTCTAAGGCAGAGATTGTACGAGGCACCGATCTTAGCCCTGCCCGAGGGCGTGGAGGATTTTGTGGTATATTGTGATGCGTCGATCTCGGGCTTAGGTGCAGTGTTGATGCAGAGGGGGCATGTCATTGCTTATGCCTTGAGGCAGCTGAAGCCTCACGAGGCGAACTACCCGACACACGATTTGGAGTTGGGGGCGGTGGTCTTCGCCCTCAAGATATGGCGGCATTACCTTTACGGGGTTCATTGTACCATTTACACGGACCACAAGAGTTTGAGGTACCTCATGGATCAGCCGAATTTGAACATGAGGCAGCGTCGGTGGTTGGACGTGGTAAAGGATTATGATTGCGAGATCCTTTACTAGCCGGGGAAGGCCAATGTGGTGGCCGACGCGCTTAGCCGCAAGGCGGCGCCGATCACGGATGTTTGCATGAGGATGACCATGGTGACTCCTATGTTGGAGCAGATTCGAGAGGCCCAACGGGAGGCTATGAAGGAGGAGCATCGAAAGAGTGAGCGAATAGTGGGTCAAGTCACCTCTATCGATTATGATAGTAGGGGGTTATTAACACTACACCGTAGGGTGTGGGTGTCGTATCATGGAGGCGACAAAGATGTATCGGGATCTTCGCCTAGACTACTGGTGGCCCTGCATGAAGCTGGATGTGGCATGGTACGTCGAGCAGTGCTTGACCTGCAGGAAGGTTAAGGCCCAACATCAAAGACCGCATGGAAACATGCAGCCGTTGGACATCCCGTTGTGGAAATGGGAAGATATCACGATGGATTTTATCACGAAGCTTCCCAGGACCGCGTGTGGAGTAGATTCGATTTGGGTCATCGTGGATCGAATGACCAAGAGTGCTCATTTCATTCCGATTCAGGAGAGCATTTCGGCCGAGAAATTGGCCGACATCTATATTAGGGAGATTGTGGTGCGGCACGGGGTGCCAGTATCTGTTATCTCAGACAGGGATATGCGTTTTACTTCCAGGTTTTGGAAGAGGTTTCATGACGAGTTGGGTACTCGTTTTCATTTTAGCACCACCTTTCACCCGCAGATAGATGGTTAGAGCGAGCAGACCATCCAGACTCTGGAGGATATGTTGCGGGCATGCGTGCTAGACTGTGGTGGTAGCTGGGATACTTATCTTCCCTTGGCTGAGTTCTCGTACAACAACAGCTACCACGCGAGTATCGACCGCCCTCCATTCGAAATGTTGTACGGATGGAGGTGCAAGACCCCGATATGTTGAGGAGAGGTTGGTCAGAGAGTTATGGGGAGCACCGAAGTGGTGCTCAAGACTACCGAGAGGATTCAACAGGTTCGGAGCAGGCTGCAGACTGCGCAGAGTCGGCAGAAAAGTTACGCCGACAAGCGTCGATCAGACCTGGAGTTCCAGGTCGGGGATATTATTCTTCTAAAGGTGTCGCCTTGGAAAGGCTTCATTCGATTCAGGAAGCCGGGCAAGTCGGGCCCGAGATTCATTGGTCCGTTCAGGGTTGTAGCCCGGGTGGGCAAGGTGGCATATAGGCTGGATCTGCCAGCCGAGGTCAGCCAGATCCACAGCACCTTCCATGTCTCCCAGTTGTGAAAGTGTCTCGTCGATGATTCAGTGGTGGTACCATTAGAGGATATACAGGTTGATGACAGCCTGAATTACATTGAGCGCCCAGTCGCAATCCTCGACCGGAAGTCGAAGGATCTGAGGAACAAGAGGGTAGATTTAGTGAAGGTGTAGTGGCAGCACTGAAAGGGGTCCGAGTTGACTTCAAAGCCGGTGGAAGAAATGATGGAGCATTACCCCGAGCTATTTCAGGATCGAGCAGCAGACTTCGAGGACGAAGTCTAAAAAAAGTGGGGGAGATTTCTAGCACCTGGTTCCTGGTACGTAAAAATTTATCTAAGTAATTGTCATTTTAGCCTTGGACTCGGCGAGTTGTAGGTCCGACTCGCCGAGTAGGGACGCGATCCAGGGGCACGCTTAAGTTGACGACTCGGCGAGTTATCGATGTTTGATGAAACCCTAATTATTAGAGTTTGCCCCTATTTAAGCTAGCTTGTGCGACCCAAGCTCGCCCTCTTTCACCCTCAGATCTCCCTACATCAAACCCTAACTTGTTTCTTATGAAATTGAAGGGATTGGAGTGATTCCTTGAAGTTTTTGGGAGAAGAAGGAGAGTGGAGCAAGAAGAGGAGAATGAGACCAGATATCTTGGCGCTATTTCAAAATTATCTGAGGTATATCTCTACTCTATTATGTTTGCATGCTTAAAACCCAATTAGAACACATTTGGAGCTCTTCTTGAACCTTTTTCCAAGCTTGTCCATTAAGTAGAATTCGTAATAGGTTGACTATCCACTAAAACTAGTCTTGTTTGAGCTCCAGAAGCTCAGATCCATAACCTTTATGGGAGTAAACTGTTGTAATGTCCTAGATCTACCTTCTTAGCCATTATTTTGCCCCTAATCCCCATTATATGCATTTCTACACGTAAAGTTGGAAACTTTACGTGTAAACCAGGCACTAAGAACCCAGATCTATGAATGGAATGAGTTGGATCCAAGCAAAATCGCGTGTATGGTTTTTGCATGTGGCCGACTCGGCGAGTCGTTCATCTGACTCGGCGAGTCGGGTCGCGAGTCCCAGGGTTGTTCCCTTTTGTGTCTGCAAGTTGGAGTAGTGAGTCATAGGGTATGACTCAGTGAGTTGGAAGCTAGACTCACTCATGAAGTAACTCGGCGAGTCAATGCCATGACTCGGCGAGTTCATGGCAATCTTCTTGTCTCAAGAACAACTCGACGAGTTGTTCATACAACTCGGCGAGTCACAACTTAGAGTCTTCTGTGGATGAAGGTGAACTCGACGAGTTTTTCATACAACTCGATGAGTAGGATGCAGGAATATTAAGACTTGGGTATAGAGAAAGGGACTCGGCAAGTCGGCAAGCCAACTCGACGAGTTTGGTCAACTGGCAGTTGACTATGACTTAACTCATGACTTGTTAAGGGTAAATGGCTCTTAGGATTATTTTGTCCTCGGAATCATGCATCAGCAAACAGTTGCAGATAGCGACTCATCATGTCACTCTCCGTTTCCCAGGTGGCATTTGGCCCATTCGAATGTTTCCATCGCACAAGCACTAAGTCGACCATCTTGTGTTGCAACTTCTTAGTCTTACGGTCAACAATTGCTTCCAGTTCTTCAATTAGCCTCTTGTTTTCATCCATCATTAACTCAGAAATGGGAATTATGTCGGGAACTTCTCCCATAACTTCCTCAAATAACACACATGGAACGTGTTATGAATACCATCTAGTTCTTCTGGTAGTTCTAGTTTGTAAGCTTGGTTTCGAATCCTCTGAAGAACTTTGAATGATCCAATAAACCTTGGACTTAGCTTTCCTCTTTTACCAAATCTTATAAATCCCATCCACGATGAGACTTTAAGCAAAACCGAATCTCCAACTTTGAATGTCACCAGTTGCCTTTTCTTGTCAACATAGATACTTTGACGATCCTGAGCTGCTAGCATCCTTTCTCTTATGACCTTTAACTTTTCAATAGTATGATGGACTATCTCAAGGCCCATAAACTACTTTTCTCTCACTTCAAGCGAATAAGACGATGAACAAAACTTTCGTCTATACAAATCTTGATAAGGGACTATCTTGATGCGCGAATGGTAACTATTGTTGTAGGAAAATTCAACTAGGGGTAAATGCTCATCCCAGTTATGTAGGAACTCTAGGATACACGTTCTTATCATATCCTCCAATGTTTGAATCATTCTTTCACTCTGACCATTGGTTTGCGAATGATAAGCTGTACTTAAACACAACTTCGTAACAAATTCCTCTTGTAGACTCCTCCAAAACCTTGACGTGAAACGACTATCAGGATCCAATACAATTGTTAAAGGAACACCGTAAAGTCTTACCACCTCCTTCATGTAAGCATTTACAAGATTATGCATAGACCATCTTTCATTGGTCGTTATGCAGTGTGCACTCTTAGTGAACCGGTCAGTGACCACCCAAATCATGTTGTGACTGTCCTTTGTTTTGGGCAGTTTAGTGAGAAAATCCATGGTGATGTCTTTCCATTTGCCCATGGGTATAGGTAGAGGTTCTAATCTCCCATATGGTTTCTAATGTTGTGCTTTAACTCTCTCACAGGTTACTTTGAAACATCGAGATTCATCAGTGGCCACTAGTAGTAGGGTTTCGGATCCCTATACATTGTTGTGCTGCCGAGATAAATCGAGTACATGGTCTTGTGAGCTTCTTCCATCAAAAGATCTCTTAGTCCTCCCGTTTTAGGTACCCAAATCCTTTCTTAGAATACCTTCAATCCTTGATTGTTTGTATCAAACACCAACGTTTTTCCCAAACGCTCTTCCTTTCGGTTATTTTTCTATGAAGCTTCTTGTTGGGATTTCTTGATGCTTTCCATAATTGTTGAGACAACATCAATTCTTAATGATCTTGGCCTTTTCCTTTCAAGGCTTACTTTTTGGCTCAAAACATAAGCTACAATATTTGCTTTACCAGGGGGATAAAGTATCTTATAGTGTTAATCCTTAAGCAACTCTAGCCAACGTCGTTGTCTCATATTCAATTCTTTTTGATCTAAGAGATACTGAAGACTTTTATGATCAGTGAAGATTTTTCACTTCGTGTCGTAAAGATAATGCCTCCATATCTTTAATACGGATACTACTGCTACCAATTCCAAATCATGAGTGAGGTAGTTCTTTTCGTGTTCTTTCAATTGTCTCGATGCATATGCTATCACCTTATCCCTTTGGTTCAGACAAACATTTTCTGTCCTTCATCATGGAAGTAATTCCCAAAATTGCGTTTGTCCTCATACATTATAATTAACTCATTTTCAGGCGGGTTTACCCTTACTATCTTCTTCTTGCACAATATCTCGACAACATTGGCGCTAAGCAAATCCATTCCCAGTATGATGTCGAAACCATTCAACTCAATGGGTAACAACACCTCATGGAATTCGTTTCCATTCAAGTCGATGACGATATTCTTATTGCAATTGCTAACAGCTATGAATTTACCATTGGCAACTTCTACAACCACGACATTATAAAGATTTTCTACCAGCAATGCTAGTCTTCCACCAAATTTATGTGATATAAATGAGCTATTTGCTCCATAATCAAACAATACATTGGCAGGAAATCCATTTACAAGAAAGGTACCTGAGGCGACGTCCACTACATCCTTCAAGAAAGCTCTGACTTTTGGCTTTGGTGGGACATTGGGCCTTGCTGTCTCCTTCTTCTTCGGGGAATCCTTAGCAATGTTCCCTTCTTTAGTGCATCGATATCACACCTTCTTACTGGATGTGCACTCGTTGGCGTAGTGACATGTCCTTCCACATTTGCAGCAAGTCACGTCCTCGCTAAATTTCCCCGCATATTTCTTTTTACACTTCACGCACTACTTTGCTTTATTTCCTCCTCCTCCATATTTCTTTGAACCAGACTTGCTCTTCTTGTTCGATTTTGATGATCCATTGAACTTCCTTTTTTTCACCAATCTCGACTCTCTCCAGACTCCTTTCCTTTAACTGAGTCTCAACATTTTTGGATGCTCTAACGGCTGCCTTCAGCATGCTTGCCATTTTGACCGTTTGGCGAAAGTATGACAGTAACCCGTTAGTGAACTTCTCTATCTTGGCGAGTTCAGTCGGTACCAAGTATGGAAACAACTTAATCTTTTCGGTGAATACAATAGCATAGTTATCAACGCTCATTTTCCCCTTCTTCAAATTCTGGAACTCATTGTTTAGATTGATTAGATCTATCTCGGAGCAGTATTGCATTTTCAATTGCTCTATGAATGCTTCCCAAGACATTTCCAAAGCTTCTCCTCGTGGCATCATGTCTGCCAACAGTTTCCACCTTCTCAAGACTCCGTTCTTCAGTTGTCTAACTGCAAAGATGGTTTTCTACTTGTCACTATAGTTGCAGCTTTCAAATACCATTTCCCTTTCGAAGATCCAGTCCATTATTTCCACTGGTTTCGGGCTCCTAGAAAGACTTAGTGGCTTGGCACCCAAGAAGTTCTTATACATACGCCCATCTCTGTGGATTCCTCTCTCCAGGTCATTCCTTTCTGCCACTAGGGATTCTGCTTGACCAACTATACGGTTGTTATTCCCTTCCTCTGATTGTCCGTCATTCAGTTCGGGTTGTTTAACAGGCATCAAAGGTTCATCCCTGTTATTCAGCAATAGTTGTCTCAATTGTTCCCTTTGTTCAGCCATCATTGCCTGTATCATGACTTCTACTCCGGCCATGGTGATTAGCTCAGGATCAGCTTCTATAATGGGCACTTGCTTAATCCCTTGGGGATGAGGCTGCTGATTCCTATTTTCATTTGCATTTCCAGTTCTACTTCGGGTTTTTTTCCATTTCAATCTATACACCAAAGTAGTTGAATTTAGATCCTTATTTATGGTAGATACTTAATTCTCCTTATCACTATGAAACATTACATGCTAGTTATAATATCGTAATCAAACGCTTAGAATCCTAAACACATAAGGTTTCCAGATCCGGTCGGTAACAGACCATAGATTCGAATAAATAACAGCAAACATATAGCAATTAGCACATAAAATCATTTTAGGCATCTTTCCTAAAATAAACCAGTGTGCGTGTTTAAATCATAGAAGACACTAATCTCACAATCATCATTTAGCATTCTAAGTTTTAGTCTAGAAATCCTACAAATTCCTAGTTTGCTTAAACTAATGCTCTATTACCAACTGTGACATCCCCTTTTTTCACGTCTAGAAAAGACCGATCTCGTTTATGCTTTTATAATAAAATCACAGTAATCATTCAAAGAAAAGTAATGCGAAAACTATTCCCAAAAAAATATGATAAACTTTTAACAAAGCATTTGTTAAAGAAATGTGTTTTCATTACATTACAAAGCCTGAATACAGATCAAAAGCATAAACAAAACATCATGAGCCACAAAACAAAATTGGCCTCAAAACATCATAGGACTTACAACATTCTATTCATTTTCTATAAATCCATAATCTTTTGTCGGATAATCCAACTATGCTTTTGCCACTACTATAATACAAGAAGCTGAGTGGGTCATGTTGGGGAGCCTGGTGATCATATATGGTTTTCAACCTACAAAAATAAGTTTATTACTTGTTTTCATCAAATCATTAACCGGATTACCCATTCTTGTTATCCTCACTTTACGTCCCTAAAGCCTCTATTCTAAGAGACCTGGCCTAAGGATTTTTTTTCTGGGATGACAACACTGCTTAAGGGATTCCTCAACAATATTTTTCAAATAAGGCAACCATGGTGGGATGGAGTACATCTTCAAAAATACCTACAGGTTGCAAACCTTCTAGTGTACCACTGGACTACCTAGAAAAGTTTATGGTCGCCATCTATACTCCACTAGATGACTGGATCATCTTAAACATCATAAACATCGAGGCCTCTCATGATTTTATCACACATCATCTATTTCATCTCCCCATGTTCTACCCAACATATTTGTAAAAATAAAATACATACACAGTCCATATCAAAGTTTACATCTTTCATCCAACATAACTTTCAAAGCATAAAATACATATATAGTCTAGATCCGAAGAAAATTTTTAGATCTGAGATGAGAAAGTGTAGATCTAAAGGAAAAAGTTTTAGATGTGAAAGAAGTAGTATAGATATGAAAGATAAAGTTCAGATATAAAGAGAATGAAGTATAGATTTCTCATCCAGCAAACATCTCAGGTAAACAGATAACACACACACACACACACACACATATATATATATATATATATATATATATATATATATATATATGTGCACACACACATAGCATGTTATTTATATAAAATATTTTATGTCTATGTGTAAGATAAAAGTGACTATACACTCACATAATAAGGGTGACTCGGACAACAGTTTGCTTCTTAAAACAATCTTCTTAGATGAAAACCGGGCTCTACACGGGAAGAGTTTCAAATCGAAAAACTCTTTTCTCAGAGACTCCGGCTTTCCAAGGCTTTCTTCTAGAGCTAGAAAGGTTCCCTAGGCTTAGGGGGTGTTGGGATACAATAGAGAGAGATTTGATAGTGAAATAGAATGGAAAAATGTGAAATAACTGGTTGCACCTCGCACCCTTCTATAGGCGCAAGGCCTCAGAGTACGCTGGACATAGTTCCGAGTACGCGGGGCGTATAATGAAGTCACACAACACGCATCCGAGATTCGGTATGGCTACATGGTTTCTTTCGAACCGCAAAAAAGTAAGAACATTGGACGTATGGTCCTCGTACGCTGGGCGTACTTCGGACTACGCGGGGCGTAGCCTCGCATCAGACTTCGCAACTTTCCATCTCGACTTTTAAAATTTGTAACTTTCGTATACGAGCTCTGTTTTTAACGTTCTTTATATACACGCGTAGGTGGGACCGTACTCGACAACTTTTATTTAGACACCGTCGGCTAATTTATACTCCATTTTTAAAAGTTATATTCTTTAACAGACCGGGACAATAAAGTCCGTTAAAATTTCATAACTTCTTCATCAGACGTCCGTTTTCTTCTTTCTTTTTACCGTTGAACTACTATTAACGAGACCCTAAATTCTCTTTTAGGTCGTGTTGGCCAAAAATGGATTGATCTAACATTTGTAAATTAATAACTTTCTCATACGAAGTCCTCTATCGATTCTCATTTAGGTCGTGCACTATTAATCTGGAACTTAGAAAAATCATCACTTTCTCGTACGAAGTCACATTTGGGCGTTCTTTTTATGCACGCTCTTGGTTTAACGAACACTATGATTTTCATTTAGATCACTAAGGCTATAAAGTCCTCTATTGTAAATTCACTATTTACGTCGCACAGTATCGTGCCGATTCCGTCGCGAAACATCGACATGCCATAATTTCTTTGTTATAACTCGGATTTTGGCGTTCTTAATACGTTTAGAATCCTTGTCACGACCACTACAACTTCCTTCATCGATACCGTGTTTATCTCACACTTTAGTTTTGACAATTATTTTTATCCTTTATCTTTTATATCATTATAAACAAATATAAAGCACACAATTTCATAATAATACTCAAATAATTCATCTTTATTACTTCAAAGTAGGTTACAATGGTTCAACTAGACTATTACAACATCATTAATGCTTAGCCCAGAAACACCGACGTCACATATATATATATATATATATATATATATATATATATATATATATATATATATATATATATATATATATATATTATCTATGTACCTGAGATGTATGTTGGATGAAAGATCTATAATTCTTTCTTTTCATATCTAAACTATATATGTATATATATATATATATATATATATATATATATATATATATATATATATATATATATATATATTATACATTTAGATCTATGTCGTACGAAAGATTTAAACTTCGTTTTCAGATCCAAAATGTATATGTATTTTATATCTAGAAATATGTTGGGTAAAACGTGGGTAGATGAGATAGTTTGTGTGAGATGAAATAACAAGATGAGAGGCCTCGACGTTGACGATGTTTCAGTCATCTAGCAGAGTATAGATAACGGCCATAAACTTTTCTAGACAGTGCAGCGACATGCTAGCAGGCTCGCAACCTGTAGGTGTTTGTGAATAATGTGCTCACCGGTGTACTCCATACCCCTAATGGTTGCCTTACAGATATATATGGTTGAAAATCCCCTCATCAGTAGTGTCCACCCCAAGGATAATCCTTAGGCTAGGTTCCTTATATTAGACGCTTTAGGGATGTAAAGTGAGGATAACGGAAATTGGTTATCAGTTTGTTTGGTTTGATGAAATTAATAAACCTATTTATTGTGGGTTGAAAACCCTATGTGCTCACCAGGCTCCCAAGCCTGACCAACTAAGTTTCTTGTATTATAGGTAGTGGCAAGATCATAGTTGGATGATCTGATGAGAGATTATGGATTTATAGGCTGGTAGAAAATAAATAGAATGTTGCAAGGCCTATATTGTTTTTTAGGCCAATTTTGTTTTCTGGTTTATGATGTTTTTTTATGCATTTGATATGTATTGACAATGACATCCTGAAGTTTGTAATGTAATGAAAATAAGTTTCTTCAGAAATGCTTTGATAAAACTTTATCATAATTTCTTTTGGGAACAAATTCTGCAACACTTTCTTTAAAAAGTTACTCTGATATTATTATAAAGCATAAACGAAATTGGTCTTTTATAGCCATAAAAATAGGGATGACATACCTTCGACACAAAAGGCTAGTGAAGAAGACTCACCTCACACTGTTAAATCTCACAGAAAGAATCTTTGACTGCTAGCCTGCAAGAATCCTTGCACTATCAATCACAAGTTAATCATTCATCAATAATCAGATCTGATGCAGACTACGTGTCTAAACCAGGGGTAAAAGACCTGTTTACCTTCTTCATAACTTGGCCCAATCTAACAATCCAAAAGCCCAAAATCTCATTAATTACCCAAGACCCAATTATGACCTAGTTTTCCAAATTATGCCCAATCCCTATCATGTTCCTCAAACCAAGGTCCAAAACATTCCTAGTTCAAAATCACTTCAATTCTGATGGCCCAAAAGGCCCAAAGCTCCTAAGTACAAAAATGGCCCAAATCGAAGATCCATTAATCTGAGGCTTAGCTTACTGAGTACGATAGGCATACTCAGCTCGTACATGCAGCGTACTTGCCTTAGAGCTTGTACGCTAAGTGTACCTGCTTGTACCCCCAACGTACTATCGTATACTGCCAACTTCCATTTTAAGCTTTTATTCCATAAAAACTTGACACCACAACCTAGATCTGACTTCCATGGACTGATTAATCGCATAAAGTTATCAGCATTACGTTAATGCATGGCTAAATGAAGCTCTAAAGCTTTTAAGGGACTTAACATGTGACTTAATGCATACATGAGACCCAATACCCTATAAAGTTTGCACGTTTCTTCGTAGGGGACTTCCAATAAACTTAGATCCAAGAGAATAAGTCCTTCAAACATCTTAACTCATCAATCAACCTAAAAAGGGACCCAAAAGCTTGAAAATCAAGACAATAATAGACATAAGCATTGGCAAGTCAAGATTTGATCTTGATACCTTTAGGAGCTTCCAGGGAGAAGAATGATTATGGGTCTTTAAGTTCTCCATCAAGCTATGAACCTTCCTCATTTTTCAATCTCTTTGAAATGGGTTAAGGGGCGATTTCTAGGATTTTGGGGCTTGGAGACTGGAAAAGAGGCCACCCCTAAAGACTTAAGGTGCATAAATAGGGTACAATACACTTAAATTAGGGTTTCTAGCATCCCTCGTACACACAGTATACGAGGCCAAAGCTTCTCAACCAAACCGCTGACTACACTCAACGTACGCCAAGGTACGCCTCGCGAAAGAGCCCTCGCATGATTATACCCTTCGTACTCCCCATGTACACCCCGTGTACTAGGGTTTTTTTTTTCAAAAACCCTAAATTCTTTCGAAGGCCATAACTTCTTCATTAATCATCTCATGATCGACTTAGAACTTCTCAAATAAAAATCCAATTTCCATCAAAGTCTGAAATGACAATTTACCAAAATAGCCATTGGCTCTAAAACACAAACTGAACACCTAGATCATCTAAACTATTTCACCCACACCCAAATGGGAACGATTTGGGAGAGGGTGTTACACTTACTTCACCAGTAGTATTGACCCGTCTTCTCATGTTTCCAAGACCTTAACTTCCTTTATTAGAACATTCTTACTACCTTTCTCCTGAGTGACACCCATTGTTGCTACTCTTTCTTTCTATCTGCACCTCTATCTCATTTCTCTTCCAATCTATATCTAGTCAGTGCTATCAATATAACATCAATGACTTGGTGAAAGCTCTAATCATTATACCTCATATACCTTCCATTCAACAATCAACTTTCTATTCTACATGGCCAGTTGCTCGCAAGCAATGCCAATCTAGTCTTATACTCAACAATACACTTCTTTGACTCTTTGACCCAAGGATATTTCTAAGATAAACTCTTTCTAACTTTCTTTTCTTTGTCTGGACATACTAACCTTGAGTCTTTCTATTGTTTTTGTTGTCCCCTTTCTTGCCATTCTTTCTCTACATTTCTTTTTCTATCCAATCCTGTTCCTTTTTCCCCATCCTGTCTGTCTCTATCAACTCTACTTTTTTGGGACACATATTGTATCTGTCGTCCGCTCATTGGTTTATAATGAAAGGAATTAGGTATTTATGCTTTAGTTTAGGGTTTATAATAAAAGAGGGAATATAGTATTAAAAATGTAAATTGTGGTTAAACAAACAAAACATCAAAATTAAAATAAAAGAGTAAATATTATATATAACGAAACGTTAAAAAAACATTTTATACATTAAAAAAGAAGACAAATAATTAGATTACGAGAAATAATTTAAATAAAACATAATAATTATATTATTTAACTTATTTTAAAAAATTCATACCGGTTATATAATATATTTAAAAAAATTTATAATCATCAAAATCGTGATGTTAATGATATGACATAAGAATGTTAATTTATATGATATAAATATATATTTAAAAAAAAATTTAACATTTAATGACTAATAAGTAAAAGTAAATAAAAAGCATATTAATTTAATTCTCTTTTACTAAAACGGTGACATTTTATTTCATCTCTTTTAAATTACACATTGTTTTTAAAAGGAATTGAACCGTCATGTAAGTTGTTGATTGTAAATATCCGACCCGCTGGGTAATAAACTTTTTAGGAGGAATAAAATAATAATAATAATAATAATAATAGATAGGAAGAGAATCGCGTGAAGTGCAGTTTAATATGCAGATATGTTTCAGCACAGACCATAAGGATATCTAATTATAGTTTTATATATGGGTTTAGAAAATATTAGGTTATCATGTACCTAAATTTATATACATAACCAAATTTATATACATAACCAGTTTTGATCCATTTATATTCAAATTAATCATGCTATTTTTTTTACTATTTTTCTTTAATCATGTCAGTTACTAAATAGATCAAATTTATATTCTTCTTTTTTCATGGTGTCTAAGAACTTAAATCATTAAAAATGATGATTATTTAATAAACTCTACTAAAATGTAAATGAAAACTAATCAAGTAAAAGATAAAAGGATAAGTTATAACTGAATCAAACTTTTCACAAAATCATTGGATATAGTTTTCCAATTGAAATTGAAACACAAAACGTTTGAGTTATATTCGTTAAAAATATTGATTTTTTATTTTTCTCTATAAATTTTAATAATTATTTGCAATAAAAATATATATAATTATAACTGATCTTTTTCATTCCATAATTGAACTTAATTCAATGGTATTCTATTAAGACAAAACTAAAAGAAAATGAAATTGGATTTGTTTTGTTTAAAATTATATCGTTTAAAAAATTCTATACCTAAACAGCTAAACTTAAGGTACATATCAAGCAGATATTCACTTTTACTTTAATTATATATATATATATATATATATATATATATATATATATATATATATATATATATATATATATATATATATATATATATATATATATATATATATCATTTAGCTCTGTTGGGTTGATTGTCCTAGATCATACTATATCTCTATTATTTTCTTACTTATAATAATATTTTTTGATCTTAAAGAACAACTACATCCACCCTATCTACAACAACCAATTATTTGTCTAAACTATTTATATCAATTCACCTCGTTAGACTTAGCATCAACAAAAAGCAAAAATTGAAAAATAAAAACAAACAAATATATATATATATATATATATATATATATATATATATATATATACTTGTTTTTATATTTTATATTTTTGGTTTTTGTTGATACTAAGTCTAACGAGGTGAATTGATATAAAATGTTAGGATGTTGTGCTATTTTTGTAAATACTTTGGAAAAAAGGACAGCGGACATCATAATTAAATGAATCATGGGCATTTTAGTAAAAAAAATAATTCACACCCCTATCACCAGATTGAATCACATCAACCCTCACATCTCTCTCTCTCTCTCCCTTCATCCGAACTCCTACCGTCACATCGCCTCCGAAGAGTGCTTCCTCGTCGGAGACGACATCTTCATCCGTTGGGTGGTCGACGATAGAGCCCAGTCGTTTGAACACGAAGAATCATCACTTCAAAACTAACCTTCGCCGCACAAAGAATCACCAAAAGCTTCGTACGTCAGCTTGTCCACGGCGTCACTCGATTCTCCGACATGAATCCAACGGAATTCTGAAAACATCTCATAATTAGATCTTGATCTCTTCTTAGGTTCCCTACCGATGCCAGCAAGGTTCTGATCCTTCCAACGAATGATCTCTCATATGTTTTCGATTGGAGAGGACATGGTGTAGTCACCACTGATGTGAATAAGCAGGTACTCTGATTTAAACAATCTATATCCTTCATCTGGAAATCTAGTAATATTTATTCTTGTTAATGTTATCAATTGCCCTGAGTATCTAATTTTATGGAATTTTGTCCTACCTACAATACAAGGAATGTCGTCTTTACCTGAAAGAGGTGTTTTGTAGTCTTTGTTTTGCAGCTATAAGATGTGTAGATCTTCTTGAGCTAATCCAAGTGCAGATGGATTTTGTAGGTAAATATGGCGAAGAAATCATCGAGTTATTTTGTGAGCTTGTGGTTGTTTATCTTCCAATTATTGAAACTCAAAATTATGTTTGATTCTCTCTAAATATTTTAATTTAGATTCTTGGTCTTTTTTCCCCCTTTTTTAAAGCCTTATATTGATGATGGTTTAAAGAATTACAAGTGTGAAAGTTATCATATGATGATTTGAGTTTCAAAAACAGCTGATATGTTGTCAATAAATCTTAGTAATATATATTCTTGTTAATGTTATTGAATCTTGTACATACATAAAATGAATGTCCTCCTGACCTATCAAGAAATCTTAGTAATATATATTCTTGTTAATGTTATTAAATCTTGTACATACACACATGGAATGTCCTCTTGACCTGAAATAGACGATTTCAAGTCTATGTTTTATTGCTCTAAGATGTGCAGATCTTTCAGAGTTGATCGAAGTTCAGATGACTTTTACTCGTAAATATGTCAAATAATTTGTTATTGCTACCACAAAACACTTGCTAAAGTGTGGTGTCAACCGCCAAGTAATAAAAATAGAAACATCTTCTAAAACTTTTGGCAATGATAGGTTAAACACATTCAAATTTGAGAGAGTTAAGGGAAGTAATTAGAGTCACAGAGGATGCGAAAAACTATGCTACCAGAGAGTATGAGCGAGTTAAGATGTTTTTTTAATATTTTTATATCTTTTTGTTTATTTCATACATTTAGCTGATAAATTCATTGATGCAGGAAAATAACATGACAAAAATTGAAATACTAGATAAAGAAAGGAAGGTTAACTTCAAAAACATTTTGAAGGGATTTGTTCTTAATCAGGTATATTAGAACCCTTTTTTTTTCCTTCTGTTTTAGTTTTTCTTAATGAAGTTATACAAATAAATTAAGAGTTTTAATATCTTAGTATACAATCAAATTATAACATCCCGTTATTTTACTACTTGTAAAGTCAACCTTGGTCAACCAAAATCAAACTTGGGTCAAATAAAGTCCTTTTTATTGTATGAGTTTTTATAAAGGTTGGAATAATAATCTTTACTTGTTAAAAATCCTTTAAATATTTGTGGTTGAAATTAGAAGAGAAATGCTTAAAATCGAGAACTTTCGCACCCTTCTTCTCTTCTTTCTCTTCGGACCGCAAACCCTCGGGCCGTGAACGAGGCCGTGATTAGGCTTCGGGCCGCAATCATTTCGGATCCTATCTCTTTGTTTCGGGAACCAAGCCTTATCGCAATGGATCTTATTCTCGGCCGTAATCATCTTCTCTGCCACCACTGCCTTCGGACCGCAAACGAGGTTCACGGCCGTGAACCCTCGCATATATATATATATATATATATATATATATACACACACACACACACACACACACACACACATTGCAACTGATTTTTCTTTACTTTTTACACTTTCAAACACCATTCTAAGTCTTTTCTCTCAAGTATCATCAGCCAAGAACAACCTCTCTCCTCAAGAACATGTTATATTCATCGCTTCTCATCTTATTCAAACAATAATGACTAATTCTTCAAGAGATATAACATGTATCTTTACTTGATCTTGTTATTAATTCAAGCACACCCTTCAATCTTCTTATACTAGGCTGAAACCCATTGATTTCGCTAGTTTTCACGAAGAACGTGAAGAACACAAAGAACAACCACCTATAAACCTTTTAATCTTTTTTGGTTAATATATATATATATATATATATATATATATATATATATATATATATATATGTATATATATATATATTCCATTTTTTATAAATTTAGTAATTTATTTTTTAAATTTATTGTTTTTAAAAAAGTTATAGTTTTAAAAAAAACAAAAATTCTGAATATTTATTTAAATTCATGTTCTTAAAATTATTTTAAATCTAAATATTTACAAAAAAACTAGAAATTATTATTTTTCAAAAAAATCAGAAAATTAATTTATTATGTTAATTTTTATCCCTTTTTGTTAATATTTACAATAACTCAAAAGATTAAACGTTAAATGAAATTTGTATGATGACGATTATGCCCTTAATGAATTAATTTTGATCTAATATTCCCCCTTTAGTTTTTGGGGTCTCGGAAAACTATTAGTTCTCAACGGATCACACACACAAACACACATACACACATATATACATACAACTATATATATATACATACATACATATATATATATATATATATATATATATATATATATATATATATATATATATATATATATATATATATATATATATATATATATATATATATATATATATATATATATATATATAAGTTGTATCACAACAGACTCCATTGATGGAGCGAACTAGAGAACCAATGAATACCTAAAATCAATTGTTATTTTTTTATGAATTTCTTTCTTTCCTTGTAACTATAGAAAGGAACCAACCAACTAACTATGATTGTTTGAGTACATAGATTAAAACTTATTAATTTAAAGTAAATGAAAAGAAAATCTGATGCATTTGATTAATGCATTACTTTTTTTTTTGTCCCAGTATGATTGTTGTGTCATTGAAAACAAAATATCATTGTTTATATTTCTTTATGTAAAATGTTTAGAGTGATTTCATGAACAACAATGATTTTGCTTATTAATTGTGATGATCATGTAGACACTGAGAGCAAAAAAGAATATATAATAATAATAATAATAATAATAATAATAATAATAATAATAATAATAATCTTATTTATTTTAGTGATGTATGGTTTATTTTCTATATGTTTTCTAGAAACCTAATTACTAAATCATTGTTCGGTTGTAGAGATTTAAATGTATTAATTTGATGCAAATTTAAAAAAATCTTATGCATTTTATTGATGCATTGTTTCTTTCCTATTCCTATAATCTATGGACGAACCAATCTCATGTATAATGCATATTTCCTACATCCACAGGGAAAAAAAATGGTAAACTCGTAATTACCAATGAAAAATAGTAAAAACTGAATATTGAAATGAATGAAAAATAGAATTTACCACTAATAATATCCGCTGTCATCTATGTTTTTCTATATGAAATAGATTATTAAAGTTGTAATATCTTTTCAAGTAAACACATGCATTGTGTTGATGCATAAGTTTCTTTTACTAATTCTTAATATCTTTTTCAATATGTATTTATGTTTCTATCTTATATACCTAATAGTCAATATGGATTAGTTTCACATTTTGATTTAATTTACCAAATGTTTGTGTTTGTTTCTGGAATTACACAACTGTGCAAATAACCTCTATTGCCATTGATATCTACGAATCGACTTGATTCCTGGAGTTACCTCTGTAGCCAAATCCCCGTAAAGTTTAGCACCTTCAGAGATGCAGGAAATATCTGGCCAATTGAACGAACTTCTCAGCAAAGTATTCATAAGACCAAGATTCTCACCCAGAGGAGCACTGGTCCTGTTCGTGAAAAACAAGGATGGATCGTTCCGAATGTGCAAAGATTGTCGAAAACTAAACAAGCTTACCATTCAGAACTGATACCCTCTATCACGAACTAACGACCTCTTTGATAAACTTCAAGGGCCATGTTTCTTCTCCAAGATTGACCTAAGATCAGGATACGATCATCTACGAGTCCAAGAGGATGATATTCCAAAGACCGCTTTTAGAACTCGCTACGGTCACTATGAATTCATAGTTATGCCCTTCGGTCTAACGAATGCGCCCGTAGTATTCATGGACCTGATGAACCGTGTGTGTCAACCTTACTTAGACAAGTTTTTTATAGTTTTCATCGATGATATACTAGTCTATTCCTGAAGTAAGGAAGAACGCAACCAACACTTACGACAAGTCTTGGAAACCTTAAGGGTAGAGAAATTGTATGCGAAGTTCTCGGAGTGCGAATTTTTGATTTGAAAGGTAGAATTGTTAGGTCATGTAGTTAGAAAAGAAGGGATGTATGTGGATCCCTCCAAAATCAAAGCTATTGAAAACTAGGCGATCCCACGAACCCCAACAGAGATTCGTCAATTTCTAGGTCTCGTTGGCTATTATAGAAGGTTCATCCAAAACTTCTCGAAAATCGCACAAGCCCTCACCACACTGACGCAGAAGGGTGTAACCTTTAGTTGGGAGGTGAAACAATAAACTGCTTTCCAAACACTAAAGTGATCCCTCTGCAGCGCACCGATCTTGTTCCTACCAGAAGGGATGGAAGATTTTGTAGTTTACTGTGATGCGTCCAAGAAAGGGCTAGGTTGTGTTCTTATGTAGCGAGGAAAGGTCATATCTTATGCATCGAGACAACATAAGAACCACGACCTCAACTATACTACACACGACCTTGGATTAGGAGCAGTAATTTTTGCTCTGAAGATCTGGAGACATTACCTTTATGGTGCGAAATGCACAGTCTTCACAGACCACAAAAAGCCTCCAACACATATTTAATCAGAGGGAACTTAACACGAGACAACGATGATGGGTAGAACTAATCAATGATTACAAATGTGAGATTCGTTATCATCCAGGAAAATCCAATGTAGTAGCAGATGTCATTAGTCGAAAAGAATACTCAGGCTGCCAAGTAAAGTCTCTAACAATGACAATACATTCACACCTATCCACTCAGATCAAACAGACTCAGCTAGAAGCCTTTAAACCCAAGAACGGGACAGGCGAATCCTTATGAGGGATGTAAAATAACTTGGAAGTCAAGGGTGATGGAGTTCGTTATCTCATGAATCGGATATGGACATCGAAGTTTGGAGGCTATAGAGATGTTGTCATGAACGAAGCCCATAAGACCCGATACTCCATTCATCCAGGTTCACAAAAAAATGTATCTGGACCTTAAGAAAATCTATTGATGGCTGAACATGAAAGCTAAAATTGCTACCTATGTGTGTAAGTGTCTAACTTGAGCCAAAGTCAAGGTAGAATATCATAAACCTTCGGGCTTACTACAAAAACTAGAAATACCCAAATGGAAGTAGGAGCGAATAACTATGGATTTCATAACCAAGTTACCTAGGACAACGGGTGTGCATGACACCATTTGGGTGATCATCAACAGATTAACCAAATCCGCACACTTCCTGCCAATAAAAGAAGCCGACAAAATGGAGAAGTTAACAGGGACGTATATTAAAGAGATAGTAGGATCGCATGGTGTGCCATTATCCATTATCTCTAACCGAGATAGTAGATTTACCTCACGGTTTTGGCAATCACAACAAAAGTCCTTGGGAACCAATCTTGACATGAGTACAGTGTACCATCCTCAGACTGATGGGCAAAGTGAGAGAACCATACAAACGTTGGAAGACATGTTGAGGGTTTGTGTGATAGATTTTGTTAAAGCTTGGGATACCCATTTACTACTCATTGAATTTTCGTATAACAACAACTATCACACTAGGATCAAAGTTGCTTCCTTTGAAGACCTCTATGGTCGTAAGTGCAGATCCCCACTGTGCTGGGCTGAAGTGGGTGATACACAAATAGCCAAGAATCAAATACCGGATATTAGTTTAACCAGTCCCAAGATCATTCAAGAAACAACAGAAAAGATCGTCCAAATCTGGGAACGACTGAAAGCTTCTAGAGAAAGATAAAAGAGTTATGCGGATAGCCGACAAAAACCCATGGAATTCTAGGTTGGTGATCGCGCAATGTTAAAGGTCTTGACCGGGAAAGGAATGATACGTTTCGGAAAATGTGGAAAACTAAATCCAAGGTATATCGGACCATTCGATATTCTTGCTACAATCGGTCCGATTTCTTATAAACTCAAACTATCGCATGACTCAGTAACATTCATCCCACTTTTCATGTATCTAATATCAAGAAATGTTTGCCTGACAAGACTCTTGTTATCCCACTCGACGAAATCAAGTTAAACGAGAATCTACACTTTGTAGAAGAACCAATGGAGGTCATGGATAGGGAAATCAAAAGAACAAAACAAAGTCGTATACCAATAATGAAGGTTCGCTGGAATGCCAAGCAGGGACTAGAATTCATTTGGGAACGAGAAGATCAAATGAAACAAAAGTATCCACATCTTTTCCTTAGATCATGATTATCTCCTTAGAAACAATTTCGGGATGAAATTCCCTCTAATGGGCGGATAATGTAACAACCTTTTATTTCAAGTCAACAAAAGTCAATAAAAGTTAAAAAAAAGTTAGACAAGCTAAAGCATTGTTAAATGAATCTAACATAAGTTAAAGAAACAAATGGTTAAATTTTTAACTCGCAAATATAGTGAATTATATTCCATTTTTATAAACTTCGATGTCGAGAGTTAAATCTCAAAATGTATTGACCGAAATCACTACTTGGTGATTTCATGTGAAATCGAGAATGCACCAACCAAAATCCCCATCGAAAACCTTTGCTGGATCCACACTCCTCGGACCGAACTCAGGATTTTAGCCATGACCGCAAACATGCTCAGACCGAAAACAGCTGACTGCAAACCCTCAGACTAAGATCCCATTGTGAGACCGATAACATGCACCAAAAGCTCTTTGTTTTTGGTAACTTTATGGCCAAAAATCAACAATTTTATCTCTTTGGCACACTAATCTAGGTGTAACCGCTTTTTAATTACTTCACATATAAGATACATAATAATGACCATATTTCATTTTATCTCCAGTAAACGAAAAGCATTTCCCTAATTCCTATCAATTATAAAACTTATTTTTTTTACTTTCATTCCAAAATAAAATTTCAGGAGGCTATTTTACTTCCGATTTCTTACAAGCTTTGGTGAGTATACTTTATGAACCTAGTGTTTATGCAACACTTATATTTATAAATACATATATTCACATATTATTATTTGTTTAAAAACAATTAGGACACGATTAGCTCCCCGTATTCTAACTAGAAGTCGTTGTTTCTATCCCGTTATCAAAACGTTATCACTCTCGAGTTGAGTTCATACCCCTACGTTTACATGATTTTTCACTGTTTCGGGGGGGGGGGGGGGGGGGGGGGGAACAAATCGAACACAAGAAATTTTTTGTTAATATCTAAATACTTTTGAGTTTTGTCAATCGTTGCCTTTAATATATATATATATATATATATATATATATATATATATATATATATATATATATATATATATATATATATATATATATATATATATATATATATATGGGCTTAGGAATATGTGACTATCATGTACCTAATGTTAGATATGGAACCATAAAAAGCTATGTAGTTTTAACTAAATGCAATTAAATCTTTGTACCATCTTTCTTGCATCTTCTATTAGAGCTTATGCTATGCTTTGTATATAGTTTAATGGAATTTAATAAGTCTAATTGTGCATCACAAACCATGTATAAGAATATTTTACGAACTATATGTAGTTTTCAAAATTGAAATTTAATACATAAAACTACTTTAGAAGATTAAAATTAATCATTAAAAAACCCACTAAACTTCTTTCCATAATCCATGATAGAAAAAATATACAAGTACATATATGATAGGTATTGAAGGAAGTTTTGAAACCTATTAGAGATCTAATAAAAAACACATTCAGAATAGATAGATATTGAGGATGCATCACGAAATAAAATATAATATGAATTCAAAGGAAATAGGAAGAAGCTAACAATGAAAGAAAATTTTGTTGTTTAAACAAAATGAAGTCAATTTTGATGGTTCTGTACCTAACATTACATACATGACAACCACATATTCATTTTCCCCTATATATATATATATATATATATATATATATATATATATATATATATATATATATATATATATATAGATATATAATGCACATTATAATTAAGGTTCAGTAGGCTTAGAATTGATAATTTTTGCTCCATTTCATGTTCCTTGTTTGGTTGTAGGTTTAGGGTAGAATTATTTATTCGATTGTCTATTTAATCATAATTATATAAATATTATATTGATATAAGCATTTAAAACTTGTTAAACAAAAATATATTTTTGTAAACTATTTTAGCATTATTTGGACTTAATGTTGAATTTCAGGGAACAACCGTATCAAGGATTTTACGATTGAAACTTGTCGAATTATTAACAATACAAAGGTTTTCATTTCAGTAAAACACATACATATAAACAAACAAAATATAAACTATAATAAATATAGTTTATGAAATATACTTACTTTTTATCGATTACCAAGTATCTTTTCATTATTCTACATATAATCGTCGATATTGCATTTTGTGTGACACACATTACATACTTATCTAAGTACCAACCAAGTCTTGAAATTATAACCATTGTCTCCTGGAGGAAGATTTTGACACTTTTTTATAGATCTGTACGGGACTGATAATCCGGCACCTTAACTATTCGCTACAGTTAGGCCAACTGGCCTAGGGTGACAAATGTCGTTCCGATTGCGACGCCTGAAGAACGACGTGTTCAGGCCATCTTAGGTCATCAAACATGGTTATGATAACTCACAATTTGGTATTGTACAAAATACAATTAGTGTAAGAATAAGTAAACAACTTCACTTAGTTTTATTAAATAATAAAACTGTAACACAATATTTTACAATACAGTTGGTGAATCCAAGCACTTACAAAGTTTTCATACAAGTACAAATACAAAATACTATTCCAGTGCAAATTCCATTTACAAACATGCTTATGAACTTACTAACTTAATTGTTGACACTGTTTTAAAAACTACTTGTATTCTCAGGAAATTAGTAAATAGATATCCATAGGTTTTGAGAAAATGGAGGTTCATAGACACATGTCTTTTAGTTTTTTCTATACATTTTGGTGTCAAGTATACATTGATTTTAACACGAATGTAAAACTATACTTTATCAATGTAATGGTTCTTGTACTTTGATTACTATTATCTGTCACACCCCCAAACCCAGGTGATGGAAACGTCTGGGGACAGGTAACTTCTTCTGGTATTATCATAACAATTGAATATGAATGAAACATAGCAACCATCATCATACATTAAAGATACCAACATGCATTGTTTACAACTTTGTATTTGTTCATGAAATTTCATCCAAAAATAACACAATGTATGATGTTTCAAAAATACAACAATTATCCAAACTCTTTAGCAGCCAAACCTGCTTATTGAATCCCTGAGAATACAAGTCGTTTTGAAAATCGTTAACATAAAATGTTGGTGAGTTCATAAGCATATTTGTAAGAAAACTTTGTAATGGTTTGTAAAACTCCAGACAATCCAATATTTTCTGTAAAAAAATAGGTTGAGATTCTTGTTTCTAATCATGTATAATTGCATGTGTATTCTTTGTTTACCTTGATCAAAATTATATAAAGATTGTTCCCAAAAAATCCTATATTTTCTGTTATATGAAAAGTTGTGTTCTTAAAACCCTAAGACCAAAGAGGTGAAATCAGTTGCAAAACAGACGACACATAGTTTTGTACTTTATCAAATAAGTAGAGTCTATGTTTTACATAAATTTTAAAATAATATTTTTATTCTCTATGTGAGTCGTTACAACCATACTAATGTGACTAGAGCGCCTATCTTGACGTTCTTCAGGCTTTGGTTTCTAAAGATAATTGTCACCCTAGACTGGCATGTCTAGATGTAGCGAACAACTCAGCTGTGGGGATGTCAACCCTTTATAGACTATACACAATATCCCCCTCTCTCTTTAGGAGACTGTAGGTTATAACTACATGATTTATGGTGTACACTAAATAGGTACAGCAAAGGAGAGTCTCACAAGAGCCGTAACCAAAATTATGCACACATTGAATCCCATAATTTAATACTATAAATAATGTTACTAGTGTATATTTACGACTGTAGTTTATGACACACCATAATTCATGCCATAAGTTTACACAGTTTACTAGGAGTGTTTAAAAGCTATTATTGACTGACAACTCATGACACACAAATTTTTGTGGAAAACTGAGTTTTTCCCATTTTTTCTACTTTTGTCATAAATAGTCTATTTTTACCATAATTGTCAAAAATATTCCAATTTGTACCATAATTGTCAAAAATAGCCAATTTTAACCATAATTATCGAAAATAACCGATTTTTACCATAATTGTCAAAAATAGCTCATTTTTTTTTACCATAGTTGTCAAAAAAAAACCATTTTTACCATAATTGTCTAAAATAGCCCATTTTTACCATAATTGTCAAAAATAGCCCATTTTACCATAATTGTCACAAATAGCCCATTTTTACCGTAATTGTCATAAGTGGCCCATTTTACCAATTTAGCATTGTAAGTGTAAATTTCCATATTTTCCATGTTTCAAGCTTTCATGACCAAAAATTTGTTTTAACATTTTCCTTGACATTATGGTGATTTTTATTACACATTAAAGAAAACATTTTTAACATAACAACTAACTTTGTTTCTAACAACTACAAACTTGTCCAAATCACGAGTTCATGGACTTTTAGCATGATATCACAATATATCAACACATATAAACATATAAAACATACACATGCAAGCAAAATATCCAAGGATTAAAACAAGATTTTGACTTGTATTCCCCGCCCCCTCCCCCAAATAAGTAAAGCTCGAAAACAAGGGGTATGAAGCTCACCTTGGGGCTTTTTTGGTTTGTATAGGAAGACGGAGAAGGTTTTCGATTCTAGCTTGCTCTCTTGAGGAGATTCATGAAGTTATGATATTCCAAAAGCTTATACACGAAAATGGAGTGGAAGAAGAAGAATTTTTAGTGTAAACTTGGAACAAGTCAATGGAGATTATCATAAACTTACCAATGAGGTTAGAAATTGTTCTTTAATGATGAAGAACTCGAAATCTTCTCAAAGAGAAAAATGAAGCTTGACAGGAAGTGTGATAAGAGTGAAAGTTGGAAGTGAAAATGGAGTGGGGATGGTGATGGTTAGGGCGATTAGAGAGAGAAAGAGAGAGAGAGAGAGAGAGAGAGGGAGAGGAGAAATGCATGAAAACATGTTGGGCAATACACTCACATCCTAGATGCATGCTAGTCAACTATATGGATGTATGTCATGCAATATTTAGGTGTCACAATTTCATCCACCTTGTTTCTTTTTTAACATGGGCTAACCGATCCATGAGAGATCCTCAGCCTAAAAGAGTAGCACAAGAAGAGTAATCCCAATTTTTTGTTTTGCCCAATATGGTGTTTTGGCCCATTAAACTTAATAAGTGGTTTTTGGTTCAAAGAGCCCATAATTGATTCTCAGCCCACTAATGTTTTAAGAAAGGTTCTTGGCCCAATTAAGGGGTTTTCAGCCTCATTAGTTTAAATGGAAGAGATTTCAGCAAAATAGGGGCCCGATAGTGATTTTTGGCCTTACAAAGCCCATTAGAGGGTTTTCGGCCCAAAATCTTTCTAAATAAAGGTATTAGGCCCATTATGGTATAGGAATAAGCGTGGACAACCCAATAAGGTCCAATAACGGTCTTATGGTCAAGAACAATGTTAAATAAAAGATTTCGGCCAATTAAGGCCCATTAAGAGGGTTTTAGCCCAATTAGGGGGTAGGACGAGAAGGCATGGGCTAAGGCCCAAAGTTGAGTGGACTTAGCTTATTGGGTTAGGTTTTTGGGCTATACGAGGTGGTTTCGATTTGAATCATAATTCTTGGTTGTATAAACTTAAATAGTATTGAAGTTTTATACTAAACGTAGTGTCACAAGGTTACACAAAGAAATTATCTTGTACAAGATACAAATCTTATCCCTAACCTGCGGGTTGTGACATCATCCCCCCGTTAGAGGGAATTTCATCCTGAAATTCTTACCAAAAGTAATTC